>NW_004567134.1:17405364-17410345 GCF_000260355.1 Condylura cristata | reverse complement strand
GTGTGCTGATTCTGTAGTTTGTATGAAAGAGCAAAGGTCCAAGAATTGCTGTTTCTCCTGAATAGGAATCTGGGCTCCGAAGAGGGGCCCATCTTGGTCACTAACAAGACTCATTATAAAACTGTAGGGATTTACACACGTGTCAGCTCAGGAAAGACCAATAGATCAGCAGGACAAAAATACAAAATTCAGACACCGACATGAGCATATTTACAAACAGAAAACGTACAAAATTGAAAGCAGGCATTCGGGAGAATACAGGCAATCCGGAACTCCACCATATCCAATGTGCTTTCATCGCTGTGGAGCCATAATAGATGGGAAATTAAGACAAAGCAAAACTACAAACAATGGGACTTTTACTATCATCTTAAGTGTTTGCTGAGTGAACGGAATTGGGATTTCAAAAAGCAGTCAGTAATTCTAAGTAATCAAGCAAAACGATGCTCCCTAGAGACACCAAAATTGGCTGGATGTCTCACAAGGCAGTGAGTAATGGGCAGTGTGGAACTCACAGGCAGGGTGAGGGGACTCAGAGGTCAGAGAGAACCCTGGCACCCAGGATGAGATGTGTGCCTCCCATCCCAAACACCTGAGGAACGTGAACACAGAGTCACGGGCACCCCAGGACCCCACTCTAGTAGAGCACGAAACAGGTGTAACAGCCCCCGGGCAGGTATCCTATGTCTGAAGTCCACACCCCCCTTCTCAGAAAACACCTCTGCAGAGCAGCAGAGACAGGAAGTCAACAAAGGCAAAGAGAACCAGAGAATATTGAAGGAAAGTAGGCACCGCTCTGAACGGCTGGATCCAGCCCTACCTGAGGCCGGCATTTCTGGACGTTTCAGTCACACAAGCCAATGGAGTCCCATTTGCTTCAATCTTCAGCTGGGTTTATGTAGCCAACACGGGGAATTCTAATACAAGCTCTATGCTGTGAAAGCCAAATCACATTCTATAGCTATAAGATAAAGAACTGAGCAGAGAGAGACTATCTGAACTTCTCTGGAGAAGCATAATGAGGCCGCGCCAGAGAAGTTATTCAGAGTGGTTTACATACCATGTTTTATTAATCTGTTTGTTTCAGGCATCCATCCCAGAACCTTCAAAATCTAGCCTCATCCTGACAACTGCATTATAAATGTGTTCTGGGCACTCATTTCAAGGAAAATAATGAAGACATTTATAAACACCCAGCTAAAAAGGGGCTATAAAAAGAGTTTCAAAGATGACATGCATCAAAATCAGTTGCACACCTTGTTAAAATAATGGCCTCTGGCATCCTCGGCGGGCCTGAGGGAGCAGAATCTTTGCACACGGTACCCAAGAATCCACATTGAAAGTCTATCTGGTTTCTCTTACCCATAATAAAAAGTCGGAGCATCACTGAGCTCAAAGATTATCCAGCTTTCTCATTCACCTCAGAACATGTTTCTGAATTACAGGAGGTAATTAAAAGAACTCTGCAACCTCACTGCGAGGCAAATCACCTAGACAGCTTGTGGAAAGGCAGGTCCAGCTGAGAAGGCCTGAGATCCCCCATGGCTAATAGACGGAGCCAAACCCACCGCCTCTGGCTCTGAAGACCACACGTTGCTGGGCCCTGAGCTGAAGTGAAGGAAGCAAGTGGAATTTGAAGCAAATGAAAACACGAATTGACATGGAAACGTGTTAAAATGCAGACGACCTGCGTAAGGAGAGGCCTGCAGAGATGGCAGAAAGAACGCCACGCTGGCCGTGGAAAGAATGCCACGCTGGCCATGGGTCCTTGGGTCAAGACCTGCGCTTCTCCACTCCCATGCGGGCGCCTCCTGCGCTTCACTGTGGACCATGAGCTGCACCCTCTGAGCCACCCGGAGGGGAGCCCAGGCAAGGCCCTTCACACTACAAGGTCAGAGGGAGCTGGGCCCATTGCCAAGCTCCACCTTTTGTCACTTTTTGCACGATGGACAAGATGCTGATGCCACAGCGGCCCCCTCCCCTCAGAGTGCCTCTGGAGACGGCCGAGCTCTGCCGGCGAGGGCCGTGCCGCGTGGAGAGAGGGTCACAGGAGGCCGTGTCCTGAGCGCCCGGCCTTGTGAGGAAGCAGCCTCGGGCCCAGCAGCCCACTGGGTCTGGGCTCGCCCCGTGTCCTTGAAACCACCACTCACGTGCAGCCCTTGAATGAAAGCCCGACTGCTCTGAGCGGGCCACCTACTTCCCCCAAATCTTACTGTGGGAGGTGCAGTTCCAGCCAGAGCTGGTCTTTCTTGTTCTCCCCGGGTTTACCCACCCTCGAAGGCTGTAATTCGGAGGGAGAGGCGGCCTGTGGACCGGCAGCCTCTGTTCAAGCTGCCGCCGTGTTCGTCTTCCCGTTTTGTCATGGAAACATCCTCCATCCCTTCCAGCCCCATAGCCGCTGCGGGGCTGCTTAACGAGCCTTCTGCACCTGATGGCGCATGACACACTGAGGCGCTCGGCGCTGGGGCTCTCACGTCCCGGGAGACCCCGTCCCTCTCGTGCGATACCGCATCTCACCACCTTATCCTACACACCAGTGCACAGGTCTAGATACGCAAGGTGTCTGCACCTGGCGTGGCCGGCGAGGGAGTCAGCACTGTCGGTCACGCCTTGTTAGAGGAATCATTGTTACAGGAGCCAGCCTTGCTCTCCTGGGAACAGCAGCTCGCGGGAGGCCACCAGGCGTCATTGTCTGAGCTGGCAACAGCTCCCCGCTGGGACAGGCGCAGAGATGCCATGAGACGGTCCCTTCCCCTCTAAGGGACGACACAGTGTGGGGGAGGAGGGTGTTGTGGGCGTTTGTTGAACAAGCCGAGGCCTGGGATCATTAATAACCAGAGTGGCAGTAGGCAAAGACCTCAACACACCCGTCTCCAGAGAAGACACACCGATGATTCCAGCAACGTGAGCAATGCCCATCCTCCCTCATCCATGGGGAAATGCAAAGCGAGGCCATAGGAGAGACCGCCTCTCCCGGGGAGGACAGCCCCGGTGGAGAAGGGAGGGAAAGCCTGAGAGCTGGGAGGGTGTGGAGGACAAGGAACCCCTGGCACAGCTGGAGTTTTTGGGTGCTGTGGAAAATGGTGCGACGATCCCCCCCCAAACTAAAACCAGACAGAGCCGTATGATCCAACGATGTTACTTCTTTGTAAGTATCTGAAGGATATGAAGATGCTGTGTGGCCAGACGGCCCTCCTGCGAAGTCAGCAGCACTGGGCACAGTGGGATCCACCCAGGTGTATTTGGAGCATGCTGGATAAGGACATCGCACCCTGCTTGCTCAGTGGAATACTACTCAGCTGTGAAAAAGATGGAATAGCGCCTTTGTGACCATATGGATGGAATTAATTAATGTGATGATGTTAAGTGAAATGCTGAGAAAGGGGAAGACAGCTACCGGATGGTCTCGCTCGTCAGTGGAATGTAAACAACCAAAGAAATCGAGTTGGTAAAGCATAACAAAAATAGCTGTTAGTCTCTAAAAAATTGGCAGCTTCCAGAGAGGTGGGGGTACAGAGATGACAGGATGGTGTGTTTCTCTGGAAGCTCTGAGTGGAGCATATTCACACATCAAAGTGTGAAGCTGTTTTCCCGAAATTCTATCGTTTTGCAAATAAATGGCAAATCAATAAAATTTTATTTTAAAGGTGTGTAAGGAGTTGCAGGGGCGGAGAGAGATGTCCCTTGCAGTCTCACGGGGCTGGGCACCTCCTCCAGGGACTTGCTGGACAGAGAATAACCAGGGGCTCAGTCTGTGTGCCCCACAATCCATGTGAAGCCCAGGTCTTCCCTGGCCCTTTGTAGAGAGTAACCCCACTGCCTCCCAAGCCTTCTCCATCACTCCAGAGACTACACTCACAGCCAGAGGTTTAGAGAATTCACTGTCCAACCTCCATGTGTCTGACCCCACTTGACCACTTTCTGCTAATCTGACTATATAAAGCGACTAAGTATCCCTAAGTGCCAGTGCCCTCTTCTCACACGGAGTCAGCACTACAGGGAAGAAGTAGAGACAAAACTCTGACTGACTTCACTCTCTGACATAAACCTGAAGAAGAATGAGGCTGCACCCCTAAATCATAGGCAGCGTTGTGAACCTGCCTTTCCCGTGCCACTCCACGGCCCATTTCGTGAAAAACACTAAGAACAACACAACTCAGAACAGGATTAATAACAGTCACTAGACGCCCTCTCCGGGGGCTTCTGTGCAGTCCGGACTCCACGCCTGCCCCCACCGTCCGTCCAGGCCTCCCACCGCCTGCCAAGGCCCACCTGCCCGGCCCACCAGGGGCCGTCCGCAGAGGGCCAGGCTCTTGTGAGGAGAGGCGAGCAAGGGGTCGCCCCAGGACGAGCAAGCACAGCCCAGACAGAGCGGAAGACCGGCAGCGGAGGTCAGGAGACTGCGCTGACCACCAAGAACGTTCTCTGCGGATGAAAGACAGCGTTAGCCCTGGGTGCCCAGCGGCCACTCGCTGCCCTGAGCGCAGTGGGTTTGCAGGTGGTGAAGCGGGTCAGCCGTGGAGGCAGCTCTCATGTTCCTCTCTGAGGCTGGACACTGAGGCCCTGTCTTTGCCAACAGCACAGGGGTCACCTTGGGGTGGCAGGTGTGACACGACGGGACACTATCACAGGTGATGACGTCTGTCGAGTCCAGGCCAAGTGCACGCGGGAGTGTTTCCTCAGAAGCCAGGAAAATTATCCAGTCATTTTTGAAGGCCGTGTTAGACGCTGCGTTTCTATGGTGACGGGGGTGATGCTCGGAAGCGGCCAGTGTCTTGGGGACACACGGGGGGACTGTAATTAATGGGCAAGTGGAGGGAGCAGATCTATATGCATCGCCCCTCCGGTCTTGTACGTGATCCGCATCACAGTCCAGTTATGGTCAGTGGCAAGTAGAAGGTCCGAGCAGCTCGGCTCAAAGGCTAATGTGGCCGGGGCGTGGCCGGGACACGGAAGGGGAGGTGTGCGGGAAAGGGGCTTG
>NW_004567134.1:17402340-17404659 GCF_000260355.1 Condylura cristata | reverse complement strand
GACGTGCCTGGGCCAGGCCAGCCAAGGGGTCAGCACTGGAGGCTGGTGGCTGTCACCTCCACGAGGGATGAAGATTGTTGGCCATAGGAAGTCAGACTGTGGCCAAAGACAGTGTGTGAGTCTGTGTGTTCGTGCTTGCATGCGTGCATCTGGGCATGTGTGTGTACAGGTGTAACACACATCATCGGTGTCATGTCTGTGTAATATAACCTGTGTTATCCACGTAATGTATGTAGACATGAGGTGATGAAGTAACAGTGCACGCAAGCCCAGCTGTGTGTGTGCATGCGCACACGTGCACACGATCATGCTAAGGGCTGGTGCTCGGTTGTTTCTGAAGTGTGTTGGCAAAGCAAATCATTACCCCCACGTTTCCAGGCAGCAGCCCAGGATCATTTCATGGTGAAGTTGCGACCCTATCCAAGCCAGCTCTACCTCTTATTTAATTTTTCTTCTGGAAATCAACTCACTTTATTTTAAATTACTCTTTAGGAAAGTAACTTTAGAGAGCTAAGGTAAACGAAAAAGCAATCTCCCTTCTCAGAGAAGGCAGCCATGGAAGTAAAAGCTGGGCTAGCAAAGCTCGCAGCGTCGAAGCAGGCTCGCCGACCTGCTCCCCCGGAGCTGCAGGTACAGCCCAGGACGGCGGGGCGGCCCACAGACAGTGCCAGGGGTGACCCACAGCTCGGGGCCCTGCAAGCCCATCTCAAGGGTCACCGGGCGCCCGCCTCCGGGGATGCTGGTGCAGTGAAGGAGCTGACCACACCCCCAGCTCACCGTCCACTGTGGCAGAGACAGAATTCATCACCCGGACAGTCTCTGCTCCACACCCTTCCTGCCTCTTCTCCTCTTTCTTCCATTTCCCTCTCCCCCGGTTCTCCACACATAAGACAAGCTGTGGAGATTTAGCACACGGCTCCCATTATGCAGGGGTCAAGCCTCTGAATCCCGTGTTTGCTTCCCCACGGCAGGCAAACCCAGCCAGGCTGTGACACAGTCCAGAAAGCTCGAGGCCCCTCGCGCTGGGACACCAGCGACCACGGGAGCTCGGGGGGCCGCGGGCAGCCCCAGCCCACAGGCCTTCGGGGGACGCGGCCCAGACGAGCCCGGCGTGGGGAGGCGGCTCTGCTCAGAGTAAGCCCGGCGCTGGCAGGGAGACAGCCTCACCCGCGCCACCGGGGCAAATTACAGGGGAAAATGTCTTCATTTATATTTTACCAACAGTAATTCAATTCAGGTTTAAAATCCCCAAAGCGGTTCCCAAGGAAATGTGTTTGTGACTCCAAGAAAACAAGGTAATGGATGATGTTCATCTGGTCCTCGTGTCACCGCGCCCAGATCTTAATTAAAATTGGTGTGCTTGGCGGCTTTAGCAGATAATTTCTCCCTGGTCACCGATATCCGCACACACCGGTGTCAGGCAGGTTTCCCCGAGGCGCCTTATCGTGCTCTTCGGCCCGGAGCCCAGTCGGCCGCAGGCGCCTCACCGCCTCTCCCCAGCGGCCCAGCCCCGCGCGCCTCTGGACAGGCCCTGGCCGGCGCAGGGCTTAGTAATGAAGGAGGACCCCGGGCGCTTTCTTTTCAGGTTGCAGCTTTTGCTTTACCCGACCGAGGCTTCTGGGAACGAAAGCGGTGAATGATGAGCCTGGCTCACGAAAGGACATCAAACAGTCACGTTGTTTTTGATATAAATCAGGAGATGAAGCGTAGGACGACTCTGGTCTCCTGCCAGGAGAGGGGGAAATGAACTCTTGCCACCTTCACGCAGGACACAGCTTCGAGCTAAATGACCCTTTTCTTTCAATTTCCAGCAACGTGGGCAGCGTCACCTGCCCACAGCCTTCTGTGCAGAGTTCCAGAGGAATGCTGGGAAGCAGATGGGGAACATTCGAGAATTTTCAAGAGGAGGAAGCCCTCATGACACAGTGTTTAGCTTCCCCTCCTGGAAAGCCCAAGGCTGCTGTCCGGTGGTGTCAGCAGAGAACGAGGTCATCACGCTGCTGCCCACGGTCACTAGTCCTGCCTCACTGGTCAGAGAACTGTTCGTGCGACACCTGAGCGGCCGACACGCTCACGCCTCCTCGGGGCTCCGACTGGCTCAAGGTCTCAGCAGCAGAACCCATGGCGTTTCCCTGTGGGTTGAGTATGCAAATGTCCGCAGAGGTGGACAATGTCCGCAGAGGTGGACAATGTCCGCAGAGGTGGACAATGTCCACAGAGGTGGACAATGTCCGCAGAGGTGGACCGTGTCCACAGCTGGGGCTCAGTGCTGCTGCTGTAACGAACTCCAGATGTCTAAGGCCTTCGGCAACCCAGAAG
>NW_004567134.1:17399051-17401870 GCF_000260355.1 Condylura cristata | reverse complement strand
AAAAAAAAAAAAAAGAATATAACACGGAGCTACTGACAGCCACGTTGCCAAGGGGAGAAACTTCCAAGCAGGGTTTGACAATGAGAACTCACATTCTGTTGCCCCCACGCAGCCCCACACCCACACAAATGCCAGTGAGGGCCGGCCCAGCCCTGGTCTACGGTGAACCCAGGGGGCAGAGGAGTCACATGCCTGGTCACACGCACAGAAGTGAATGTGCTTCCCTGGAGTCAACCTCCAGTAACCGAAGAGGCTTCCCTTCCACAGAAATGTCCAGGCTGGAAGAGGTGGTTCCAGAAGGCTGCACATCAGCCAATGCATGCGAAGGAGAGTGAGGAGCAAGAAGAGAGACGGGGCATGAATCCGTGGCTTCACGATCCCCAGTGCCTGTCCCGGTCTCCACGACTTGTGCCACTGCTTGCGCGAGCTCTCCCTTGCCGCTCTCTTACTCTCTGTCACACCCCGTCACTTCCACAGCCAACCGACTGGGGGAGCCTGGCTGACATAAACGCCGGTTTGGGGAGGGGTCAGAGCGTCGGCGCATGAGACCCCCGAGAGCCTCACGTGCAAGGATGCTCAGAACCACCTCCCCTGCCTTCCAGTCCGAGCCCCTGACCCTCTCCCCACTTCATACCAGCCTGCTGGGAAGGCCGGCTTTTCCCCAGGCATGGCCTCCTCCTCACCTTGAGCCTCTGGGCACACTGCTGCCAATCCCTGGACACTTCTGTTCCCAGCAGTGCCCTGGAGAGAGGGACCGGCACAGACAGAAGCCCGCCTTTGCCGGACTCTGGCCAACCTCAGTTCGATAAAACAGCCAGCAAGACCAGGACGTCGCCCGGCACCCGGCGCTCACCGGCTTTGCCTCCTCAGGCCCCTGTGCCGCTCCTGACAGACCTCACACTGGTCAGTCCGGTGCGCCTTTGTCCGCCAGTACACAGGGCTGTGTTATGTGCATCTTCACGGGTGCAGCGGTGGTACCTAGCCAGAGGTCTTAAATAGCTGTTGCATGAATGGTGACCGAATATCACTAGTTAGACATAACCTATCTAGACTTAGAAACCTGGGTTGCAAGGAGTGAGTCCTTTTCCTAGTATCGTTCATGCCGATGTAAGTATAAGAGCCGTGAACCTGCATGAACTTGCATGAAGTTTCACAGCAGCATGAAGCTTCATGTTCTCCTCGGACGGACATTCTGACTGTCAGAATTGCGCTGCCCGGCGTGACTTCTATCTACAGATTCCCGCTGTCCCCAGAAAGCTTGCAGTGAGCTGGGGGGGCCAGGCTGACAGGGTCCGGGAGCAGCATGAGGTGGGACCGCATGGAGGGAGGCTGGCGCTCCCGCCAAGCAAACAGACCCAGCACCGCCAGCCGCGGGCCAGGAGGGCAGGAGTGGGCTTCACCGAGAACCCCGAGCACTCAGGAGCATCTCGCCTGGCCACACGCTCTTCCTGGCCTACGGGGGGTCTGGAAGCTCCCTCGTGCACTCATGATTTTCTTCTTGTCTAACCTGCTTAGGTGGATTCTGTGATGCCCCAGAACCGTGGTCTCCTCAATCCCTTGTCACAAAAAGCATTAACTTCCCTGCCTGTAGAGTTCATCGTGGCGATCTGGAACAAGAATCTGTGAAGCTTCCGACATAACATGTGCCCAAAGTGATCAAGTCAGACTCTGGGGAACAGCACCCACAAGTCAGCTGCGGTAAAGAGAGGTGTCAACAGAGAGCCCCCGGAAGCCGCAGCAAGACCCACGTTCAGACCACTGGGTGCTGTTGCAATTATCATACGGAGGGATTTTCCTGCCAAATGATTGCAGACGATGCTTCCTGGAGTATTTACTCTTGAAACAGTGATTCTGAAATCAGCATCAGTGAGATAACAGGTGGGAGATGTGGAGTGTGAGGGTGAGTCTTACATCACCCCGCGTTTCGTGGACGGGTGGGGGTCGGGCTCTCCTGATTCAGGGCTGCAGGCTGCCGGCTCACTTCCAGGAGGCAGGCAAATGCATATTAATGTCTTCTTGGAGGAGTCTAGATTATTGAAATTTGTGTAATTTGGGGCTTCCTTTTACCCCTGAACATACACTATTTATCTCAGGACCCTGACAGCAGCCTTTGTTTAAGAACGAACTCCTTAAACAGCAGTCTTTGCACAGATCCAAAACAGGCATTTAGCTACTTAATTTGATTTTAAGCTTCAATGAGTTCAAACATGTCCCCTCTCGCCTTTTATTGCATCACTGAAGCAGGATTTTTTTTAAAGGTTTAATTGTTGGCATGTTAGCGTGAGGATCAGTGTTCATCTGGCTTTTCCTCTGAGACGGACGAGGGATCGAAGCCTGAGCCAGAGAGCTGGCTGCTGAGTTATCTGGAAGCGTTTAACTTCCGTGTCAACGGCGGGTGGCAGGACTCTATGTGGGTCAGGCAGCGGCTAGCCACGCTCCTCCTGCTGGTCACCATGTGCCCACAGGGTGGTGACTGGGCCCCTCAGGCGCCTGGAGCTCAACGGGCCACCTGGTGAACCGGGAGCCGCGTCCTGTCTCCACCGGGACATCCAGAGCCTGGCCAAGCGTCCTTCTCTGAGCCTCCTTGGCCTTCCCGAGGGTCCACTCCCTTCCCTGCTCCCTCCACAGATGTGCTGCAGAGGATGAGGGCGCACTGGCCTCGCCTGTCATGGAACCAGACGGCCTCTCTCTGCAGCCTGCTCGTGTCCACCAGGGCACTAGTGGCCTCTGCTTTTGTTTTTCCCTCTGCCATAAGCCCACCCCTTAGAGTCTCCAGGTTAATAATTAGGGAGGGGGGCCTTCCTGGGGGCGCAGCGGGT
>NW_004567134.1:17393594-17397791 GCF_000260355.1 Condylura cristata | reverse complement strand
GTGACCACACCACAGCACCCCAGGGCGCTGCAGGAGTCCACACCCCGGGGGTTTGTGTCTAGTGACTTCCTGCAGGTGATGGATTGGGTCAACCACCTACAAAGATTGTTTTGTATTTACTTCATATTTCTGTCATCATGTTGACAATGAGATGCCAAAGTGCCTGATCATGAAATACACATGTTGATTTTTTTAGAACATTTGACATGTTAATTATTTTTCTTCACGTTCCTCATCCCTGGGTTTTGCTTGTTTTATGATTCATCTGTGGTTCAATATTGTGAGACCAGATGCTTTATTTTACAGTTTGATAAGTTCCAGGTTCAGGGAATAATTAGGTACCTCATAATGTGGAGGTAATAATAGCATAATTATAATTATTTTTCATTGATCATTTACACAAACAGGGATGCCTTTAAGAGAGCACGAGTGATGAAATCAGCTCAAACTTATTACAAAGAGATTTCTAAGCAACACAGAAGAGGTCGAGATAACCATCTGGATGCTTACCTAAAAATGATCGACCTCTGGCAAATTTAATTACCTTTCCTCTGAAACGGCAGTAGATGACACCTAATTGCATCTGATAAACAAATTTAACTTCAGAAGATGAAAATCTGAGACGCCTGCTGTCAGCGAACACACTCGCCTGGACGCCCACTGATAGGGTAATGAGTCTCGGGGGCCGCTCGGCCTCTCCCGGGACGAGCAAGTGCCCTTCACACATGCAACAAGGCACCGTACTCAAACCGCATCTCGAGCTGGGATTAACAACAACAAACTTGACTGTACTTTCTCGGTTAACGCAAATGTCTGAGTACTCTTGCGCAGAGTAGCAAGTAAGTGATGTCTCTGATGAAGCAAACATAATTAAAGGTCATCTGTGGAACCAGGTAGAACACACACAGGGGTTCCCTGCAAACGTCAGGGAACGTTCGGAATGTCTAGCATGCTTCAGAGTTAAATGCCGGGCAAGTGGGAGGTGGGCAAGAGTTTTAAGAACCGTCACCCATGAAACTAATCACTTGGCAAAATTAAAATATTTACTCGATGGTCCAAATGAGCGGGAAAGAAAAGGTACGGCTCTATGGTATGAATACAAAGACAGGAAAATAGCAAAATGAACTCAGAAGAGTAGACACAGAGCGGAGGACTAAGAAGCGTGCGGAAATGTTGAGTGACGCCTCTCCATTCCAGACAAAATAGCAGTTAACTAGAGGATGCCGCTAATAAACACAACTAAAGTGGACGGTAAAGATGAAAACAAAGAAGGGAAGGAGATAAAAATAAAGTGTGGGAGAGAGGACCTGTTTGAAGACGCAGGCTTCCTTTGGCTCCAAACCAAGAGGAAATGATTCCACTGCTTTTAGAAGTGGTTAGCTGTCACAATTTTTCTTCTTTAAGCAAGATGGGAACCGAGTCGAGTAAGATATCAAGAAATCACTTGAAAGACTGACATTTAAAGAGCTCATTTGCATGCCAGGGAATTCTGTGGACTTGGGTGCCTTCTGCCGCGGAGCTGGGCCCTCCCCACCTGAGACGAAACAGCTCTCTCTCAGCGAACGACACACTTGCGTCTCACTTCTGCGGGACTTTGGCGTTGGGGTCTCGGATACCCAGCACAGTTCCCTGCCCTCGCACACTGATTTAGCAAGTGCTCAGCCCTCCGAACAACCCAGAAGAGGGGGATCTGGCAGCACAGGCTGCCAGAGGTGCAGGCCCCGCGGGGGCCTCCCGACACCGCTTTCCCGGCACCCTCAACCACAAGCGCCCCAGCAGACCACCACAGTATGGCACCAGGGGAGTCCGCGTCCCCTTGTGAACAGCAGATGCCAAGTGCCGTCAGTGGGGCGTGACCTGGGGAGCGGAGCTGGGCTGCGGGAACGACCCGCTGCAGTCCCGAGGAGAACGGACAGCACCAGCTCGCGGCCCGGACGATGCCCGGGGCGGGGGGGAGCAAGGCCCCGCTCGTCCACTCCCAGGGCTGCTACGTGTTGCTCTTTGAACAGATGTCAAAACAGCTGCTGAGCAAGAGAAGGCCATGTAGGAGGAAGAGGATGATGATGGTTGTTGCCATGGTAACACTGGTTCACAGCGCTGTGAGGTTCAGGAGAATGGGACCGCACCACAGAAGCGTCCGTCCTCCTCCTCCCACTGGGCCCCTCTTTGCCACCCTTTGCCACCTCCCCTAACGCTCCAGGCACCTCCGTCTGCAGTCATGTTTACAAGGGTTTGTTTGGGTTTAGTTTTTCACTTTCTTTGTCTTGACTCCTTAAGAGGAGACATTAGGAGACTTTTCAGGTCCTAATATTTCCTGTGCCCAAATCAAAAACATGTAGTGTGCGCGATGCCAGCTACCCCAATGCTACAGATTCGGAGACCGGCTGTCCCAGGCTTCAGTCTCTCGTCTCCTTTTGCAAAGGAGGAGTCAGAAGCCTCAAGAACGGACAGTTTTGCAACCTGGAGGGGTGAGAGCCAGGACGTGGCTTCAGGAGTGCTACGTGTGTGAGAGTCAATGCAGTGATTTACACCCAAGCTGCAGACTCCCAGAAAGGCCATTGGGGTCACGGGAGTTGAAGATAAAGGTGAGTGAAAGTGTTATCACATAGTGAATGTGGCAGATATAAACTCTCTCCGAGTCCTAAGACAGATCAACACGTTCTAGTAAATGCTCATCAAAATGACATTCTGCCCCTATTTTAGAGTCTTGAATGACTGATTAAGAGAAGGGTGGGCTCTAATATGAACTTCGCATTTCAACCCTAAAAGCTTCTTTTTATTGTTATTTATGGTAACAATTTCCCTAGATTAACTCAGTGCTGTTGCTGTTAGATTTTCCTCCTACCTGACTTCTCTTTTCTCCCCAAATTCCATTTCCGGGACTCCTCAAGATGGAGAGGAGGAAGCTAATACATCAGCCAGTAACGATGAGTGCCAGGCCTTCGTCTCCCTGGGGTTCTTTCAGCTATTCCCAAGCCCCTCGGTGACTTCAGAGAACAAAGGAAGTTTGTATCTGTTATCCAAGTTGCATCCAAACGCATATCAATTTTATGATTTGGGAGTTAATACCACACGTACAAGGGTAAACGAAAGCAAACTGAACTTAAAGTTCATAGTCATAATGACGATGGTTGATATTGTATAGATGGAAATTTCTAGAAACTGTCCACAAGTACTTAGCACATCCAGGCCATCCAGGCAGGACTTTCCTTCCTCAAGTGATTTCCCAACTTGTTTTAAATAAGAATTCTTGGAGGGCAGCTATTAGCCCTCACCCCCCGCTCCTCCAGTAACGAGAAGAGAATCCATGGAAAGTTCCAGAATGCTGTTTCCAGGTTTTTTTTCTCTCTCCCATTTGCATTCATTTAAGCTCTCTCCTTCGACGACGAGTAACTGGGAACAGGACGCCCAACTTGACGTAATATCCTGACGTGTCTGAAAAATGACGACTGCAAGTCTCCCCCAAAGCTCTTACCTGTAACCGCTTCTCACTGCAAGTCAAGGGAAAGCCCTGCCTCCGGCGCGCTCACACGCAAGATCTCTGTGCACTCGAGCCGCGGACGTGGCCTACCAGCACCTCTCACTCTGAACCTGTCCTGAGGAAACTGCCTGGCCCCTCAAAACTACTGTGCTTTATTTTCCCACCAGGGGGTCTTGGCCTCAGGGGGACTCCTGGGCAGTTAGTTCTGTGGCCCAGGTCGACGAGAAAAGTTCAGAACGATTGAGAAAATGGAGTCACCGTCTCATCCGAGTCACCTTCCGGCGTTCACGCCCCGCGGTGGCCTGCGAGGGACCCTGCGGGCCGTCTCTAGTCCGCGGGAACTGAGAAAGTAAGTGAGCCACAGTGCGTGTGCTGGCGTCAGGGGCTCTGGGCCCAGGCCGGCCCTTGGATTGCTCACAGAAGCTGCCCTCCCCCTCCAAAACCCCGGACTGACCTGACGTCCAGTCCACGTGCCCGACGGCAGTCAGTCGCAACAGCCGGACTCAGAACACAGAGCATCAGTGCCCAGGCCCCACCCAGGTCAGAGGCCACAGACATGAGCTGCCCACGGGCCAGTAGCCACGGCCGTGACTGCCCTGGCCGCCCAGTGCTCAGCGAGGGCTGCAGTGGGGACCCACAGCACAGGGCTCTGGACTCAGGAGCCCACTTCCAAGTTGGGGTGCTCACGGTGGCCGAGACAAAGCCATTGCCTTGGG
>NW_004567134.1:17390792-17391754 GCF_000260355.1 Condylura cristata | reverse complement strand
GGTGAAAGCACAGCACTGAGAAGCTAAAGTCACTTCAGCATGAGCTCGATCCCCACCCCGGAGCTGACCCCAGGGTGCGGCAGACCTCTCCTGACCGCTCGCTGCTCTCCTCAGTCGGCCTGTTCTGTTCCCCGCTCTGTCTCTGGTGACTCCTCTCACCACCCTTGCACCTCTGGCCTGTACCCCAGTTCTGTATGCATCAATAAATAAATGTTTAAAAAAAGAAAACTGCTGGATGGTGAAGGTCTCCTATCATTCTCATCATTTAATGAAGTAACACTGCATTACCACATTATATAAACTCCCGGACATGAAAAACCCACACGTGGACGTTGAGTCCCCTGCTCCAGGCTCAAATCCGCCTTCACCTGCGACTGTCCCTTGCACCTGACTTGCTGCCTTCTTCCCAGCTCTGGTGACTGCTGTGCACTTAGAGCCTGCGGAGTATGCTTAGCTGAGTTGAGTTTTTGGCTTTCTCTATATACCACACGAGAGAAATTACAGCCATGTGACCAAGGGGAGTCCAGGGACCCCAAACTGCTAAAGGGAAAAACCGCTCCCAGAAGGGTCCAGCCATCACAGGCACAGAGGCAAGCGGGTCTTGGCACACTCAAGTCAGGGTGAAAATGTAAAGTGCAGGAGAGAGGAAAGGGTCTTAGAACAGTTCCCCGGCCACACCCCCAGGATCATCAAGCCCTTCTGGGTCAATGCCCAGCCACACAGGCCTGGCCCAAAGCAGGGCACCTGGAGCCCCAAAGCCCCAGAACAAGCTCAAGGTGCCTCCGAGCAGAAAGAGCAGGGCCGAGGCTAGGCAGGTCCGGGGAGCTGCAGGGACCCCAGTTCCTAAGTGCAGCATGGACTGGAGCAAGAGGTCAAGATAACGGCTGCCCTCGTCTCTTCCAAAATGCTAAAGGCCCAAGACCCTCTCCATTTTCTCCACCCACATGTTGCCTCTCCTTAGG
>NW_004567134.1:17389268-17390297 GCF_000260355.1 Condylura cristata | reverse complement strand
GGCCTGCTGGGAGCTGGAGTTCACACCAGCTGCATGGCCTGCTGGGAGCTGGAGTTCACACCAGCTGCAAGGCATGCTGGGAGCTGGAGTTAATACCAGCTGCATGGCCTGCTGGGAGCAGGCGAGGACTTGAGGGTCCTAGGAGCTCCCTTGGTGAGTTCCCAGAGTCCAGAGGCCCCACCCCCTGACTCCTGCTTGGCAGTGGACATGGCCCCCACAGACTGAGCACCCAACCTGCATGTTCGCCACGGGACCCCAGCCCACTGCTGCTTTGTCCACACCCATCGTGCACCTCGTCCGCCCAGGAGAGCCAGAAATCCCTCGGTGCTTCTACTCCCTCAGGACTGACCACCTCCCCACAGGCCATCAGTGTGATGGTGCAGTAGGCTTGGTGCAAGGAAGTAAGAGTGGACAGGATGGCCACTTGCAGAAAGCTCTGCAGATAGGTGGACACTTATCCAGACTACTGTAGCAATTTAAAATACAGGCAATAGCTTTCTTCTTCTCGGATTTCTGGACGGGGTTTCAGTTTGCCTAATATGACTCTGATCTGACCACGTATACCAGAAGACGACAAAGTCAGTGGCAGAAAGACGATTTATAAGCTTTGATGCCATCAATGAAAGACAAATAACCCGCCTGCAAATGACAACAACCAAGACTTTCTGAATGCCCGTAACTGCCAGGCTTTTAACGTGCTACACAAACCATGCCTGTTTAATTCTCACAGATGTAGGTTTCCTGTCTCCTCTGCACTGTACAGATGAGGAAACTGAGGCCCAGAGAGCGAAATCAACCCAGCAGGCACTCCTGTCTAGAGGAGGCACACTGTTCCCGCAACCCTGAAATCTGAGAGTCAACACATTAGCCACGCGCCAGCCTCTCCAGTAACGTCCGTGCGAGCACCCCAGAGCAGGGAGCCCCCCATCCCAGTGGGTGGTTCTTTTCAGACTCGGGGAGCGTCTCTGGAGTCCAAGCCTTGGGCCCCGGGAAGAGCACACTGCCAGCACACGGAGGCGTGCAGAAAGC
>NW_004567134.1:17337205-17388533 GCF_000260355.1 Condylura cristata | reverse complement strand
GGCTGAGAGATGTGAGCTCGCAGCCTGCAGGTCTGAGCCAGCCCGACTCCTCCAGGTACCCCACTGACCTCCCCCAGGCACCCGACGGGGCCCCCTTCTCTGTGAATCCAGACACATAGCCAGCCCCGCCGTGACTCTCCTGTCCTGCCTCCCTGAGGGCTGCAGAGATGTCTGTCCTGCAGGCCCAGACCTCGCCCCACACCTTCGGTCTCTCACCGCCTCTCTTCCACATACCAGGAGACGCCTGCAGAGCAAGTCCTTTGCCCTGCCCATGCCCAAATCTGCCTTCAAGTCTTGACGCCCTCACTTGGGCCCCTCTACCAGCCGCTCTCCAGCCACAGGGAGGGGAGGCTTGTTGGGTCTGAGCCCCCTCTGACCAAAGGAAGCCACCGCTGCGTGCTCATTCTCTGACCATGGCCACCTTCCGCTTGGACTAAGCTCTCTGGTGCGGGGACACTCGAGCAAGGAGGTTTAATGGCAGATACAAGCTGGAAGCCAAGTCCGCCCACCACGCTGGAGGAGCTTGGAGACACATGTCTCCCGCGGCCATCGGCCTAGAGTCCAGTCTCCGATGGCGTGTCCCTGCCTCCCAGCAAGTCCGTATTTATATTCCAGAGTAAAGTTTGTTCTCTCTCGCTGAGGAGGGGCTGAGATGCTGGTCACTCTAAATAAGTTCCATGACCACAATGTCGGGGTTCTTTCTTGTTCTCATTGTATTACCCAGAAAGGATCGGGGGGCTTGGGCACTACTGCAAAGACACTCCAAGGGCGATAAGATCCCTGTTCCCTGGTCCAGAAGGTCCAGGCTTTATGTGGGAATATCATGCACATCTAACATACAAAATACAATAAAAAAATTACATGAAACGTGACATACAAAGCAAAGACGTGAACACTGAAGCCAAAACTCTACCATGAAATTAACCAGACGGAAGGTACTTTCAGCTTCCGGTGACGTTTCTAGTCCTTGCTTTCCCCTTCTACGTGCTGGCATCATGGATCAGGCCAACGGCCTGTGACCCACACTGACCCGGGCCTCCCTCTGGTTCAACCCCACCATTTCCAGCTCCTCCGTGGAGACGAGGTGGGTGGGCTGGTGTCGCGCCCGGCCAGCGCCCGGCAGGTGAGGAAGGGCTGCGAGCGCGTGACCATCACTGCCGTCCCTGCACACCGCCCCTGCCCGCCTCCACAGTGAGCGCTCAGACTCGGAAGTTCATCCTTTATCTTCTGCACAAGCCCCGCCCTCTCCACCCCACAGCCACGGCCACTGTTCCATGCAGACAGACCCTTACTAGCCAACGGTGATGCTATTCCAACAGCGTGCTAAGCAGAAGCCAAGGCAACTCCAGAGCGGGCCTGGGGGAGGATGGCCAGCCAAGCCCCTGGCACTCGGAGAGGCTGTTGAGAAAGGCCGCTGAGCCGAGGCAGTGCCCGTGGGCAAGTCCACGGAACAGTCCGGCCAGCCTCTCACCGCGAGGCCATGTCCATAAAGGCCAGGTCAGCAAAGACCCCACTTCTGCAGACTCCAGCTTCCTTCCTTCATAAGAAATGACCCAGGGAACTAGGGAAGGACGGGGCAGCTCTCAAGCCTCAGACAGAACGTGGCCGCAGAAGCGCAGACGGCGCCTGGCCACGGCCATCCAGAGGGGCAGTCAGGCGCTGGCCCCTCCCGGCCGGTGCAGAAGCAGCGCAGGGGCAGCGGAGAGGCCACGTCTCTCGGACTCCCAAGGACAACTCCAGGAACAGCTGCCCAAGACTCTGTTAGACGTAAGTCCGGAGTGGACAACGATGGTAGGAGCCACCGGTGGCGGTACGACCGGGCCACAGAGCTTGGTGGCCGGGACCGCGAGCCACGCGACGGTGCAGACCTGCGGCCGGTGTTGAAGCGGCTCAGACACAGGACAGCACGCTCGTGTGGCCCTGTGCTGTGGCCTGAGCTTCGGCAAACCCTTGACGAGCACCGGGAGGGACCTGGGGGTGGCGTCTACCCCAGGCGCAGCCACAGACGCAGCCGGAGAGAGCGGTCAGCTGAGGAGAGGTCAGCCAGGGAGAGGGCAGCCGGAGAGAGGGGAGCTGGGGAGAGGTCAGCCAGGGAGAGGGCAGCCAGGGAGGGGTCAGCCGGGCAGAGGTCAGCTGGGAGAGAAGGCACCTCAGAATAAGTCAAACGTAAAAAAAGAGAACACCACGAGGCAGATCCCGGGGGAACCCTTGAGTTCGGCCTGTGGATGAAGAGTCAGGGAACTGACACTCGGAGAGGAAGCAGGGAACCCCAAAACAAGCCAGCCGTGAGAGTAAGGCAGGGAAGCGGCTGGGAGAATGTATTTTAAGCAGAGATGCCTAAATGTCACCAGGAAGAGAAATGAAAAAAAGAGCCAGGGTGGAAAGTTACTGTATTTGATTAGGAGGGACCTTCCAGAGAACAGCTGCAGTAAACAGGGAAAGTCAAGGCGTAGGTGGGTGGCGGAATTGCCAATTCAAGTGTGAGACAAGGCGACTCTAAGATTTAGAAGGAGAGAAACAAAGCCATTACTCACTCACGCCGCGTCCCATTGCCAATGACCTCATCTGCCTCCCATTATTACCCGCGTTCCCCAGCGCCTGGGGGGGCTGTACCTTTCCATCTGTGGCTCCCCTAGTCACTATCGGCAGCGAGGTAATGACCCGGGTAATTCAAGCCAAAGGCTAGCCCACCGGTTAGCCACTGGCTGCTACAAGAAGAACACTCCCTGCGGTGGGCCGTCCAGGCTCAGTTCTTGCTCTTCCACTTCCCGCAGCGAGGGGTGGAGGGAAGGCCAGGGGGGACAGAACAGCCGGCCGTGGCCTCGCCGTCGGCAGAACAGTGCCCGCGCCAGAAGCTGGAGCTTCTAGCGGCTCCGAACACAAATGGGAGCGGGAACGCAGGGGTGACAAGAGATAGATGCCTACAGGTAGATAGGTATTATCTAGAAGGCTAATCAACTGGCCCATCCAGTGACCCCCACCCGTGCCGTGTGGGCGATGAGAGGCCTCGCCAGCCGCTGCAGTCTCCTAACAGCTGGGCTCAGTGCCAAGCAGCCTCCATGCTCTCAGACGCTACGTCAGGGACGCGATTGCCCAAGGGAGCGTCCAGCTTGGAGCCAAGCCAACCACAAGCCTCCTCCGTGTCTCGAAGAGCGAGAATGTCGGCAGACGGAGGTACACGCTAGAAGAGAGCCTGACGTGCACATGGACAGGCCGAGATAGTTTAGTCACCAAGGTTAGAATGATCCCAGCTTGACAAGGCCAGTCTCACTGAGCAGCGCTGCCCACCCCTCCCAGTCTCCTGCTGGCCTTCCACTGGACAGACCACTGCACAGACGGGCTCCAGCCGCCACCACCCAGACCACACCCCGCCACTGCCCGCCGCTTGGCCCGGAACCCCCACTAAAGGCCTTCTCCTTAGCGAGACCTGCGGGGGCCTTCTGAAGCCGCCTTGCTTCTCCTGACCCTGGCTTATCCCCTCACACTGCAGAGTGGGCGGGGGCAGAGGCCACATCCATTCCTTATCTCTGATTTGCAAGCTGAAGGACTTAGAACAACACAGGCTTATTATGTGAACGTTATGTAGGTCAGAAGTCCAAAAATGAATCTTAAGTGGCGAACATAAAGGGTTGCTTCTTTCAGGAGACCCCACAATTTCACAGCCTCTAGGGGTGACCCACCTCCCTTAGCTCACAGGCCCTGCAGTGAGGCATGACCTGACCTGACCTCCTTCTCAGGCTCTTGCCCTCCGGCCTCCTGTGCGGGGAGACCCCTGGGACCACCTCGGGCACACCTGAGAGCTCAGGACCCCCTCACAGCACCTTAAGACCCCTGACGTGCTGCGTCCGCAAAGTCCCTTTGCCAGGGAGGGCACGTAGCCCCAGGCCACGGTTGGCAGCTGGGCGGCTCTGAAGGGCATGGTTCTCGGACCAGAGAGGTGGAAGGAAAGGAGAAGGAAAGGGAGAAGAGGCCTCTCCCACCAACCCCGCTCTTCTTTCCCCTGCTGGCATCTAAAACTGGGCCCCACCACCCCTCCAAAAGTTTCCATCGCAACACTGTCTACTCAGGAGACTCGGTCTCTCACGTCGGCTGATGTTTTGTGTTCTGACTGAGGCTAAAATATCAAGGCCGCTCCAAATTTTACTCTTTCATGATTATTTAATGAGGCCAGCCTCGACTGTTGAATAGCTAGAGAGCGGCTTTGCTTACCACAGACCCGCAAGCGCAGCCCCGACCCAGTCCACATCAAGACGGGGTCCATGGCGTTGGGGATGACGGCAGGAGGTCAACATGGCGCCCGGCAGTCGCACTCTCGGAACACCAGTGCTGTGCGCGGGCTCGCGGGGTGGGCGAGCCGGCCCAGGCCTGCCGACAGACCTCCCATGGCGCCGCTCGCTGTCCGCGCGTCGAGATGATCAGTCCGCAAACGTTCAGCCAACTGTCGCCACCTTAAGAAACACCAAGTATGTCTTTTGATAGCCTCTTCTCCCCTCCATTCATTTTTCTGGATGCTTTCACGTTATGTCAAATCAGAAAATCAGAATGCTGAGCAGATCTTGTGAACGGGACTAGAAAGGGGCAGCCCTCTCCAAAAGCCGAGCGCTTCAGCAGCACCGAGCCTCAGGACTCAGGAAGTGTGCGCTACTATGATGATCGCCCCCGCGAATCTGAACCTGAAGCTTCTGAATTATAGCTAATTAACAGCTAATTTGCTAAACAAAATTTCAGAGCTCTTTTTAGGTTAAATTATCTTGCCAATTTTTTCCCTTATGAAGATGCTCCCGCATGGCAACCTGGCTCCGGAGAGGCTGTGCCGCCCTCGGAGATCAGCTCCACGCCCCTGCCTCCCTGGACCTCAGCTCCGGGCGGTGGGAGTCTTTCATTATGTGGCCCAGGGTTCTCAGCAGAGGTGGGCTAGCAGGAGGAGGAGGAAGACACTTGAGGAGATCATTGAAATGAGAAATGTCACCTTGAATTTAGTGTCCGCGAACTGGGGCCGAGCGCTGGCCACAGGGTAGCCCGTAGAGATAAAATGGCCTTGACAAGAAATACCCAGCTCATGCACGAACACATCCATCTTCCATTAGTCTTTGGGTTTCTGGTCCCATCCTGAGGGCAGTGGCGTGACATCACCCAGCTGAGCCCCGCGTCTGTCCCCCAGGCGATTTCCTTGCAGAATCACTTCCCTGAAGGGCCCTCCCTGGGGGTGCAACACGGTAAACTTCGGGTATTACCATGAAGATCGCAGCAGCCGCTTCACAACAAGTTCGACCCCCGGCCAGGGAGGGACCCACAGGGCGCAGCTGACCTCTCCTGTCTCCCCGCTGCCCCCTCAGCAGTGTACTTGGTCGATTTGCCTGTTCTGCTCCCCGGGGAGTCCTCTCACCCCCTGCACCTCTGGCCTACACCCCAGTTCTGTATGCAAAAATAAATAAATCTTAAAGAAAGCATTACTTCCCTGAAGGCCTGGGCATTGCCACAGCCTTGCCCCACTCACACTACACAGCTGCCAGCGGCACTGGGCAGCGACTGATCGATGACTCAGCATCAGCGGAGGCCGGGTGCAGGTCACAGAGTTCCTACTTGCTGGCTATGTGTCTTGAGGTTCACGCTTCAGAAGCGTAAAGCCTGTACCAAGTACCCACCGGTTACAGGACCTGACCAACTCTCAGTGTGCCGTGAAGAAGTGAGTTTGGAGTCATAGAAGATTGGAACCGGGAGGAACCAGCCGCCACTGATGGTCTTACAAATGCCAGTGGAGTCATTGACCTCTTTGACTGCAGAATTGCTTTGTACCCATGTTCGTCAAGCGCAGTTAGAGAAATCTGGTAGTGGGGTAGGAAACCGTATTTGAACACTGTCCTTCAGCGTGTAAGCAGGAACCAGGAGAACACGGACTAGAACTGAAAGGACAGCGACGTGCAGAGTCAGCAGCTCAGCTCCCAGGTGGCTCACTGCAAGGCTGCAGGCCCGAGAACGAGCAGGCTCATCTCAGGGGTCTCTGGTGTCCACCAGCCCCGGTCCCGGCAGCCTTAGAACAGGATGCCAGGTCTTTACGCTCTCTGCTGAGGTGGGACCTAACTCTCCCCGCTGGCACGTGGGGACTGCTCAGACTAGTACAGGGCCATGGAGGTGATACTGTTCCAGGGCATGGAGAGGGGCACCCCGGGACCCGCAGACCTGCCCGCTGTAAATAGTTTCCTCCATCCACCCCATCAAGACAAACATATAGACCTTTGGTGGAAAGGAACTTTACGGCAACTAAAGTCGTGCCATACAGAGAAGACAGAAAATACAGACACCTCTAAATCAGACACCTGAAGTAACCCAGCCCCTGGTGGGTAAAAGTCCACCCAAAAGGGTTGGCCCAGAGCAAGGCTTGAGAGCCCGCCACAGCCTAAAGCACTTCTCAGTGGGGAGCCACAGAGAAGGGTCAGAAACAGCCACGCGTGTCTGGGAGGAAAAGAGCAACATCGAACTCAAGATTAAAGCTGCCACTGTCCCCACAGGTCGGTGCCGTGTGAGTTCCACTGGGCGCCAGAACACTCACGTCCACAGACATTAAGTAAGTTGTCCAACACCCATTTGCTACCATGCGGTGGAATAACTCACGCATAACCCACGTTACCTGCGGGTCCCACACAGCCCCTGCGGTGAACAGTCCGGCTGAGCTGCGTTCACCTGCCAAGTCACGCCAACTCAGGCTGTGAGTGACCTGCAGACCTGCCTGCTGTAAATAGTTTCCTCCATCCACTCCATCAAGACAAACATATAGACCTTTGGTGGAAAGGAACTTTACTGCAACTAAAGTCGTGCCGTACAGAAAAGACAGAGAATACAGTCTCTGTATTCAGTGACCTGTGGATGCTCTAGCACAAGTCATTGAGCTTCATTTGAGGTTCTGGACATTGCAGAACAGAGACCAGTCCCCCTGCTTTGCTCTGTTCAAATTCTTCACCCGTATGAGTGATGAGCCTAATTACGTGGTTGATGTATACCCCTAAATAGCAGAGCGATTTGTCACAGAGCAAGAGAAAATTAGAATATCTGTCCCTTCCTAATTTGAAAGTGCAGGTGAAGAAGGAGACTGCCTTTTCCTTCCTCCACATGACAGTACCTTCCTTTTGCTGATGGCCTCTGAACACTACTGTCTCAAGGGGTGGGAGAAATTCGGAAAGAGCCTGACATTTTCACAGGCTCAAAAATAGAAGAGCTAGTCACAGGTGCTTGGGAGAATCCCTTAGGTAAATGGAAAGTATCTTTGGGTACAGTGTGTGGCATTTTACAACCGAACAAACTAAGAAAGCATCTTAGAGACAGATTTTACAGCATCTTAGAGACAGGTATTATAGCCAGCAATCTCAACCTGGGAGGTTCTCCTGAGTTTCTTCTGTTGAGATCCAACTGATGTCTTACCTCGACGCTTCCATCGGAGACGCGAAGGCCCTTCCAGTTTAATATTTACGTGGGCTGTGTGCCCAGGTCCACCACACAATGACAAATGGCCTCATAAAAAATACTCACACGTTTTGTCAGCAACAACCCACAAAGACTTGCTCTGCACTTGCCGCTTTCCTGTGCAAGCACCCGATGGTCAAGGACGGGAAGTCTCTTTGCAGAGGGGGGGGGAGCCTGGTAAAAACCGGGCTCACATCCCAGTCTGCTGGGACGCCCTCAGGGCTTCTCACGAACCCACCCCGCCTTAAGCCTTGTATTGTACCTTTCCCGGCATGTCATCATCTCCCTAAATCACTGACCCCATCCCAGGTCACTTCTATTTTATGAATCAAAAAGTCATTTGACCTACTACCATATATCCGATGTCGGGGACTGGAATAGAGAACAATGCTAGAGAAGGTCTTTGCTCCCATCAAGCCAACATGCCAGGGGAGGAATCAAAGCCACCCATCCAAACCATTTCGCAAACTTGATTCATTCCATGGAGAAGAAGTAGGGGTGGGAAGGGGAGTGATTGATGAGTGTGATCATGAAAAATAATAAATGGATTTTTCCAAAATTTTATTAAGAATATTTTCAGAGACTCCAGGAAGCAGAGATCATATTTTTCTGTAGAAAGACTTCAGCTCTGTTTATGATTAGATAGTTTAAAGTAAGTTACAAACCTACTTTATCCTTGAAGTCCTTCAATCATCTTAGAAAAAAACAGGGCATCTTGCTTAACACACTGAGTCAGTATGTGAACATACTAGACACAGGGATACTGCCGTCTCCGTGGGAAATCCTCACCTCATCGTCAACCCAGTTGTCCCCCGGGACTTTTATAAGCTGGTTCGCCCAAGAAGAAACCCAAATAAGGGCCTGTCTGTCCCACAGGACGGCACGGGCTGTGTCAGGGCCAGGTCAGTTCTGGATTTGCACAAAGATCTTCTCATGGGGTCATTTAACCTATTCTTCCGCTTGGATTTCCTAACTGCAGGGTGAGGAGGAAGACCCACGTAGATTTAAGCGGCTTTTTGGAACAGGGACTGGACAGGACTTAGTGCGAAGCACACAGCGGCACCTATCAAACTCACGTAACAGCCGGACACCGCCCTGAGTCCTTCCGATCAAAGCCCCGTGTATGCATGACTGACATTCATTTGTAAATCAGTACTATATTGCAGATTTAGGGGCCATGTAAAATGAGCTTTCCTTGAATTCTGAGCAGTCCTATAATTTCAACTTATAAAAGGGCAAAATTATTCTTTGTGTTATCATCACCTTCCCGCTCCCCCCCCCCCAACCAAACCACCTGGCAGACCCTTCCCATTCAGGGAGAGCTTGGAATATCCTGTCCTCCTGAATGGATCCCCCAAGGAATCGAAGATTTGAAGAGCATCACTGCATGTAGCTGTGTGGACAAACAGAAATGCAGCGGGTTCACGTTCACAAAGAGAAGCACCCAAAGAGGTCAGAGGCCAGATGTGCCTCCCCTCTTAAAGAGCGCTGGACTTTTGAAGCGCCCAGTTCCACACTACAAAGGTTTGGAGTTGTCTAAGACCTTTGAAGCGCTAAGAGGAGTTTCCTGGCACTAAGGTGGGCTATTGCTGCTGAGAGCAAGTCACTGAAGCAGCAAGTCAAAGGCTCCAGCTCTGTCAGAACAGTGGTGCTCATCCTACTTTTTCTTCAAAACTTTTCTTTGAAAATCAAACTTAACACAGGATATCTGAGGAATCCTATTTCAGTGCAAAAGATGAGACAGGTCTGTGGAGTAACAAGGTCACTGACAAGTTGAGCGAGCAGACACCTCAATTTTCTGCTCACAGCTACAGCTTCTGCACATGTGATCCTGACCAAGTCATTTTTTCCCCCAACTAATCACCAAAATGAGATCAGACTGGAATGGTCACACCGTTGGGTCAACTCAAATGGTAGAAAGTTTCTCCCAAGAAACATCAACACACAAGGTAACTCTGTGGGCTCCCAGAAATGCACTTTAAATATAAAGACACACAGGTCCAAAGAAGGTCGGTGGAGAAAGAAGGGGTGTGCAGAGCTGATGACAAGAGCTGAATTAGCTACACGAGAGCTAGATTGTTGGGCTGTAGGTTAAGGTACATTTCCAGATAAGCAGCAGGGCATTTCGTGAGAAGAATTAGAGTTTGTCAAAAGGACACAGGCACTCCAATTATATACTTCATCACAGAATTTCAAAACAGATCAAAAGTGAACATATATCTACAACTGTAGTTGGAGATGAGCCCACCTCTCCAGGATTACAAAGCAAAGTAGAAGAAAAAAAATATCAGTGGTAATCTGGAAGAGTTAAACAACATTATCAACCAGCATGACCGCCTTGACATAAGCAGACTATTACAACTTGACAGATTACACACTTATGCTTTCGTTTTGTTCATTGAGGTAGTGGGGGTTTACGATACTTTTCACATTGTAGGGGGCTATTCTACAGATGGGTTCACATACTCACCCACACACGTTTGCACATTTATTTGTAAATGGCACATGAACCGTCGCCATGATGGATGATGGCCGAGAATGTTCTCCAACTCATAAAGAAACATGGATTTGCAGGTGTGGGAAGGAAAGGTGTGCTGAGAAAAATCAACGACAAACCCATAGTTGGACACTTTGTGGGGAAACCAGAGAACTGTTGGGGGAAAAGATTGTAAAAGCAGCTCAAGGAAAACCAACAGAACACCCAACAGAGAAGGACTAATTAGATGCACAGAAGACATCTTTATAGCAAGAGTGAAAGAACAGTAGAAGACTGTTCCAACTTCCAGAGGGAAACAGCTGTCGATTGGAATTATGTCTCCAGCAAAACTCTCAAGAAAAACATAAAACACTCTTCAGATAAGCCAACACAGAGAAATCACCACTCCAAACCTTCCCCAAAGGAATTTCTAGAATATAAACTTGTGGACGAAGAAATTTTATATAAAGAAGGGAGGAGCGAGGCAAGCTAACACATGAGCAGGAGGACCGTGGCGGGTTTGGCCTCTGAGAATTAAGAAGAGCAGTTAGGAGCTAAAAGAGAAGTTCCAGGCAAACACTGCACAGCCGCAGAGGTGACCCACACCTGGTGCTGTTACAAACGCCTGGTCTCTCGACACAGTAACGGCCTCTCTTCACGCCCCCACCTCCTGCAGCCACCCTCGTCGGCAGGATTGTCTTCTTGCCTTCCGAGGAAAAGGGAGTTCAACGGCAGTTGTGGAAGAAGCAAGCTGGTGCCTCACCCACCATGCCCATCCGTGCCGGCTGGCCCCTCACCCGCACCTTTGCAGACCCTCGCTCATCCCCCTTTTTTCCCCATTGTGTAAATAACCCTGTACCCTGCCCTCCTCATTTGTCGACAAATAAAACCACTTTCCTTATCCTCAAATGTTGTTTCCCTTTGTTGGGGGACACTGAGGGACCCTGTGTGTTCAGCATCACACAGAGGGGATTCGAATGTGAGCATCTGAAGGTCCAGGAGGAGAGTAAAGGTGTTTGATTACCATTAGATTCCCGAAAATTAAGAACACATAGGGAAATGTCAAGTTAAAGAGCACAAACGGTGTTCTCTCCAGCTCTAGCATTAATGTTGACTCTCAATTTTTCATGGGTCAGGAAGAAAGCAGATTGGGAACTTCGGAAAGAAAATGGACTCCTCATATCTCATGCATGGGGTGGAAAGTGGGAGAGGAGAGAGCACAGGAGTGCGGGCCGATTTGTGTCAAGGTCTGAACCACCCTCCGAGCTCAGCGAGACAAGCTGACGAAGCAGGACGACCAGACATGCGGGCTGACGGGTGAGGCAGGCGGGGCGTCGGGAGGGCGGGAAGAAGCACCCTGAGTGAGCGCACCGGCTGACCTGCAGAGGGCTGTGGTGCAGCCCTGATGTCAGCCCTGGCAGGGAGTCTGGGGTCTTTGCAACTGAGCCTTAAGACAGCCAAGGAGCCCTCACGTGTCCTTCTCCAGGGTGGTGGGCGTGTTTGCTCTAGTGACGCCCCAAACCCCGTGGCCATCAGGCCCCAGACCGGCAGGACCAGCCTCGCTTCCCCGAGTATTAACACAAAGGGGACAGGGCCTCTCCTCAGCCAACCCCAGAGCACCGACGCAGCCACACACACAATGAGCGACCCCAGAACCGCAAAGCCCAAGACCGAGCCTCCGGGGTCTTCTGAAAGAGTTGAGTGAAAGGATTCACTCAAGGTCAACTTTAAAAACTCGCAGACTGTAAGAACAGCCCCGCGGTCAGCCGCCTCTCTCCTCCCAGCCCGCCGCGGAGAGCCGGAGGGCCAAAGTGCCGCGGACGAAGCGCCCAAGCCCGGAGTCGGCTCCCAGCGGGCCTCCGCCCTCTCCAGACCTGCGGTCCTCTCAGGCAGGGCCGTGGGCGCGAAGCCGCGCTCGGCGAGGCCGCCCCAGCCTGTCACGGGGACAGCTGGGTGTCTGAACCGTGGGGGGGACATCCCGCCCTCCGCCTGGCCACCTTCGCTCAAGGCCCACCGGCCCCGCTGCGCTTGCTGGCCGCAAAGCCCCGGAGCAGCGGGTCAGGCTGTGCCCTGCGCAGCTCGGCCCGCCCGCCGGAGCACGAGCACCCTCCCGGGAGGGAGCTCGAGCGGTGCACACGCTGCGAATCAAGGCGCGAGGGGCTGGGCTCCCGGGTGCTGCCCAGAGCACCGAGCGCCCTGGGGGTGCACGGTGTCTCCCCTCAAGACCCCCACCGCCCAGCTTGTGGGCGACCATCTCCTTGGCCACCCTGCCCCAGCCTCAGTGTCCACAGCTGCTGCTTCCACCCGCCAGTTGGGTACTTGCGACCGCCCAGAGGCTGATACCCACTGTCGCGCGTTTGAGAGCTTCTCCACCCTCAAGCTTCTCCTGAGTTACTGGGCTACTAACGTGATGTAGGAGAGACCTTCCCAGCGAGGCCGACATTCCTCAGCCTGGGTCTTTGCATTTTGTCCACAGGCACCCTGAGGTGAAAAATTGTGTGGAAGAATTTGCAAATAATGCAGCCAGCACCTTGGGGAGCTTTTGGGAGCCTCAGGGGGCGGGCACAGGGGGCCCATCCTGCCCCAGCCCAGCAGAAGCCTCCAGGGAACAGGCGGCTGCCCACAGCACTGCCCAGCACCCACCGCCCAGAGCCATGGCGGGCAGGGCGGGGCGGGCAGGGCTGCGGCTGGTGTTTGAGAGACTGCCCAGGGGTGTCCCCTCCCCCGACGTCTTCCAGCACCTTCTCCCCTCCGCACATTGGGGCCTCCAAGTACCGCACCTCTAACTTCTCTGAAGCAGCAATGTCACCACACTGGGCCGTGGCGTGTGAGCGTGAGGAAAAGGGATTCCAGGGGACTGCGGGAGTTGGTGCGGGCCCGTGAGGGCTCGTTAGCGAGTTTCTGCTTCCAGAAAGCCGTTTCCAGGGACTTTGGGCGGCTACTTGTGGCCCACCTGGGCCCAGAGTGGGGTCACCAGTGTGGACACACGAGAAGCCCGGACGGGGCCCTCCGCTAGCCTCTGCGGCCGCTCGGACACCCAGTTCTGCCCCTCCGGCGCCCTCTTACCTTTGTGAGGTGCGAGGCCCTCGCGTCCCACGCAGACCCGCACCGCGGGCGCTGCTGCTGCAGGACCAGTTCTCCCTCGTCCGGGCGCCTGGGGCGCGGGCCGAGGCGCCGGTCCGTTCCGCCCCCCTTCCCAGCCCCCTCCAGCACCTCCACGCTTTCCCGGCCCCTCAGGCTGCACGAGCCTGGACAAGTCGATTGGCCGCACGTGGTGGCATTCGGCGGCTCCGGCTTCGGCAGGGGAGGGGCCAGCTGCCGGCTGCAAGGGAGGGCGGAGCTGGGCATCCCGAGCAGCCAGGAGGGACCCCAGCAGGACCTGAGAACAAAGGAAGGGAGAGCGGAGGAGGCCTGGAGAGCCCGGAGCAGAGACCTGCGAAGCGGGACTGGCTTTGCTGTTTCCCGCCATTTTCTTGGTCTAAATGATCACTGAGCTCGAGGAGCCACCCACATTTTCCCTCCTTCTCAAGCCAGCACAGCCGACTCACCCCGTGTCTCGGGCTCAGGGCTAAGCTGCACGGACATTCCTAGCTCCCGAGGCGCGTGGCGCGGCCCTGTGGGTGAGCGCCCGCCGGCAGTGGAGGAAACTGAGCGGGCGCCGGTTAAGACCGGCCAGGCCAGGGGCTGGTGAGCAGCAGAGACCCAGCGATGCAGGCCGAGTCCAGAGCCCAGGTGCTGGTGCTCAGCCCTCAGCTTCCTCGCCCTGGGCTGGACGGTGGAAACAGCTGCACGCGGCATTTTCCCTCAGAAGTTCCATTTCCCTCAGAAGTCCGCAGCCTCACAGAAGGCTGAATTCCAGCGCACACGGGGGTCCTTTACCGCAGGGCAGCAATGCTTTCACTTGCCTGGGGTGGACAGCTGGACTCCCCTGCCGTCACTCTACTGAAGCTGGGCGGGTCACGCAGGCTCCAGGAAACCACGGCCGAGTGCTTGAGCGAAGGACTGGAGACGGTGCTTATCCCCACTCTTGCTTCTGTGGAAATGCGCCTACCGTGGTTCACCCTCGTGGCTGCTACCTTTGACCCTTAACGGAGGCAGCGCAGGGCATGCCCTGGTGTGCGGCTGACTACATGAGGGATGGAAGGTTCTCCGCAAATGAGCACACATCTGGGGGATGGAAATTATGACCATTGTCCACGGGCCTCAAATACGGCTTTTGCTTGTGCGGTGTTTGGCAGATGACCGGAACCAGCCCCACACACCCCCACCCCGAGCCTCTGCTGCTCAGATTAGCGGCCTAAATTGCCTCTTTGGCGGGAGCGAAACAGAATGGGTGCAAGAAGGTGGGGCTGAAACTAAGGTGACCATGAGATGATCATGCACGGTGTTTGATGGGGGTGGGGGAAACGAGCCAGAATTCTCCCTTGGAGGGACATGCCAAGGCACCTTTCACCGCTAATTGAAAACAAGTTAATGTGCAGGTGGGCTGAGCTAAAATTAGCACACAAGAAAATCATTTTTCTGTTTATATAATTTGCATGCCTTTGTAATCAGCGAAACGACACTCAGACAAGAGGCCTACCTGCTGCGATGCAATCTTTAATCCCTGGCATCTATTAATCACCCCTCTGTAATATAATAAAGCGGATTCCGTTGTGATGGCATTGAATGTAAATAGTCCCAATTACCACTAATTCTCAACTGTTTTGCAGAAAGTGTGTATGATCCATGGGCTTTGCAAGGAAACAAAATGAAAAGGGAGGTAACTGAATTCTGCCTCTCGTTCAAAACTTTGCTAAGTCTTCCCAGGCCCTGGGTTTACTTCCCTCGAATTATTTTTAAGTGCTGAAACCAAGCAGCAGTAGACCCTGGGGAGCAAAACATCCTTTGCTTTATAAGGTTCAGGATGATTTTAATAGGCTGGAAGTGAGTAAGCAACTTGTTCTTCTAATTTCCCACAGGCATTTTCCAAGTTTTTACCCATTACAGTGTGAGGCCTTTGAATAAAATGGTTTTGTTTGAACTAAATATTGTTGTTGCTCTGGAGGCACATGAGAGAGAAATAAAAATATCTCCAGTGGTGAAAGTGAACACAAGACAGGGAAGTCATGCCACACCTGCCAAGCATAATGATGTGCTTTCCTCAAGTTTCCCAAGTTTCAGAAACATATAAACCTTCTGACACTCTCCAAAAACAGAAGGTCAGTACTCTCCATTGCCTTGTGAGAGGAAGTTCTCAAAAGGGAGATGACATGTGAGGCACCACCAAAATCTGTCAGCCGGTCAGAGGGCTCAGGTAAAGGCTGACAAACCTGTTACCATTCATCCTCTGCTTCCAGTGGCAGACATTACTAGACCAGCTCACAGCAAGTCGATGGCAGACATCACCAATCAACGTCAGTGCTTCTTCACCACCCCACCTTCCACCGTCTACCCTTAGGCCTCTGACAAGCCACTAGAGATAAATTGAACCTGAAGAAGAAGGTGGCAGACACTGGCCATCTCATTGAGATGACTCACAGACACCAGAATAGCCCTGCCGTTCTGTACAGCCACTGTTTATTGAGACGGGTAAAGTGACATCTGAGAGGTGATCAAAGGGACGGGGATGTTTGCTGAGTCTCCTTTAACTCCTACCTGCCCCTGGTTTTCCCTTTAGGAAACAAAAACCAGCTGGAAATTCAAGGCAGGCAGTCTGAAGTTTGCTGCCAGTGGCTAGCACTGAAAATACTGGGCAAGATTTGTAAATTGTGTATATACTGCCCTTGTCTGTGTGACTGTGTCAGTAGTGGACTTCAACCTTCCGAAGTGGGACATCTGCAGTTTGTTCTAACTTCTCGTGAAAGCATTCACCTTAGTTAACTTCGGGACTTCAATAGTGACGTTTTGGTAGCATCTTAATGGGATGATGCCAGGGACTTGGATTCTATAAACACTTCCCCTCAAAATATGGAGTAAGAGGCACGGAAGGGCCAAGGGGGGCGAAGTAGAACCCCGATATTATTACCTAAATCAGCTTTTGTCTCGAGGGTGTTTGATGAAGCCCAGGTTGGAGCATTTGGGTCAGCCTTGAGGAGGAAAAGCACTGTCTGCCGCATCATCTTCCCTGGTGCAAAGCCAGGGACGGTCACAGCCCGTGCTGAGAAGGATTCCTGCTTCCCGGGGCTCCTTCCACTCACCCAGTCAGCGTGCAGGCGGAGAGGACAGGCCCGTGGGCCTTTGCCTTGTGTCCCATAGACAGCGAGTCCAAACGGCCGAGGCCACAGTCTTAATTGTGACCATCCTCTGTGATCTGCGGACAGAGGCTGGTGTCTGCCCTCCCATAGTGATCCCCTATGGGAGTCTCCACCTGCATCCCAGGCCCCCATAGTCCCTTGCTCAGCCTGGCCTCCAGAGCCACGGCTGGTGGCAATGCAGCACTGCGCCACCGCTTTGAGCTTCGGATTCGCCTGGATTCCCTGGCGCCATCGAGGCCGGAGACCGGAGGGGCAGACAACTCAGCGCTGCATCTCCCGCGGCTGTTCTTCTCACCACGTGCTTCACTTTGCAGGTGCGTGACCCGTGTGGGCTGGTAACCTGAGATGACCTGACACTGTGGTCAGTCTGTAATCAACAAGTAAATCATTTAATGCTGCTGGGTGGGTCTCCCTGTGCCCAAGTACTGATATTTCTTTCAATTTTGCCCTGAATTGATCATTTTCAAAGGGAGTGTCTTGCCAACAGTGTCTCCTTTTAAAATAGTGGAATGAAATGATTGAATTTGTTTTTTAATCCCAAGACCATTCTGGAGCATTTACTGATGAGGCTGACTTGGTGGGCTTAATCAGGCGATATAAAGATACACATCCATAGAAGAGATGTATCCGCAGCGTTTACAGAGGCTACATCCACGCAAGCTCCACACTAAATACAAATGTGTGTGAACAGAAGAACTGGTAAAACTCATCGTCACGCTCACGGGATGTCACGCGGGGAAGGTGGCCGCTGGGCCATGCAGGATGGACGAACATCCACGCCGTGCTGTTCTGAAAGGGGCCAGACACCAGGAGTAAGTGCAGGAGAGACAGGCAAGCCCCAGCACGAGGAACAGACAGCAGCTACAGCCCCTTCAGCAGAGGAGGGAGGGCTGTGTGGAGGAGAACTGCGGGAACATTCGGGGGCATGGAAACGCCCCTCAGTTCCGTTCCAGTTGTGTTTACCTCAAGCACGCCTTCGTCAACATTGCTTGCACTGAGAGTCAACATTTGCACATTTTTCTGCCTGTGCATTTTACCTCCACCATGTTGATTTTACAAAATATGCTCACCCCAGGAGAAAGAAGAACTCGCGCTCGCAAATGTCCGCAGATCTACCGAGCGGACTGGAACCCCAGCGCGGCTGAGATGATTCCTCTCCGAGCAACTGGAGTCGCATTCAGAGGCGTTGAGGGCTAACACGAATGTAACAACAACCATGTTTACTTTGTCTCACGTCTGCTTCTATCTGCCATCTTCGAAATAGAGAAACTGATACAAGTTTTGGAATGGACGTGTGGTTTGTAATCACACTGAGGCCACAGCCCCGGGGAGCGGAGACATACTGGTGGTTTTAGGGCTTCTGACAAGTGGAAGCAAGTAATTCCAGCTCTATTTTCTGGGAAATGAGAGCCCTGTAAACACCCCGGGGAGGGCAGCTGGGTCTGGAACCTACTCCGTTTTGACTGCAGAGCGGCACGGCAGAGGGCAGAATGACCCACGTGGCACCCAAGATGCATGAGGCGCTTTGGCCAAAGACCGCAGAGTGTGGTGAAAGCAAATTGGAGAAACGCGGCTGCTCCCTCACCCTGTGGTGCTACCGTGTAGCTCTGCCAGCGAGCTCAGGCCGCGCTGAACACTCACGGCCATTTAAGGCTGTGCCCCAGAGAGGAGTTGCTCACTCCGCACTAACAAAGATCACTCTGACTCCCATGCGAACTAGAGCTAGAGAGGAACAAGTGTGGACACTGAAGAGGCCAGCTGGGAGCCAGCTGCTGGAGAGTGGGTCCGCAGCCCCTTGCTCTCGGGGTGCTGTCGTGGTGCCCAGAGCTCCTGCTGGCCACGCCGAAGAGTAGACTCAGGTGGGCCCTGCCCAGGACACAAGTCAGGGTGTGAGGACGCTGCTGCAAGCCGCAGGCCGCCATGACGCGAGAGCAGCGTCCTCACAGACCACTGGACGGGGGGGCAGGTGTGCGTGGGGACCAGCGGCCACAGGGGACAGCAGCCACAGGGGACGCCCAGCGACAGCCCCTGGCCACCCCAGACGATTATGCAGCCCCAGTCCGCACCCCCCCAGCGCCCTCCTCCGCCCATCCCTCCACGGACGTGCCCCTCCCCTCCCCGGCCCCCTCAGGGTGAGACAGCCCGGAACGTGGCCGCTGCGTCTCCAGACGTGTGAGCCTCCAGGTCTCTCTGCTGGGGCTGTGAGGTGTCTCTCCTCCACCGCCCCACCACTCCCAACGCTGCCACCCGCGAGGTGGCGCTGTCATTCTAGGGAGAATCTGGGACAGAGGGTAGCAATGGGGTGGGGGGTAACTCACCAAGGAGACTGGACAGGACTTGGCGAATCGGCTGAATTAGGGAGGTGAGGAAAAGCGCGTGCCGGACAGTGCCCGACAGTACAGCTGCAATACATGGGTGGGTGATGATGTTGCTTAAGGATGCAGCTACGGATGAAGAGAGGGAAGTCACGTGCCTAGAAACTCCACTTGTCTGATGCTGGAATCTGGCTCTGTAAGCACACTATACCCATTTGTTTAAGGCATAATGTGTGTTCCTTGCATCCCGGCGCGTTCCCTGTTGATATGCTGATGCTCAGGTAGAACCAGTGTCCCCTGAAGTCCGTCTGACTACCTCCTGAGGTCCCGTGTATCGCCAGGCACCCAGGCCAGAGAGCTTGCCCCAGTGAGAGCAGCTTAGCCTTGGGCAAATACACTTTTCAAACGAGTCTGCCCTTACATTCAAAATTCTTTCCATGGCTTAGTTTCCACAGTTTCGTTCCCAAAGACTGAGCTGGACAAGCGAGACGCCTTCCATCCTGCACATCCGGATTATCGTGGCCCGCTAGCTGGGAAATGGCTGACGTTCTCTTACGCACAAAATACTTCTACTTCTCACATAAAAGATGGTAGGTACATCAGCACACACACACAAAGAGAGCTCCGCCATCTGTTTCCCCGGATGAAGGGACCTTTGTTCAAGAGCCCCCACGTTGCCTGACGTGAAAGCTCTTGGTCTTCCAGACACGTTGCGCAAGAAACGAGGATGTCCCGTCAACATGGCTCCCTGACGCACAGACTGCAGCCTGGCGAGTGGGCCAAGGGCCCGGGGAGGCTAGGTCTGTCCCTGCCCTGCTGTGTTGAATTTATTGGCATCATTTCCCCACTGCTGGACAGTGCCAAGATGAGCCAGCTGGGCTGCACCAGCAGGATTCTGGGGTAACGATTTGTGAGTGAACACTGTCTTCCCGCACTCGACACAATCAATCTACTTCTCTGAAACTTAGACAGAAGTACGGTCGTTAGGAGGGAAGGGGCTATTTGTGTGATAAATGCAGAAACATTGTGTCTCCATGTGACTTATTATAGATGAGTGTGAGGGAGAATATAAAACAATTCCATTAATTTCTTTTCCATTTTACTGGTTATATGGGCTTAGCTGCCTTGAAAATTATCTCCCCGTTTTCTCTAGAGAGAGATTTGCAAGACTACAGAATGGCTGGATGGGTTTTGCCACCAGCAAAGGAATCAACCCTATAAAGCGAGGTCTCCTAGCTCCCTCTGTCCCAACCTCCTAGAAAGGTTTGCGGGTGATGATGGATAGGTGTTTGGAGCCTTCTCTGATTCTACATATCCCCAGTCTAATAACAGTGTCATTATCCCTCCCAGCTAATTATACCTAGGTTATCACTTCATTCATTCATATTTAAGTCCATCTGTTCCTTGAAGGGGCTTGGGAATGTCTCTCCACAGAAACACTAACGTACTGAACCAGCTTGCAGATTGGGCGAGCTCATTTGAATGCCTCTGTTGCATTTCAAAACTGGACATGGTAAACTGGACATATAGAAAGGGACATTTTAAAGCCATAACAAGTCTACCAATTCCCACCGATATCCTCAATTCAGAGATTCCCAAACCCATCTCCTGTTCTCCCTCTATTTCAACATAAGTAGTGGAGAATGGAGAAACAGTGTGCATTAAGCCAACAGGTAATATTAGCTGAAATGTATTGTTTTTTAACCATAAGCTAAGCACCATTCCAAGACGTCTATAAACTTAGCATTTGAGGCCACACAGTATGGCAGGAAGAAGCACTGGCCACTAGCCCCGTGTTTTTTGTAGCTACAACATTTTGGAGGACAGAGAGCATCAGGAGCAGAGGAGGCGTTTCTGGTGAGCAGCCCAGCTTCATTTTTCCTTGTCTCTTTCCTTTCAGACCCATCACTTTGCCCAGGCGCCCAAGCTCCTGCCCTGATCTACTTGCGTCTTCATCCCCAGGAGTGACCCGGGCTCGTCTAAGCACTCCTACCCCCTGGATGGTGAAAGCATGTCGAGCTGGAAACAGTCCGCTCTGGAAGTTCTCCTGGTGGTCCCCGCTGATTCAAAGGCGGGCTCGGTAAGTCAGTCACCCAAGAAACTGAAGGGAAGAACCTTGCCTGGGGGTCAGAGAGGTGGCACGTCTCCCTCCCTGTCGCCCCCATTTCTGTTGGCACCACCAACCCCTGAAGAGCCTCACTGAGAACCAGGCAGACAAGAGGCAAAACTGGGGACCACAGGGAGACAGACAAGTCCACACGGCCCCTGACCACTCACCTCTCGCTGGGAGATGTGTTTCCTTTCCATACATCTATTTGCCTCACATTTTTACAATATTTGGTTTCTCTCCTCAGTTGTGGTCCCCATAAATCTCCCCCCACCACATCATGAAGCATACCCGTCGTCTCTCCCACCATGCTCTTCCCTCTCCTTTCTGACCCCCTCTCTCCCCTTCTCCTGCTGTATGCCTTGCTTACCTGCAAGTTTTGTCTTTTTTTTTCTGACTCTTTGTTCAGTTTCCCTGTATTTCTCCTATAAATGAACCAATCTGGTATTTTTCTCTTCCTTTTGGTTTATTTCACTGAGCATAATCCCTTCCAGCTCTATCCATGGAATGTATGATGCCACTGCTGCAAATGGCATGGATTTATCATTTTTGACTACCGAGTAGTATTCCATTGTGTTTGCACAACAAATCATCTTTATCCATTCATCTGTTCAGGGGTAATTAGGTTGCTTCCATATCTTAGCTATTATAAATAGTGCTTCGGTAAACTGTGGAGTGCAGATATCCTTTTGAATTAATGTTAATGTATCCTTTGTATAGATTCCTAGGAGTGGAATTGCTGGGTCATATGGTAGACCCATTTTTAGTCATTTGAGAGTTCTCCACACAATGTTCCATGGGAATCACATGCCTCCTACAGAGACCCAGCATACTTGGTGTGTCTCTGGGGCATGAATGACATTCTGCCTTCCAGCTCTGCCCACCATCCGGTGGGGTAATGCTGGTGATCAACCCAGACTTCGTGAGGCCTTGTTTGAGGGGGGAGGTATGTGCATCCCACCCCAGGCCAGCTCAGGTCACCTTCCTGACTCTCCAATCCCACTACGCCTCTGATACTCCCAACTCCAGCCACACTGCCTTCTTTTGGATCTTACAAGTTGCATGTTCTCTTCCTCCTAGCTGCAGTCAAGATCAAACACGGTTGGCTTCCAAGTGAGAGGACTGCTGGACCGTTTCCATGGGGCCGCTTTTCAGTCAACAGAGCACACTTGAGATGGGAATCTGAGTCCCTTCTCCCTCCATTTCCTTCCCTGAACCCTCCCTCTGCCTTCACCCAGGTTCCTGACATCAAGCCTTATACCCTCACACTGTGTCCGAGCACAGCAAGACCTCTGGTCTCAGGGGTGGACTGGAAGGGCGAGCCTTGTGATGACGGACAGACTCTCTTTAGAATTACTGGGTCTCTGCCTTAGCTTCCTTAACTATTAATAGGACAATAAAAGTACCTACTTCATGGCGTAGTTACAAGGATAATTGTGGTCATATATAAAGGGCGTTTAGTAGTGTGCTTGGCACATCAGCGCTCAGTAAATGTTGGCTGTTTTCTGTTTTAACATCATTAGGATGAATCAGTAGTCACTGAAATAGACACTGAACCCCACTCAAGTGGGAACGTCCACGGCTTATGTAGTTCAGAGACACTCATGTCCACCAGGAGTAAGGGGAGGGAAGAGCGGGGAGGCAGAGAGGGGTGAGGCCAGCCCTGCTCCCCCTCCTTCCAGTCACCCACCCGACGGTGAGCACTGCAAAGGAACAGTCCACACGGTGCCAGCTGCATGTCTAGCGAGACGCAGGTTCAGGTACGAGCTCTGGAAATGTTGTTTCAGGACAGCGGGATGCGTCTTCATAGTGTCGGCGTCTACAACATCTGCAATGACTCCGTGAAGCCCTTGTCCTGGGCCAGTCAGATTGCATGTCCCGCGTCATCTCCATTTTTTTTTTCTTTTTAATAATTATTCCTTATTGTAAGATTTTTATTTACTTTGTCTAGGAGAACTGGGGGGCAGGCCAGAGGTATAGGGGTGAGGGGACTCACCAAAGACAGGAAGAAGAGCAGAACAGGCAGATCGACTGAAACACATGGCTGAGGGGCACAGTGGGGAGACAGGGGAGGACTGCTGTGCCCTGGGGGTCACTCTCTGGCCGGGGAGCGAACTCAGGCCATCATGGTTGGGTCTTGGCAATGGTTGTGCTGAGACTTAACCCATAGGCCACCAGGGAGGGCTCCTATTTCCCATTTGCAAAGAAGCACTGAGAATATTAGACCTGTTAGGCTCCCAATTAGTTTAAAAAAAAATAGGTTTTGAATTTAATCATAGGTCTGGAAAAACTTCAGCCCAACTCTTTGATCAGCTTCTGGAATTGGGCGAGGATCTGGCACACAGCAGGTGCCCAAGGTAGAGACTTGTGGAATGGACGCATGGACACTCCATCCCCCACAGCAACTGTAAACGAGCAAGTCAGGAAGGCAGAACCGAGGCTTCCAGAAAGGTTCTTTTCTATGGTGTGTTTGTTTCTGCATATTTGCCTGTCTTTAAATGCGTCAAAGGGGACACCTAGGATTCTTTCAGAGCAAACCAGGATAGCCAGATGCATTCGGCTGGAAAAACCGTGGAACAAGCACAGAGCAACCCTCCCCAAAATACCTTTGTGAGCAAATGCAAATAACATGTCTTATCGAAGGAGAGATTTAGACGCGGAAGAGCTATGAACTCAGCGCTGGCTCTCTGGCCTCTTTCATCCCACAAACCAGCAACAGGACATATGCGGTAAGGAGCCAAGGCAGCTCAGCCGCTCCTTCCAATGCCGCCGGAGGCCTTGAAACCCTGTCAGGGTCCCGTGTGTTGGAAAAGGAGGGACCAGCACCAGGGCTGGGCAACAGCCAAGAGGCGCTACAGCCTGGTGAGTCTCATCCTGCTGCAGAACAAGCTCGTTACGCGAACCGGGCAGGTAGTGACACACCTGGCTGTCGCTTCTCCTTTCTGTTCTCTTGCTTGAGGCTGTCACCTCTGGCCAGGAAGGAGATGAGGGGAGAGCGGATGTGTAGCGAGAACAACGGCGAATGGGAAGATTCTGGGCCTCAGACTGGGGGATGGGCCTGATTCTGAACACGGTGATGAGCTGCAGAATGTCTGTTAGCAGAGAGGCCAGGCGAAGCCGAGTCCAGCCAGGGAAGTCGCCGTGTGTGGAAAAGATTGAAGGAAAGAGCTGTATTTGATGGACGTCGAGTAGGAGAAATCGGCAGAACGGGTGACTGATCGGTTTTGGTTGGAGAAAGAAGAGTTATGGGCTCGCGCACTTGAGTGAGTGGCAGTGGTGATGGAGGTATAGATTTTATTTATAAAACTCATATCTCAGGGTTTATTGCTGGGTCCTTTGTTATTTAAGAAGTTATTGCACAGCAAGAAGTCAACTTGAAAGGTAGGGAACTAGACTAGACACATTTCTTCCAGGAAACGTGGAGCACTGGGAAGGGGGAATGCGATATAACTTACGTAGTGAGAGGAAATACGAACGTTTTATAACAAGCAGGACAGAGTATGCAGATTGGCGTCCACATTTCAAGACGCTTTTTAATTTTTTTTGTTGGAGTCTCCTGGTATATAAAATAGAGATACAGGGCTATGATCTAGAAATCTCCGTGCCCGCATGGAGATGCCGGGCAAGCTCAGGGACATGTGGCCACCCCACCCGTGGCACCCAGGGGTCCACATGACCTCTAAGAAAACACAGAGAAACAACGTGCACAACCAGCGACAACTGCCCTGTCGAGCGTTTCCTGTGAACTGGCTGATTCGGGATCAGAGCGAAGTGTCCCCCCTTGGGGAACACGGGTGTGGACCGCGCGCTCCGTGTCCGTATAGTGGGCATCTGCAGGCCCCAGGCGCCGAGCACATGTGTAGGAACAACACTTCCAAGTCAGGACACAGCAGCCTTACTCACTGTCACCACGTCCACGCCATGGTCCCCACCCTGGCCTGCACCTTGCCTCAAGCTTTGGGGTGACTGACCACACATCGGACACCTGTCGAGGCACCTTCCTGAGCTCTCCCGTGACTACTTGCCCATCACCAAATGCATGAACCTGGCCACGTGCAGGCCACAAGGTGACCTCTGCGTCATAGCTGATGGGGCCAGAGGTCATCAGACGACCCATGTGGAACCAATGCTGAAATTGGGTGGTTGGGTCAGAACAGGCAAGAACACGTGGCTATGGAGGAGACTCGTGAGGGGATGAGACGCCCAAAGGCCTAAGGCACCCATGGAGGGGGCATCTGGTGGGGGGCAGGTAGCCATGTCGACTCCGATGCAAGGAAAGCAGAAGTCAACCTTTTTCTTAAAGGAAGCGCAGACAACGGTGGCTCCAGAGGACGATGGAGAAGCCCGTCGACGCGCCCCTCCTGCGGCTGACTGGCACGGGCACACCTCCTAGGCTTGGGTTTCTAGACAAATCCATGAGCCACAGCCAACACCTGGATGTTCAGTGATCTTACAACCCCCAGGGAAACATCTAGCATAACTATGCAGGGTTGGGGGTTGTGGTGGGGGCGTTCGCGTCTTCACAGCATCCCTCCTCGACTTCGGCAGCCTCCCCTGCTGGCTTCTGAGCGCTGCGAGCACCTCTGGGCTGCTGGTCCCCTGCCTGGCTCCCTGCATTCGCACTGTCCAGCAGAGTCCAGTGACTCCTTCCTGGCTGTGGGGAGCAGAGTCTGGGCATTCACGCGCTTCCAACTCTCACCACGGAGTAATCCAGTGAGCAGAGTGGAGAGTGATGCTATCTATGGTGACCTGGGACATTCTGCTGTTCTACCCACCCAGTCAGAGGAGCAAATCAACAAAGGAAAGACATGACTGGCGCCAATTCTTTCTAGAAACTCACTCTTGTTGCTAGCGTGCCAGCCTGTGGGCATTGCCAGACCACCTACAAGAGAACATGCCCCCTGCTTCCCCCTCATCTCCCTGGAAACGTCCTTGCAATCTGCAAGGTGTCACAAAATCGGTGAATGACACCTTGCCGGAGGTGTCAGGGGTCCCCTTCCCTCCACCAAGCCGAGAGTGCGAGCGCCTGCTGGCGCCTGCGATGCTCCAACCACAACCGCCATCCGCCCCAACACCCCAGCTGAGAGGAAAGACCCTGACAGAGACGCGCCCATTGAATCCAGTCTCTGGTCTTATAGCCTTGTGGTGATACAACTTCCCTGACATTCTGGAATGCGCAGGGCATCAGCTCTGAGGCGGCACAGGCCCTGCTCCACGGCACCGTGGCTGCGCTCAGGGACCCGATCACAGTGTCCCGAAGCCAGCTGAGCTGCTCCTCCAAAGCGGGGGGCCCTGGTGGCCAGGGGCCCTCAGAGCAAGCCTGTGTTCAGGACTGGCGAGGGGAGTCGGCACTGCCCAGTGAGCTGCCCTCCGTTCTCAGCCACACCCAGGCGTGGAGAGTGTGTGGTGTATCACTCTTACCAAATGAAACAGTGAACCCCCAGCCTGTGCTGGGTCTTGGGGTCCAGGGGAGGCTGAGAGGCCAGTGCGAACTTGGGGGGGGGGGGACCGGGAGAGAAGCCAGAGGCAGCCAGAGGGGAAGTCAGCTAGGGGGCAGGAGCATGAAAAGGGGGGTGGGGAGAAAGGAGGGGGAGGGGGGAGACGGGGGGGGAGAATGAAGGATAAAGGGGGCATTTTGGAAACTCAAGGGGGGGAGGGACAGGAGGTGGATGGGGGAGGGGCAGAGGGGCAAGGTGTCCAGTCCCGAGTATTAGGCACCCCGAAAGCCAACTGCAGGAGGAGGCGGGGCAGGGACGAGCCCACCGTCCCCTGGGCTGCACCTGCGGTGGGACAGAGGGAGACACGAGGCGGACGAGCTTGAAAAGGAGAGAGACAGGAACGGGAGGGGGTGCGCACGCTTCTGTGATTGCCAGGTAACGGGCAGAAGCCATGTCACCCCGCTAGTCTCCCCCAAGCTGTGCCATGTCCCCAGGGAGGGTGGTGCCAGCCTCGGGGTGCTCTTCAGTCTGGCTAGACTGATGGCAGATATCAGCAGGCCCCCGGGGCAGGACTTGAGGTGCCCGGGCCCCTCCCCCCCAGGTCACGACTGAGCTTCGGGGAGTCCTGCAGGCTCCCGGGCACCTCTGAAGAGGGAGCACACGAGAGGCTCTCCCAGCGGTGCCCCTGACTAAGGGTGACTCCGGCGCACGCGAGCTCCCTGGTTCTGTGACCCAGTGCAAAAGCCCAGCCCTCCCTGTCCAGCACCCCCAGTGCTGCCAAAACACCTTATTTCCTTACGATGTGGTTCAGGTTACAACCGGATCAGAGAAACGTGAGATCATTATCAGATGAGCTTTTCCTCGAGAAGGAAAAGGTGACAATACGAGGAATCACAATGTTCTTGGGGTGAGGCTGGCTGCTCAGTGGAAGGACATTATTTTTGCTGTTTTCATAACACTGAGTTCAGACACCAACTTGTCAGGCTTTCTCCTTTCCTCCTTTCCCAGGTGAATTGAGCAGGTGGGGACCGTGCCCCAACCGGGCGCCCTTTATGGGGCAAGTGTACCCCCCCAGCTGCCAAGTGTTCCGGAGCTCAGCATCAAGTCCATTCTCCAAACAAGGACTGTCCTTGGTCAGTGGGGCCACTTCACCTGGAAAACTGCCCCCCCTTCCCACAGTTCATCACTCTCTGATTAACTGGCTTGGGAGAATTGGGGGCTGGGCGCCTTCCTTGGGGCTGGGGGCAGCGCTGGGACATAATTCCCTTCCAGAGCACCTTGTGGGTGCAGCTGAGGTGACAGTCTCCTGAGACCAGGTTTGCACCTAGACTTCCCCTGCACTGTTCCCCCAACAAACTGCTCTGGAATTTGCCACCTCAGGCTGTGAACCAACACACTAGGAACCACCAGCATGGCAGGAATGCGAGCTGGTGCAACCACTATGGAAAGCTGTTTGGAGGTTTCTCAAACTTCTAAACATGGAGCTTCCATATGACCACTCAATCCCACTCCTAGGCATCTACCCAAAGGACACAAAAACACTGATTCAAAAGGACACCTGCACCCCCATGTTTATTGCTGCTTTATTTATAATAGGGAAGATGAGGAATCAACCCAAATGCCCAAAAGTAGATGACTGGACTAAGAAATGTGGCACAGATACATGATGGAATATTACTCAGCAACCAAAAAAAGATAAACTCAGGCCTTTTGCAGCAACATGGATGGAGCTGGAAAGGATCGTGCTTAGTGGGATAAGCCAGAAAGAAAAGGAAAAACACTGAATGGTTTCACTCACAGCAGGAGTGTAAGGGATGGGGGAGGGGGTGTAATTGTAATAAAGTACAAATGGAAAATAGCGAACGACTATAAACCAGAGACATTGTACAGGGTGGAAGGGAACAGGATCCAAACTGGGGTGGGAAGAGCGAGGGGGACTAGTGGTGGCACAGGGGGGGAGTACCAGGGCTTGCAACCAAGATGAAAAAATGCACAAAATGAAGAATGATGTAAATAAATTTTAAGAGAACTTTTGAGGAAGAAAAAAAAAACACCAGCACGACTCCAGGCTCGGGTAGGGGATTCTGGAAAATCTGAGCTGCAGGCCACCGCCCACCGTCTAACGGGGCTTCCTGGGGCCAGACACCAGCATCGGGGCTTCTCCACAGACCCCGCAGGGAAGGGGAAGTCACTTGGAGCTCGTCCCCACATCGTTAGAGAAAAGTGATTTTCAAAGAAAAGTCCATGCAATCGCCTTTGCTCCTTGTTTGCTCCGGAAACGCCGCACGGAGGCCGCCAGATCCGGTGAGTCGCGCGCCCAGGCCCCGCGGCCCGCGCGAGGGCGGAACCTGAGCAGCGCCCTCGGCGTTTGCCCGTTTACTGGCGGCTTCCATTTCTGCTTTGGTGAGAAGCTGCCAAGTGCTCGGAGACTTTCACAGATGCACGTCCCCTCCAGACCACACTCCGCCGCCGTAAATTAATGACCGCCGGTGCCTGCTGTTTACCCCGCCCCCGCGGCCTGCCCGGGTCTGCTTAGCGCGTTGAGGGATGGACCAATAACCGGAGAGTCGGCGCGGGAAGGTCGTCCATCCTTCGCCTCTCCAAAGAGGAGGCGCAAAACCAGTTTTCTGCTTTATTTCTGTGCTGAGCTCACGCCTTAGGTAACCACTCCAGAGCTTTAAATTGGCCACGGGACACAAATGCAACTCAGGGGTCACCCAGGCTGCCCCCGCCAATAAATAGCCACCAAGTGCGACGCCGCGTGGTCGGGGCCGTGGAAAGCGCCGCTCCCCCCCGCGGAGCGCTCGCGGGTGGAAGTGGGGCGCCCACTGGGCGGCGCTGCGCGGGCCGGGGCAGGAGGTGGGGGGGCCAGGGAGAAGGGGCGCTGACCACCTCTGCTTCACGTGGCTTCGCGCCCAGGGCCCTTCCTCCCCAGCTCCTGGGCGCCAACGCGGGCGCGCACCTGCCGCTGGGGGCACCGGGAGAACCCCACCCCGGCGGCTCCCGGCCCAGCGGCGGCTTCTCCGCACAGGAGACGAAAACAGATGAGGTCGTCAGAAGTCCCTCATCTCCTCGGAGGCTCATCACTCCTGTGTCAGGAATTCAGACAAGCAGTTAATCTGCGGGAAGATGGAAAATGAGCCGCCGTGACAATCTGTTCATGCCGGGGACCTTACATTACAAAGAGGAGGCACGGGCGTTGTGGTTAAGGACCTCAGGTGGCTCCTTCAGGTATTTCTGTTGAAAGGCTGCATTCACTACACCCGCTGCCCTTTCCGCTCTAGCCACGGCGGAGCACAGAAAATTCAGGTGACTGTGGTTGACGTCGCAGGCTCGAGGTCCTGAGGGGATAACCATTTTAATCCTGAAGAGCACGTTGGCCAGAATGGAGTCATCCTCCCTATTTGCAGGTAAAGAAAAGGAAGCTCCCAGCGATGAGGGGCTTGGCTCATTCCCACAGTCAAAGGGGAGACGTGGGGCCAGGTCTGTCCCCTCTTGGTGCCAGGACATGTGTCCATGAGAGTCAGGAGGGCCTGGTTCCCGCTCCCTGCATTGAGGGATTCGACTTCCAATTCACGACTCCACGAGCAGGCGGGCTTGACTTCCGACTCATGACTTGGGCTGATGGAGAAGGGCCCCAAGCCAGAGGGGTCATGTCCACAGCCACGAAATGGGACTCGTCGCGGGGACACTTGATCGAGGTCTGTGCGACAAGAGGCCAAGGGCCTCTCTCCTCACCAGCTTTTCAGTACGTTGTTCTGGCCGACAAAGCCTCGGGACATTTCAAGCCCATTTGCTTTGGCTGCTGGCTGTGGCTCTCAGCCCAAACTCAAATTCGGAATAAAGGCCACAATGGAAGGGAGAGAGTGACGCCTAGGAAGGTCAATGTCGGCTCACTTCTAACTTCACATGACATCACTAGAAATCATGCCAGTGCACAGCGTGTCCCATGGGAGACAGAGGCTGTCCTGGAAAGGAAGCCGAACGGCCTTGGAGTCAGAAGCTCCGGGCCCAGGCCCTGCACACAAGCTCTGTGAGCCCCAGTTCCTGAGTGAAGAGATGGGGCGAACACCCAATACCGCACATCTCTGAGAGGATGAGGTAGATTACACTGTGCAGCTAAGATTTATCAAAACCATCTTGCCCCAGGCACTCTGCCAGCTGCAGAGAGGGGCAGAAGACAGCGCCGGTGCCCACAGGGAGTCCAGTTTCAGGGAGCGAGATGAGCCGGTCAGCTGTTGCCCGGCACTTTGAGGAGACACAACCCAAGATGGAAGCAGACAAGGTGGAAGGTATCTCAGCCTGTGAGGTGCCACACCGAAGGTCCCCTCGGAAGCTGCAGTGTGGCTGTGTAGACAGGGGTGAGCCTCCTGTGCCGGCTGCGTGGGTGGGTGAGGACAGACGGACTGACCCAAGTTCATGTACAGGTGACTGCGTCTTCTAACTGAAAGGGCTACACCATCTTGAAACATCTGCTTTATATTACTTTAAATAAATAAAAGACAAAGGGGCAGGAAATTCAGCTTTTATGTGGAAAGTATTTGGAGACTGAACCTGGGTCAAGGGTGAAAAGGAAAACTTTCCGAGGTAGCACTCTGCCGTATTTCCCTATTCATGGTCAACAACGGTCATTTCTCAACCAAACTTGTGAAATTAACTTTTTTTTTTGGCGGGGGGAGTGATAAAAGACACCAACCATTACTCCCCACTAGGGCAGTACTAGCCAAGATTTCGTCTGTGGTGCATCATCACTAGTAATCACAACACGGATACTGGTGTGGTCCTGGAGGGAAACTAGGCGATGTCACAGTGTACCACATTGAGCACGTAATTGGCCTCTTGAGGTTCGCCTGTCTCTAAAGGTGGTTATCCCCAAACCTATCACTTATGAGTCAGATTTCTACTATTTCACTCCAGATTGCTTGATTTGGATTTCAATTGTTATGGAGAGCTCAGACAAGAACATAAATGCTCTACCATGAAGGATGGAACTGACTACTTAGCAGGCCCAAGAAGTGCATTCGCCAGGACTGGAACCACATGAAGCAATGGTTAGCAAGCTATTTCTATAAGTGGCCAGATCGAATATACATTTAGCAATGCTGGCCACGAAGTCCCTAAGGCGACTCTCCCCCAGCCGCCCCCCCGCCCCCACCTTTGTAGTGTGAACTAGCCATAAACAGAATGTAAATGAAGGCATATGGCTGCATTCCATAGCATCTTGTTTACAAAACCAGTGGCAAGTCAAGTTTATGGATCCCTGACATTGAGTGTTTAACCTAAAGAAGAACAGATAAAGCACAAGCTTCCCATTAGGTGAAGAGGCAAGAACAGAATCTCCATGAAACAAGTGACGTTCACTCCCTCCCATGCCCAGAGCAGACATGACTAATCAACCACAGAGTGCAGTAGGGAGGGACTACTGTGCCTCTGTGCCTGGTGCCTCTATGGCTGAACCCTCTGCAGGGAGTTCCACTTTTACTTAAGGGTTTCCCACTTCCAAGTGCCTTATAGAAGGAAGAATCTGCCCAGGAGCAATAATGCATGGAGGAAGGGAAAGCAGGAAGAAATGATATCCTCAAATGAAGAAATCTGAGGTCACTGGGGGCCGGGGGGAGATGTAAGTGGTCTTCCCTCCTCTCTTCTCCCCTCCTCGTTCTTTCCCGTCCCTTCCCCATCCTCCTTAGCTCTCTCCTTTAAAATCTTCATGCCTTGTAGCAGTTATGGTTGGGTTCTAAAAACAGGACTGACATTTCAACACTTTCAATATTCTTAACACCACCATATAGGTGGAGATTTTAATTGACCTTGAATGAGAAATAAATATATTTATTTTTTGGGAAGTCACTCTGATGTGCCTTTTATTTGTGCAAAGATGAAGCAAAGAATTTCAGAATGAAAAATTGAAGACAAAAACAATCTAATCTTCTCCAAAGAAGACTGTAAACTATAGACTGTGAAAAAAATTTGATTTCATTTTGTCAACATTTTACAGATTATGCCTCTTCTGGGGACACATCTATTTCCTAATTCATGAACTGCCCCTAGAAGTGAGCATCTAATCTCAGAATAGATGCCTATTTCTACTTAGGCAAAAATAATAGAAGAGGAAGGACGAGAGAAGGGTCCTGTGGGTAAATTTAACCAGAGGGACTCTACAAGACTGGACGGCGATAATGCCCAAATCCACCTGCTAAGCTGCCCTTTGTCATGTTTTGTCCTGTTTGCAAATGGTCTTTGTGTGCCAGTTATCTTGCATTATTTCTAAACCTTCATTTCTCTGTATTAGTAACCTCTAAGGTGAGTTAAAGACAGAGATTGGGCCCCAGCCCAGTTACAGAAGGAACCCCAGGTGCAAGTGAACTCGCTGGGTGCACATAAGATGTAACTAGCAGCAGAGGAGGGAGCTCTAGGGGACCTGCTGGCAGGCAGGCCATGGGCAGGAGTAGCCAGAAGGAGGCGCGTGTGGGATGCGGAAGCATCTCTGTGGTTGTCCAGAGACAACTGAGGAACCAAATCTTCGAAAGTCAGTGTTCCGCAGTCACACACAAGACGTGCTCACTTCTTAAATTTGGCATTTAAGTAAAAAGGAATTTACCATTATTCCCTGATGGCTGACGGCGTCTGGGACCCTTGGGTATCCTCACATCTGTTTTCAGGAAGCCTTGAGGAAGCAAGCAAAGAAATAATCATGTTGGGACAAGAGGGGACTTACAATCTTTTTCCACCTCTTCTTGAAGTGACAACAAGCTTCCAGAATGCACAATAGTTAATGGGGAAGCAGCCTTGGGAGTTCACCATGGAGAAAACTAGTCCTGTGTCCTGGGGAGAAACCAGAGGCCATTCCCTAGGAGGTGACGTGAGCCCAGGCTTAAGTGTTTCTACCTAGTATTCGGCAAAATTCAGCTGAGAGACAAAATTCAATGGCAGTTAATGGTATGTTTAAATGCCTTAGCTACTTGAGATTTTGGTTATTAGTTAATGAGCTGGAAACATGAGATAAGATCATCTTAATAATTCAATTTGCATGGCCAGGCAAGACACTGCCTGCTGTGATAAATAAAAATAAAATTTTTAGTAAAAATTTCAAGTAAAAACAAAGGCTCTCTGTTTTTCCAACAGCATTGAAGTAACTCAAAATGTCTCCATTTTTACCCCGATCACCCTGTCCTGACTATAAGAACTAGGAGTAGCCAAGGATAAACCAATGAGAGCTGTACTCAGCCTCTGGTAGACCAGAAGTCCCCTCACTTGTATAGACCTGCACAGAATCCAGTGAAAACCCAATAACAAGTATTTTAGAGGGGCTGTAGATGTAACGAGCATTTTAGGGGGGTTATCTGGCAATGATTAAGGTAAAATCAACACCTGTGGGGACCAGGCTGTTAGGTCATGAAGGTGATCTCATGCCTGCCCTCAGGAAGCTCATCATCTGTTTGTAAGTAACTTATTCATAGTCATCAGGCCCTGCATCCACAAGAACACACAGAGTGTGGAGATGGCACTGAGGAGGACAGGGTGGTGGTCAGGCGTAGAATAGCCATCGCCACTCGCTGGCCAGGGACACGCAGGGGCTGAGCAAGAGCCAACCCAGTGGATCAGGTCCGGAGCCCACGGAGTCGACGCTGCCGCCACAGGCCACATAGCTCCGAGCAGGCCAGCTTACTGAGATGGGAAGGGACACCCCAGATGGGAAGGTCCTTTTTGAAAGTTCTAGATAAAATCCCTCCCCCCCCCACCCCATTCTTCCTTGAAATAATAGGAAGAGGCTGATGTGTGAGGTTTCCAGAAAGCTCAGCGGGGAATCACCTTGTGTTCCTTCCCTTCCTGCCTCTCTGCTTCTTGGAGTGTGAACATGACAGGTGAGTGACAGTGGCCATCCTGTCGCAACTGGAGGTAGGCTGAGGCCGGAGGAGCAGGAGCAGGGACGCGTCAGCCCTGGCCTGACCGCCGCGGGTCCTCTTTGGGATGAGAGGGGAAAGGCCTGCTCTCCGCTAGGCTGCTGCTGTTTGAATCTCTTTCCTACACAGCTGAACTGATCCTGGCTAAGTGTAGACTTGGGCTTTATTTCTCGTTTTTGCGGTTCTCAGACTCAGAGATAAAGTTATGGAGACTCCAATCGCATTTTAAAATTTATAAAGCATAACCGAATCAGGCGAGGTGCCCACAGAAGAACTAGGGAATTCCAAAACGACAGCACAAGCCACGACTGCTTCTGGCTCAGGAAAATAGTAAAAAATGAGAGAGACGCAAATATTCATTATTCTGCTTTGAGGTACTCCGAATATCCATCATTCTGCTCCCAAGGCAAAGACGCTCTAACGCGGAAGCTTCTCTAATAAAATATCCTATCCTGTCCTTAGAGATCTCCCTACAAGCCCAGGTCCAATTTTTCTGAATTCTGCCCGAGGAAAAGGAGAGGCCCAGACCCTCACATTTTGAGACTACACCCAGCAAGCTCTTGGGGCCACAAAGATGGCGGTGGCCTGAGGACAGAGGCCTCTGGTGGGGCACAGAGGGTTAATTCTGTCCACCCCCCAATTCACTGAATCCTGGAAATGACCCCAGGGGCACTGAGCTCATTTACAAATCAAGAAACCCACACACAGAGGAGCCCAGGCTGGGTATTCACAGGGCGGTGGAACCATTTCAGAGAAAGATGACCCCTTGTCAGGACCCATCTGGCACAGTGCAGGAGAGAAAACAAGGCATATTGGCTTTGAAACAAAGAAGGGGAACAGCAGGTCAGAAATACGCCCCCTTTAATAAGGAAATTGATTTTATTCAAAGGCCTCTGTGAAGCCAGTCTCTGGAATGACAGGGCGCTTTGTTTACTGCAGCTCTGAATGTCTCCCCCAGCTGCCAGCAAAGCCACAGAGCCCGCGATTCCTGACCTGCAGACTCACAGCTCCTTGACTGCTGACCAGCGAGCGCCGAGGCAGGAACGGGCTGAGGTTCCATCATAAACCAGAGCTCCTCAGCCGCGCCTCTCTGGGTGCCAGGGAGGAAGGCAGATCTCTCACTTCACTGCTGAACCTGTGTCTGAATATCAGCCTCATGCATTCAGACGCTGGTCTATAAAAACACCTCCCAGAAAAGGGTAACAAGTCACAAAATGGCCGGTTTAGGACAGAGTGAGCAGGAAAGTTGTATTCGTGAGCGCTACAGTGGTAAGTGAATTCAGATTAAAGGGATGTGTGAAAACCACACCATCCTACCGACATCCACAACCAACCCTCCTTTTCCTTGATACCACTAAGATGCCAGCACCGTTTTTGAGGTGACGTCTTAATATTGACGTCTCCCTAATGCTCATCCTAATAAACATGATGGATCTTTTTATTTTTTAAAGAAAAGGTTCCTGGCAATTGAAACCTGAGCTGTAAGCAACAAAGGCTGCAGCTTCCACACAGAGAGCCTGTGGCCTGGAGTTTCCTTATAAGGAGAGAAGAGGCATATAAAACTAGATGCTTGGAAACTACAATTGATCTTTACACTCTTAGCTGCGTGAATCTCAGACTTCGAGAAACAGATTCGGGTCTTTACAAAATGGCTCATAGACACAATTCGTTTGGTTTCTTCAACCACCTATCAGAGAAGCCCATTTCACAGGTGAAAGACCAAGCCAGTGAGGCCAAGAGGTCCTGACTTGTTGGGTACCTGTTCAAGTCTTCTAGAATATTCTTTGCCTGAGAGAGGCTAGCGCCCCAGCAAGGGGCCCCCCTGGGCGTCCCCACTCTGTGATGACAGGGGACAGCCAGCCAGCTGGATGACGCCCCCTTAGCCCAAGGCCTGAATCTCGCTCCTCCGAAACCACTCTGTGGTGCTCACTTTCAGTCTCCAAACTGTGCTCAGGAAAATGCACGTGGTGGCTGTCCAAGACGAGCTGAGACTCATTAGCGTCTTCTGCAACATTAGCTGCACCGATTATAAGTTTTGTTCACCTACCTAGTCCTTGCAGGAGGAACAGGGGTATCAGGCCGCCGGTCCTGACAGAGGAGGAGGGGACAGGAAGCCCCCAGGTGCTGTGTAAGCAGAAGGTGGTTTCCGAGGACTAGAAGGAGGGTAACTGGTGACAGGGATTATGGCAACAAAACCATCTGGAGTCAGATTGCATCTCCTTTCCAGGGCCACCGCCTGGGACCCCACCTTGATGTTATAAGTAAAATGCACAAGGCATCCACGTGCCAAGGCTGGTGTCAACCCGGCGCTTTCCCGCATCACCCTCGATGATGCAGTTCTGGCTCTTGATGCTTACAGAGGCGCAGGAAGGTGACAGAGCAAGAATGTGTTCTCAAGCGCCAGACTCGACTCCCCCAGATCACTCCAGGCCTACCCCTGGAGAGGAGAGGTGATTCCTGGACATGGAGAAATGAACTGGTGAACCCGCAAGATCCTCAGTGAGTGAAATCGCTCTACCTGGGTCCTGCGCTTCCGAAGCCCAGCCTGCCCCTACTTGGGTCTCCACACGCCCAAGGCTGAAAGCCTCCAGCCGCTGTTGCTTCATGCTGCCTCGTCCTCAGCACAGCAGTGCACTAAGATGATGCGTGAATTGAAGTCACCGTCTTAGAGGAGTAGAGGACAAATATTTAGAAAGTGAGTCAGATCATAACGAAACGTGTATGGGCGGGAAGGGCCCAGAGCCTCGCGGGGAGTCTGCGGTCACAACTAATCTAAGTCTTCACACTGGCCTCTTGTCCTGAGAACTGTCAGCTCCTTCATGTGTGTCTGAAGCCCCTGCCCACTGGGCAGCTCTGGGGACCACACCTCATGAGCATGGCCTTGGCGGTCCCCCTTCCTCGCCACAGGAGCGGGGCTCCCCAACATCCCTGCAGAGCACACACAGCAGAGCCCAGCGACTGGGGCCTGTCCCCTCCAGGCGAAGCTTCTGTGTCTGGTGGTGTTGAAACCCCAGCAGCAGCTCAGGAACCCTCAAGAGCTGTCATCTGTCCAGCAAGCTCTGGCCCTGGCCAAAGTCAGCGTGGTGCAGGCTTCTCATTCATCCGGCCAAGCTCCCAGGCGTGAGCACTGAGAGGGAGAGAGCCGAGCTGGCCAGCACAGTGAGGTAAGGACAGGGCTTGTGGACGTCCCCCTGGCTGAGCTTCACCCTGTAGGCAGCAGTGACCAGACATTTGCATTTGTTTTTATGGAGATGACGATTCTTAATGGGCCCTGACTGGCTATTCAATTTTTCATGCATCCATCCATCCAACAACCACTCCCATCCATTCATCTATCCATCTGTCATCCATCCACCCATCCACCACTACACCCATCCATCCATCCATCCATCCATCATCCATCCATCCATCTATCCATCCGTCCACCATCCATCCACCCATCCACCACTCCATCCACCACTCCATCCATCCATCCATCCATCCATCCACCCATCATCCATCCACCCATCCACCACTCCATCCATCCATCCATTCATCTATCATCCATCCCATCCATCCATCCATTCATCTATCATCCATCCCATGCATCCATCCACCCAAAAAACAATGCCAGAGCATCTACTGTAAAAAAGACATGGGGGCCAGTGCTAACTCCAGTCAGGCAGACAGAAAGGAGCACAGCAGACAAAAGACAAGTCAGTGAATCTGGGGTACAAGGAGTACAAAGTAACAGAAAGGGGAGCATGAAAGGGAGCTCAGAGAGTGTCAAGGCCCCAACTCTGGGAGACTTTGGGAGGTCAGGGAAAGCTTCACGGAGGAGGTGACAATTGAACCAAATTTGAATGTTTAATCTGATTTAAAGGCCATCCAAGAATAGGATATGGATCACAGACATTTTTAGCTAGAAACTTCCAAAAGAGCAGAGTGGTTTTTTTTTTTTTTCACATCCTTCAAGGAAATTCATTGCCTTAAGTGGTGCCCAGGGATGAAAATACCCTCATCCTCTTTCCAGCTTCTATCAGGGTTGCTAGGCAACTTCACTGAGCTAAATCCAGCCTCTTTCTCAATTAATTTGGAAGAGATTTTTTTTTTAATTTATACTCTTGAAGCTTCATTTTACAAAGAAAAGGAAAGAGTTGCAGGTCTTTCTACCTGGTTTAAGTGTAAATTTTCTAACTTCTCTTCATTGACAGCTCAATCTCAATATAGATTCACAGCTATCGCCATGAGGATGCTAGTATATCATTCATAAACAAACCCTGCCTGGTCACACTTGTGAGAAGCCATGATACTTTTAAGCTCTCTGGGGAAATAGAAAAGTGATTAAAATGGGTGTTGAGTGTCTTCTCAAAACAAGGAGGTCTTACAAATAGAGAGAAAGCTCTTTTGTGATTGCATCCATCCGATTCCAGCTGCCACGGGTCACGTAGCCAACACCACGGCAGGTATGAAGTGAGAACAGTGACTTGTTCCAAAGCCCTCATCTGAGAACTTTTAATTTATCCTGGCCTGTACCGGTAAGAAAGATTCCCTCCTTCAGTTCTGACTCCCAGCAGGATGGAGTCATCTGTCAAACACCCCGGTCAAAAATCGAACAAGACAAAATCATGTGCTACCAGTGCCAAAGCATGAGCAACCTGACTTCATTCAACAAGTGGACAAAGACCATTAGGAAAGGAATCATCTTAGTTAATCTGAGGAAATAATTAATGGAAAAATGATTGCTGCTCCAACCCACTCATTTATCATGTGTGTCTCACTGCAGTTAAGTCTCCACGGAGTTCACCGGGCAGAATGTAGACACAGAGTGATAAACAGGTTCTCTTTTAGTCTTGATAAAGAGATCCTTCCATTCTTTATAGTGAATTGGCCAGTCGTGTAAGCCTCACTGTCTAGCAGAGGGAAAATATCGGCACACACAGAAAGGCGGGAATAGCCTACAAAGTGGCCCCTCATCATCGGAGGGTGGTCGGTCCCAAAGCCCCGCTGGATACCAAAGCCTGTGGTCTCTCATATGAATGGCATTGTATTTATGAGGCTCTATGCAATCCTCTCTCCAGTAAACTCTAGTTACTAGTAGTACCTTCTACAGTGTGAGTGTGGCCCATGTAGCATGGTTTAGAGAACAACAGGAAAAGCGTGCAGGTGTGCAGCACACACGCGGCCATCTTGGGCGCAATGACACAGGACAGATTTTCTATCTGTGGTGTGAGTCTGCTAATCCTAGGTGGCTTATCCAGCTTCCATTTTAAGAGCCCAACCCTATGAGGCACCGTTCACATCAACGAAGAGTATAGAGCTGGATCACCCTGGGAAGGGTCTCATCACGGGGTATGACCAGGAACGGTCGGGGGGCCATTGACTGATGTATAACGAAGGACCCCAGAAGCTGATCAGTGGGGTGCCTTATTGATAAGATTGAAGTCCTGACCGGAAGAGTCAGGGCTGTTCTACATACCAAGCTATCAGCAGATGCACAGTTCCTTTTGTACAGCTTCTTCTGATTCTCCCTTTCTTTTTCACTTCCTCACATGATTAATGCTGTATGACTGGTCTACCAATAACAAGGCCAGTGGCTTGCTCTTAGGCAGCGTCCTGCGCTACGTAGCTGCTCCATGACTCCTGTGTCTTTGTCAGTGTGGTGTTTGTTGCCCGATGCAACACTGTGGCTGGCTGACTCGTGGCTGAAGAGTCACGGCTACGGAGGGCTGATTATATTGCCGAATGGCTCACATGGCTAAGGAAATATGACACCAAAATGCTACTCACTATAGCATGCAAGGAGGTGGGTTTCCATGGGGGCAGAAATACCCCCAAGGAAAACGCAGGTCATAGAGCAAGTCACAGAGTGTAAGATCACTCATGGGGCTTAAAGGAAAGAAGGGTTCATTTGCTACAAATGTACAGAAGGAGACAGAAGGGCACGCAGCAAGCATCTCTTCTGGCAACATCGCTCATGGGATTGAGGAAGGGCAGTGGGATCTCACATTCTACCTTGAATCACAGGAGAACGCATTTAAACCACAGAGTACAGAGTAGTCTGCAGTTAAGCTGCAGAGCATGAAATGCACACGTCTGTATGGACCGATGTGTCTTGATGTGATTTCTTCTCTATGGGTCTGATGTGCGTTGCCCCATATCCCTTAAGAAGAGAAAGACTTACCCAAGGACCCTGGGAGACTTCCCTGCTAAAGGTTTATTCTGAAAACAGACTCTAAGTGACTTGTCCGGGGACAACTGCTGCCTTAACTTTGCGTTTGTACTTTTATGTGTAAATATATTGGATAAACCATACAAAAATATCAAAAACGGTATGAAAACCCAAGGGCTAAATGTAATCAAAGTTAATGCTGCATGACAGTTTCCTCAGAACTCTTGCTTTAGCTGAAACTTACACTGTACCCTCTGCCTCCCCTCCCCAGCCTCCTCCTCCATCCCCTAAGGTCCCACTGCCCCAAAGTCGGTAATGACTCTTCCCGGCATGGCTTTGTGTGTTTGTTAAATATAGACACAGCTAAAAGTAAGAGACAGTATTGATGACTGGCGCCATTTTACATTTGGAATAATGCAATTCAGTCAGCATGACCTTAATGGGGTCAAGCAAAGATGTGGGGCTGTGGTCAGAGCAGCTACTGAACCCCCAACCCTGCAGCGGTAGTGAGCAGACTGTCCCTGCCAATGGCCAGACATGGCCTTCTGCCATCTCTGTGGTCTCCCTTTTGGACCTTCCAACTTTTCAGAAATCAGAGGTCTTGGTCATGGACGCTCGGGCGAAAAGAAGAGAGCGCGGCAGAGAAATCACAAGGCTGGAGGTTTGCAGAGAGCAGCACCCACGCGAGGAACGGAGCGGCCTGGAGAACTCCGGGAAGACGATGGCCTGGAGGGACCGGGGTACGTGGGAGTGAGGGTGGCAGCGGGACCATCGGAACATGTGGAAAGGGGGTCCAAGAACTTGGGCGTCCCCACCCCCCAGTGCCACACGCTCCCACACACACAGTTACTTTCCGGCTCAGCCTCGGGCTCATGCTAGGGAGATGGTTCCAGATCAGGCACAAGAGGCCCAGCTGCGCTTCAGCTGCAGAGAATGAAGGACTGCACGGGCCCTGCTTAACCTAAAAAGGGTTCTTCGTTCAACTCCAAGTCAAGATTTCTAGGTGGCTTCTATTTTGTTCTTTGGCTAAATCCGGAAGCTCTATCTAGGGAGAATTAAATTTAAGATTTTTATACCTTGAGGTGCAAGCTCCGTGGAGACTGGGAAGGAGGCCAGAGTTGGAAAACAAGTGTTTTGCATAAAGTCGGATGAAGCATCTGCAGTCGGGCCCCCAAGGGCAGGCCTGTCAGGCCGCGATCCCCCACTCTGTCCCTCTCTACCCCGAGCAAGAAAGAACTGGGCTGTCCTCTGGGAGCTCTGTCTGTGACTGAGAAAAGAGCTGTTGGGATCCCCAGTGAAGCAGCTAGCCCTGTGTAGTCATTCTGTAGAGAAGACCCTTTCCGCAGGATCCCACAGCCCAAGGTATACTCACACTCTGGTCTTTGCTTAACGCTTCACGTGGCAGATGACAGAAAACACTAGAGAGCTTCATGAAGCTGGTAACGGACAGATAGCAACTGGCAACAAAACAGAACAGGGATCACAGGGACGAAGGAACCCCTTAAGGATAATGAATAGCATGCTAGTGAGAGGGGTATTTCATTCACGGAATGAGACCGTTGCGTTATCTTTACAAAGGAAAAAGGGCATTCCAGAAATTGTTAAGGACTTCAAATAGAATAGCCAACATTTCAAAGATCCATGACAATGGTTGAAAGATAAAGATGATGAAATCCATCTGAAGTTAAAATAAATGGTCACGCAGATGGAACACCGCAATGAGAATAATAAGAATACTGGGAGAAATCAATCAAGAAGTATGATATTCAGCTGACAGGTCTAGAAAGAGGATACAATCCCTGAGGAAATGAAATGATCAAAGAATGTAAAAATATTATTCAGAACTAAATAAACATGAGTTCCTGGTTTAGAGGCCCAGGGAGAACACAGGACCAAGGATGATGGTCCACACCAGGCCCAGGATGGCCTTCCCCAAACCAGGGATGAACGAGGTTCTTAAAGAACCAGAGAGGGCCCAGGCTGCGGCCCAGCCAGTGGACACCATGTTTCAGGGAAGCGGCTCAAGCTGACAGGCCTGTGGGACAGTGATCTCAGCCTCCAGCATGGGGGAAGGTGGCAGGTGAGGAGTACATGGAGTGAAGGGGCTGGAGGCACTCCTGGGCAGTAGTCTCCAGTTGTGGCTCAAGACAACACTCGACGTTGTGCAGCCGCCATATTGGTTCACTCAGCCTCCTGCGTGGGGATGTGTAGAACAGACCGGACAAAGGTTCTCGGCTCAATACTGAATGACACCTACATGTCAAGGCACATGAGCAAGATTTCACACACTGACCTATTCAGAGAGTTCACAGCATTGACTAACAAGGCATTGCAATAAATTGCAATTAATTGACAATCTTTAAGGTTTGTAAAATTTGTCCCGAAACTTAGATTTTTCACTACTGCTAAAGCTCATGGAGATCTGACAAGACCAAGCTCATCTTTGTGGAACAATTGGCTGAAGTTTAACAGTAAGGACATTTTCCAGGGGGGCATGTGCTTCTGGTTGGCCACCAGCCTGCCGTTCCCAATAGCCCTCCAGGTCCACTGTCCACGGCCCACAATGGCTGACTGCACAACCTCCCCACAGTAATAGAGTCAAGTGGAAAGTGACCTTTTCCCACTGATCTGTTGACATCACTCATCACCAGCCTCACTCTTGCAGGTAGGTGAGTTACCAGCCACACTCGGTGACTGAGCTGCTTCATGGATCTGGGTAGAAAGGGTGGATCCGGATGGCCCTGGGAAGACCGGGATGGGGCTGAACAGCCCTGAGCCCAGCTTAATTAAAGCTTAATCATGAAGATGATTTTGTTAAGGGGAGTCCGGGTGTAGGCCAGGGCTGGAAACTCTCAATAACTAAACTTAATTATTCTGGACCTTGCTTTCCTGAGGGATTGTGTAGCATTAAGTTGCTAAAGTGTCGCTAATGTAATAAGACTGCTGGTCTTTTTCTACTGGAAAAATATGATGAACTCAGCAACACAATCATGCCATTACTCACACGGAATGCCCATGAATGGCCCGTTCCTCATCTGGCCCGCCTCAAACACACACCCACATTTCCAACAGAGTATTTCATTGTATCCCTGGTCAGCCCCTTCTATCTTTCCTCGATACTGAACAGAGAGAAGAGACCCAGTAATTTATAGGTCCGCATCTTAGAGAGATTTAAGATTGTAGAGTCAATCCTTCCATCTTAGTACAGAGGCCTTTCACAGACGCAGTGGAGGATGTCTTTGAAAATTAAGGGGAAAAAGATGAACAACTTGGTGTTATTGGGAGGAAGTGCTGACAATTTATCAGGACTTGGAAAGAGCTATGGCCCTGAGAAGTGATGGCGTTTCTTTGACACTCACCTGTCATTAGAGCCCCCTAATTATGGGCGGAGCATAAACTGTCTCAGCCAACTCTCAAGTTATGTCACGTCGGGGGGACTCTGAGTGCCAAGGCTCCAGGAAGGAGACAGTAGTGGCGCTTGGTGCCAGGAGTGTAGCTGGCAGAGATAGCAGGATGGACAGAACCTTCAGCGAGGTGGTGAAGGCTGTCGGCCTGGATTTCACCCTCTGGAAAGACCCTCAGAGTTTGAGGACAGATCCTTGCTGCCTTTTGCTTGCTGGTGAGTCTCAGTCACAACCAGATTGCTGCTTTTGTGAGAGAGCTGTGGGCCCCATCCTCACAGGAGGTGCTCCGTCAGCATCTTCCCTGGACCTCAGAATGACGAAGGGCATATTGCAAAGGGCACAGTGACCCACTGCTGACCCGAACATCCGTCCTTCCCACATGTTTCCGGAGCTTCAATTGAACGCTCAGCTTTTATACCCAGCCCTGGCATGCAGTGATGAAGAAGGCAAGGTCCTATGTTCATGAGTCGCATATTCTGGGAAAGGGTAGACAAAAGTCAGTTGTGCTACAGAAAATTAGAAGTGAAAGGCAGTCTGCAGAGAGTTGATGTGATAGAGTGTTGGGTGTCTGTCATGCACGTATTGGCTGGCAAACCATAATGAACGCCGAAAGAACATGGAATGAGGGAGCTATGAAGGAACATTAAGGAGAGCAAATGTAATTCAGACCTGCATATGTGGCATTTAAACTGAGACCTGAAGGACAGAAAGGGGAGTTGCATGTGGAGAGGTGTGGTAGGAGTGGCAGGTGTGTGGTGAGCCAGAGAGTCAGCACAGCCGGCCCCTGGAGGTCAGAAAGACCCGACCTGTTGGAGACTTCAACATGAGGTCACACCGGGGCAGTGGTCAGGGAGTGGGGCAAGGCGAGGCGCAGGGAGGAACAAGACGCCCCTGGTGAGACCCTCCTGAGGACGATGGTCACGTCTGAGACACGGGGCCCCCTAGAGGCCAAGATCAGACCCGAGGCTAGATTAGCATCCAGACTATCAAAGGCGGCAGCCAGGCGAGGTCTTTGTACAGCAGAGGCTCTGTGTGTACTGAGGGCCAGGTCTTACGCACACACGCACAACTCCAGGATGCGGCTACCGGTGCAAGAGCTTGTCCCTCGCATTTGGCTGCGCGTGTTCTTCTGGTGGCAGTGACTGGCACTGGGGGGCCTTCTTCTCCCAGCATGAGAGGTCACAGCAAGGAGCTGGCTGCATCCAGCTGGCTGGAAGCGCTTCACACCCAAACTCCCAGGGCCCCGGGCAAGACAGATGATAAAGAAATAAACAGTCATCACACCTCACTCCTGGCTTGTAAATCATCTGAGAGCTCCCATCATTTTTGTTGAGTCATTTTAATTGCTCTCATTTGCAGGAGCAAATTAGGTGTAGCATTGTTCTCGGCTGCTGTTCTGCCTGGTGCCAGGAAGGCATGCAAGGAACAAGGAACGAAAACGCTTTTCCAAACAAAAGCTCATACTCCGCGGGCAAAATAGATTTGTCAACCTTGTCAGAGCGGTTTCTAAGCCAAATCCATTCGAGCAGCGTGGGGGTTTGAGTCAAGGTCGGGAGAAATTGTTCCGTGAATGCCACTGGCACCCGCCGGAGACCCCCCTGCACTGACCTCTGCGCGGGCAGGGTCTTGCCACTGCTTCAGCTCCATCTGGAAATGCAGGACGAGAGAGAGAGACTTTCCGAGCCACGCCAGTGCGAGCTGGCTCAATCAAGGCTTCCCGAACAAACGCTCAGCAAGATGGGAAGCCATTTCGGGGAGGCGGGCCGCACACACACCTCTCTCTGTTCATCTGGGTAATGTATTTCTGTTTTTTCCTGGCCAACTGAGGATGTTCTGACAAATTTACTGCCTAATGGCATAACCACAGGAAGGTGAACAGAGAGAGGCAGATTTGATTCAACAGTTTTTAATGAGGGCTTACTCTGCACCAGCTCCGAGCGAGGCGCTGGGGTGAACCGTGGTGACGACAGACGGGGAGTCGGGACTCTGGGCCGGGGCCCCCCGCTGCCTCCACCAGCTTCAACCAACGCCACACTGAGGACCCGGGGGCCACCACGCACCCCGTCTCCGGAGCAGCTCCGAGCCGTCACCCTGCTGTCTGGAGGCCAGCAACATACTGGCCAAAGCCCAGCATCTGAGAACCAGACCGGCTGCACTGAGCCATGGCATGCGCCGTGATGGCTCTCCTGGGTGGCCGAGTTTACAGTGTTAAACTGCTTTTGCAAACTGCTGTTGAACACCGATCAGAGCTGCTGAACTCTAATAGCCTTGCCTTCTAGTCCGTCTCATTGTCGTGAAATTCAAGAACCACTTGATTAATCGTTTAAAAAAAAAAAAACAGGACTAGTTTTTGAAATGATCAATGCAGTTATAAAACGTGAACTTAAAACAGAAGGTAGACTCAAGGAGGCGACTCACGTTTATCTGATCAAAGCTCCTGGCAAAGTGTATCCGCTCTCCGGTGGGGAAATCACACTGGCTCCCAAAGACAAGTGAGGTGTTGAACCAGAGCGTGGTTGGCTGCCAGCCGTAGCGGCTCGATGTGGTTCCCTCCATGTCGCCTGTACCCCATTCTGTCCGAAGGTCTTGAGAAGGCTGCTTGTCTTCAGAAGGTTCAGCCTTTGAAGCTGGGAAATCTGCCAAATTCTCCAGTCCAGGGTTTCCAGCAGCAGTGTATGCAGTGAGGGAACACACTGGATTCTGCGTCTGGGAATTTGCCTACCTCCCCCAAAGGCTAAAATCTTGGGGCTTCGCTGCCGTCTGTGGATGTGCTAAGGTCCTCTTGTCATCTGCGGATGTGCGAGGGTGCACCACGGCCATCCTGTCTTCTTGCTTCAGCATCTGGGCAGTCTAGACAGGTATCCACGGGAGACCTACTACCCAGTGGCACATTTTTCACCGCGGTGTCAGTGATTTCACTGTTCGAAGGACCCCAGGAGCAGGGCTGTGATGCCAGTTAGCACTTCTGAATGCAAGAAGGCTGTGATCGCTTCTGGAGAAAATGCAAGGTTAGAGGAGACTCGTCCAGGCACTAGGCAGGTGCTGAGCTGGCCATGAGTCCGCAGGGCAAATCTAAATTTTTTTTAAAGATTTACTTATTTATGCATACAAGAACGAGGGGACAGGCCAGAGGTGCGAGGGGAGGGGAGTGAGAGGATTCACCAGAGACAGAGCGGGGAGCACAACAGGTGGATCTACTGAAATCCACTGCTGAGGGGGCAGCGGGGAGACAGGAGGGGTCTGCCGCGCCCCGGGGGTCACCTCACGCTGCAGCGGCTGTGGACAGCTTCATGTGCTGTGGTGAGCCCGCTGCGCCGCCAGGGAGGGCCACACCAGTGTCAACAAACACAGGTAGGCTATGTAGGTAGGTTATGTAGGTAGGTTACGTCTGGACTGGCTGCTGGCGTCATAGCAGAGCCTCACGGGAACCTCGCTTTGCCCTGTCCCTGGCAGCAGACTCTGCTCTCTCCTCCCGGGCTCACGGTGCTTGACAGGGCACACCCCGTGAGTAATGGGGGAGCCCCACTGGCCGCCACGAGCCACCAGGCGCACGGGGCCCTTAGCACGGAGCTGATGCTGAGGAGAAGCGAATGTCTGGTTTCATTTAAATTTAAATAGCTCTGCAGAGAGAAGGGCTGTCCACAGAGCCGTGCTCCAGCTCGGGGTAGCCCCACTGCTGAGTTGGGCGGCTTCAGCCGCCGCCCACTTGCGAGTGGAGAGAGCGCATATGCGCCCCTCTGTTTCTGGGGGCCGGCGTCGCGTCACCTGGCGGCCTCTCGGTCACTTGTTGGTGTCCTTGAGCTTGTGCGCGTCTGAGAAACTGAAGCGCGTCCTTCATAGACATTAAGTGCGATTTTTTAACACACCTGCCAATACTTGTCTCCGAATAGGTGATGCAACTATCTGTAAGACGGAATTCTTAGCCGCCCTTCGCTGCGTTCGTTCGTCTCGTCCGACGAAGCCTCCCCACCGCTTTTCTGCCTTCTGTTGCGGGTTCTTCCCCGAGGCCACTTTAATTCCCGTGTCGGTTCTCCTCTGCGTGCTTTGGGGTGCCCCTAGTGGCCGTGCTGGGAATGACAGCAATGCCCTAGCCGGCCGGCGTCAGAACAATCAGTCGTTTTAATGTAACTTCTACATTTCTCCAAACGTCTATACAAAACCTCCCCTTTCTAAAGAGGGGTTTGCATTTTTTTTGTTGCTGTTGCTTTTCTTTCTTGCTTGAACAATAGCTAAAGTCAGCTTTTGTTCATCACCTTTGAACGGATTATGGATTTTATTAACAGGGTATTTTTAAAACTCTCACACCATAACCTTCACTATTAAATCTACCACTATTAAATCTACCACTATTAATTCTACCATGATTATTGATTTTTCACAAATAAAATGTGACTACCAACAGATTGATCTTAGACCTTACTGTCTCAAGCATAGAGGATGGAATTTTTCTGGTAAAGAAGAGCATTAGATGTGTGAAGTTGAAATTAAATTAATCTAATATTAATATTCAAAATCTTCCCTTTCTCACGAGAGACTCACCATGGAGAGCCACTATCTAGGCACATTTCACGGGGGTAGGGGCCCTCTGGGACCCAGCAACAGCACCTCTCTCTACAGAGACACTCAGGCAACGAGGGTTAGTACTTCAAGAATGGGTCTCGGGTCCTCCATGGTGGCCCAGCAGGTTAAAGCGCAGCACTATGAAGCTGGCCGCAGCCCCTGCAGCACGAGTTCCATCCCCAGCCAGGGAGAAACCACAGGGCGCTGCAGACCCCTCCTGTCTCCCCGCTGCTCCCCTCAGCAGTGGATTTCCGTTGATCTGCCTGTTCTGCTCCCCGCTCTGTCTCTGGTGAATCCTCTCACCCCCCCCACCATACCTCTGGCCTGTACCCCAGTTCCGTATGCATAAGTAAATAAGTCTTTAAAAGAAAAAAAAAGAATGGGTCTAGAGTAAGTCCGGGGTGAGACTTGGGAATCAGGAGCAGAACTGAGCTTCCAAGCAGCCTCCCAAATGAGCCAAGTGCCGGCTGCCCTAGGTTAAGAACAAAGGGCCTTGACTGGCCCCTTCGCAGAGTGAAGATGTACAGTTGCGTGCGGTTTGAATGAATGCGTTCCTGCCCACCCCAGGCGTAGGAGCTATTCTCAATAAACAAAAATAAATAAGGGCCGTGGAGGTGAAGCTTTAGATCAGTGATTTTCCGCATATTTTTATAGGTTAAAGAACCAAATTAGCACACTCAAGCCCGAGAAAACTGTTAACCTTGTTCTCAAATGTCTTTGATTTTGGAAGTTTTTCCTCACAGGAAGGCTTGCAGACGTTTGGGGAGAGGCTGCCTGTGTAATCCAACGTGCCACCAAGGGCGAAAGCCGGCAACATAATGTCGTTCCGGAGGGACCGTTTCCACTGGTGAAAAATGTGGCCCGCGGGTCTCAGCTGGGGCAAAGCTCTGCAGCGTTCCAGGGTCGTCACGGGGCTGGGCTGGCGGGCAAGTGAGTCATCGTCACCCAGGATCTCTTGAAAAACATAAAATCCACCTTCTGAGGAGGAAGATGACAAGCTGAGGGCAATAAACCCCCCGTTTGAGGCAGGACGGCTTCGAGGCTGCCTGGCAGGTGCGCGCCGGGCGGGAACCTCCGCCCTGAAAGCGCGCACAGAAACGCAGCCGGGAGTTAACCAAAGAGCAGCGCTTCAGAGGCTGCGGAGCACATTCTCGAAGGTCTGTCCCAGAGCAGTGGAGGAGCCGGAGAGCCACCTGAGCTTCCCATGGGGGGCCGGGAGCGGCGGCCGGAGCGCTTCCAGTGCTCTGCTGACTGGCCAGGGCGCGTGGCCGCTGCAAGGCCCCTTCACTTCTCGGGCTCCCGGCCGACCTCCTGCCCCTGCTCCAGGCCTCTCTGCAACTGGGAGCGAGAGCTGACAGCATCAGCCCAGCTGTCCCATACCACCTCGGGGAGGCTGAAGCAACGCTGAGAATGAGAGGGCCTGAGCGCGAGTCAGGATCCGCCCGCCGGGGCGCGACCGCTGCATCCAGTGAAAGCGCGACCTCCGCCAGGCCCCTCGGACGCCGCCTGGGGCTTCGGTCACGCCCCAGACGGCTTGTGGGGGCAGGCACTGTGCCAAGCCCCGGCGGGCACAGTTCCTGGATAACTGTTAGCTCCTTACTGCGTTATCGGTGCGTAATGGAAGTAAAACAAATAGGCGTAATTATTTATTGATTCGGTGATTTTGTGGGTGCGTGTAGCGGGTTGTTCTTCCTTCCTTGTTATGAAAATAATTTTTCTGCGCTCTTAAGTCCTCCCCTTGCACAAAAATATGGGCTTAATCCAGGCAGTCTCCAAGGCCCTTTACAACTTCAGCATATTTATGTCCCATCTTCTACTTCTGCTTTTCTTCCCCCATCACCTAAGAGTAGGTATCTTCGCCTTCTGCCGTAAATAAGACCGTTGATGCAGGATGCGATTTTATGCTTTTACTCCAGAATTACTGCTGCGTTTGCTCCGCCAGCTGCTGGCCAGGAGGCAGCGTCTGTCTCCGCTGGCCTGGAGCGTCTGGGGATTTCTGCCCGGCCTGAGGAGCCAGGGCCGCAGGTCTTCCTCCCGCTGACTCCATCCCATCTGGCCCTCCCCGATTTCCCTACGACTTCATGGTCCCTTTAATCCTCTTTCACTTTCATGATGGACTGCACATAAAACACAGGATCGTTCTGGAACTGTGCCGTGGGCAAAAGCCCCCCATGGCTGCTGCGTATCTGAAGCAAGACTAGCCCAAGCTGAGGTGCACTCCAGGTGTGAGATGAGAAGACGTAGCACCCCCAAAGTGTAAGTCACCTCCTTATCGTTGTCACACAGATTAGATGCCGGATACACTGGGTGGAAGAAAATATATTAGCAACAGTCCTTTTCCAGCATTTGACTTCTCTGCGTGTGGCCACTAGACTATTTCAAACTGCCCAAATGTGTGGTGTGTTCCATGTTTTTATTGAACAGCAGCCACCTCAGGCACGATCTAGAGCTAAGTATTCTGACATTCGGTCCTGGCTCTCAGCTCCTCACAGTTGTTGCTTTGTTATATAAAGAAACGAGTGAGAACGCACTATTCACACTTCAGCTTTACTAAATTTTACTAAAATCGGGCCTTTCTGGAGGCCGGAAAGGAGCCCCGTGGGGCATGCGGACACGGGGTTTCAGGCCTGTCTCGCTCCAGATGTGGGTCCGCGTAGTAGCACCTGACGATTTTGGGGTGCTAAGCTGGCAAGTCCTGGGGTCTTGGTGGGCACCTCCAGAAGCAGAATCAGAGGTGGGGTGTGGGTGTTGAGGGGTCAGGAGGTGTAGGAGAGAGGGGAGCAACCTGACCGGACAGGGGCACAGAAGGCCCGGTCAGCCCAGTGGGAGCACCAAGGCACAGGTGCCCGCTGAGAGATGCTCTTGGGACCCAGTTTGCTCTGCCTGGCAGGAGGTGCCGAGGGTGGGGGGACCCTGTACTGAGCAGGAGCCATCAGGGCAAGGCCATCACTGACCACATCCACTTAGCCATGTGTCAAAATCTTTGGAGAGGGCCCTCCCTGGTGGCGCAGCAGGTCAGGACGCAGCACTGCAAGCCAGCCCGAGCCGCCTCGGCACGAGTTCAATCCCCGCCGTGACCACACGGCACGGCAGACCTCTCCTGACCCATCCACTGCTCCCCTCAGCAGTGGACTTTGTCAATCTGCCTGTTCTGCTCCTGACTCTGTCTCTGGTGAAGCCTCTCACCGCCCCTGCACCTCTGGCCTGCACCCCAGTTCTATATGCATAAATAAATCTTTTTAAAAAATACAGAAGATCCATCTTTCCACCATCATTTTATGT
>NW_004567134.1:17329467-17337105 GCF_000260355.1 Condylura cristata | reverse complement strand
GCCCGAGCCGCCTCGGCACGAGTTCGATCCCCGCCTGCCCCGGAGGTGACCACACGGCGCGGCAGACCTCTCCTGACCCGCCCGCTGCTCCCCTCAGCAGTGGACTTTGTCAATCTGCCTGTTTTGCTCCTGACTCTGTCTCTGGTGAAGCCTCTCACCGCCCCTGCACCTCTGGCCTGCACCCCAGTTCTATATGCATAAATACATAAATCTTTTTTTTTTTTTTTGGAGAATCTGGGGGTGCGTTCTTTGGGGGGAAGCCATGTTTTAAATTTTGTTTATTTGTTTCCATTCCTTTTCTTCTTTCTATAAGCTTTGTTTATGCATATAAGAACTGGGGTATAGGCCACCAGGGAGGCCCCCTAAATCCTCTTTTATTCCTCTGGATACCTCAAGAAGAAATATCTCTGCTCCCCACATAAAAGGTAGTGTGGGAGTCATATTCAGTGACCCGGCGGCCAGCGGAATCCAGAATTTAATGGTGTGACTCTAGAATTTAATGACATGACTTCTTCTAATCGTGTTTGTTTTTATAGTTGTTTCATACTCATAAAACTGGGAATTGGCTTGCCCTGTATGATTACATCAAGTTTCCTTTTAAAAAGCAATTAATTGAAACGTGCAACGTGATCCTACTTCAATTAATGCAAAGTAAAGTCTCTGTGGCGGGGATAGAGCAGAACAAAGCCTGGAGAGACAGAGCTGCCTCTTCACAGGGACCCCAGATCAGAGGGGACCCCACCTGGGCAGGGACGGGGTGTCCCGAGAAGCACGGAGAAATGCCGACCACCGTGTGTCCTGGAGTTAGTCTGTGTCAGATGCCGCACAGCGTGACAGGTTTGGCCTGCTCCTCAGTTCCTTCGCGAATGTCCCCGAGTTTCCCACCAAGGCTGTGATTTCACATTGTATTAAATGGCCCCGGGGCCCCCTTGGTAGGGCATGATTGGCTTTCCCAGCCCTGTGAGGATGCGCCAAGACCTTCCTGAGCTGCCGAGCCCACAGCTTAGTCAAGCCACCTCCTGACATGAAAACACCGGTAAGACACAGTCAGCGCGCTGTCAAATCGCCCCGGGCCTCTACCTGAGCATCCAAGAACACGAGAGAAGCGGCGAGAGATAATGCCTTCTGGGGAGCAGGCAACATGAGGAGGCAGTGACCTCGAGAAAAGGCTGTTTAAAACCCCTGGACTGTCTCTGCGCCTGTCTGCACCGCTGCGCCAATTGCTTAAACTAGTTTAAATGAAAAGAAACAAACGCTGAAAACCGAGGAGCTGGTTGGTGCAGCCTGTGCCGCTAGAGGGCGTCCCGCGGCCTGCAGGGAGCTGCCGCCCCCCGCCCCCCACTCCCCCTAACCCTCTCTGGTCTGGGACCAGACCAGAGAGCCAAGACTCGGAGGACCACACCGCCCGCAGTGTCATCTCCACCCACGGGGGATGCCGGGGAGTGAGGCGAGGCCGGGCTGGGTACAGCCAGTCACGTGGGCCTTGGCGGCCTTGGTTTTTCACCTGCTCTCAGCGTGCTATTGGGGTTCCGGCTGCGGAACTGGCAGGACGCATTCCGGGGCTGGTCCCCACTTCCGTCCGCCTGGGTCATTTCTCTCACGATGTTTCGAGCCCTCGAGTCCGCTTGCTCTCACCCAAACACACTTCACCACGCTTCCCTCTTCCTAAACCGTCCCTCTCCTTTCTCCACCCAGGGAATGATGAAGTTTTAATCATTCAGGTCAATATCTACCATCTCTTCCCATCACAGATCACTCTCGTCCACTCCCTCCTCACGCACTAACACACCTCCACGTAGATCCTCATCCATCCAGGAACCCCTCATGCATGGGATCACGCTGACTTCAATAACTGGCTCGCTGGTGTCTGAGCAATGTCACTCCGCTTCGTCTTTTTTTCTTATTTCTACATTCATACTGAAGCAGGTGTCAGCATAGTGGGAACGCTGTGGCTGACTTAGGATGAATGAGCAAACAACTGCATGAAAAAGCTAGTCAATCAAGAGACGGACTGTGGGTCCCCAAGGAAGCGCGGTGCCCACCCAGAACACTGTCTCCTTGGAAACAGGGCAAGCTGCAGCCCAAGTTACTGGTGGGCCTACTGCTTTTCCCCCAACTCTGTGCCCCCCCGCAGCCAGCGTCCCCACGCTCCAGGACGTCACGTGATCGGGGGGTACTATGACTGGAGTCAGAGAGGATGAAGCTAACTCTTAGGATGGGGCTGGGGTGCTCAGCGTCCCCCACGGGACCTGCTCTGCAGGGAGAGCACTTAACTCCTCTGCAAAGCGCACTGGCCGTGGGTCGCTGGCAATTTCACCACCGCTCGACGGTGGACGGTGACTGCAGCGCAGTGAGGGCTTTTGTGTGTGTGTGTGTGTGTGTGTGTTACCTCCTGACATTCCTGAATTACCCAACAACAAACAGCTGCCATCCATTCTGAGGCTAACACGTGAGTCTGCATTCCAGGTAACGATTACCATCTATCAGTGATCAGCTATTGATTACTCCCACCTAGGTGTGAGTGAAGGCGAGCGGAGACTCTGTTCCGGTCACGTGGGCTCGCTGCACCCACACCCAGCCTGAGCTGGGCAAATGAGGTGTCCAGACATGAAATGAATAGCGCCAATCCAAATTATATTAACTTTTAATGAGCCAAGATTAAAACAGCTCCGGGGACTTAGTGTTCTTGGGGAGAAATAAACACCCAGGCTGATGAAAGACCACTCTGGCTGGATTTTGCAGAGGTTGGGATTCTGTTTGCTCGGCATCCTCGCGTCTTCCACGCAGCTGAAATGCCTATTAAAATCCATATTTCACAGTGACTGTTTGCATATCACCACCTGACTCATGGAGGCGGCCAAGAGAAGGGATTCGATTCAGGGGTGGGGTGGGGGATGAGGCCTCTGGAAACTTCCTAAATAATTAAACTGAGGCCGAGGCAGCTAACTCAATACCACCAGAATGAGGTGCAGGTTTGGAGAAGTTGAAGGACTAATTATGGGGTTTTAAAAACTTGGCTGATGGTTATGTGTTTCAGAGGAATCCTGGGCAATTTGAATTTGGGCCTCCAATCTGCTACTCATAAAAAAAAAAAAAAGCAATAGAAATAAAATGTCAGGCCCGATGGCACACATTTATGTCACAATTTAAAATCCAGTTCAGCTACTTAAAAGCCATTGAGTAAATTACCTGATCTCCCTGCTACTCTCAACAGTGGAAATAATGACAACCTCCTCCAGGAGCTGTCGGTAGGTCAGCCCCGCCGGACCCCGTGAACACCACGGCCTGGGCGCCAGAAAGCTTAGTGACAGGTTGCCGGTACCATTACTGCACGTGCTTTACAGGCATGTCCGGGACGCCTACCTTGTCCGTGGTCTGCACCGGGGATCAAAGGGGCAGGCGGTGAGGGGTGAAGTTCCTACCATCATGTTAGCGAACACGCAAAAGCAAGCCGCGGTGCACCGAACGCCGTGAGGGTCAAACAAGGCTTCCGTGAGGTCAGAATCAGAGATGAGTCTCTTTGGGGTAGGAGAGGTCAAGGACAGTGTCTCCAAAGAGATGAGATCTCAGCAGAACACGAAGGAGAAGAAATTACGTCCGCGGCAGAAGGGGAAAGCAGCTGAGGACGGGGGCGGCATGTTCAAAGGTCCTGGGGTAGAAAGCCGTGCCGTCTAAAGGAGGGACCCACCTCCAGTTGGGTGAGAAGGTTGTGAACGGGGAAGACGCAGAGAGATGAAAGGCCAGGTCGTGTCCAGCCTTTTTGATGATGGTGAGGAGAGCACATTTTACACACGCATTCATGGGCTTAAAAAACTATTTCCCCACCGGTATCTCTTACATCCCTGTGATCCTTTCCGCCTCTGCCTCCCTCTTGACCTCAGACATCTCGTTTCATTTACAGCTACCAGTTTTAAGAAGCGTTTTGCTTTGCCGCGTCCTCTCTGGAAATGCCCAGTGCGCCTGTCATTCTGACTTGCTCCTGTCAAACCCCTCCCACTTTGCTGCAAACGCAGCATCTCGTCTTTCCTCAAGCCTGGACCTTGTTCTGAGGTGTGGAGAGACCGCGTCCTGGGATGTAATCTTCCACCAGTGGGGATGCGAACGGCAGTTGTTGCTCAATTTTTAGGGCAAAGTGTGGGTTCCAGTGCACACTATTCCTGCTTTACATAGACACATGCAATTCCGCTGTTTCAGTTCTGTGAGTAGCTTTCCTGGCCAGTGGCTGGACTCCTTAGAGACTGCACACAGCATCATTAAACAGTGAAGCTCAGTCATAAAAACAATCCTTACCCCTCCTGGGTGCACTATGCAGAGAACCTCTCTCCCTCCTCTTCCACCAAAAAGGCAAGTTCAATGGCAAGTGAGCACGTGTTAGTAATTATTCCCTCCAAAGTCTGTCCTCAGACATCCGATTTCTTTACAAAGAGCTGACGGGGCTCCTCCCGTTCTCAGCTCCCACTTGTAATACGATGTGACAGCCCCTCAGCAGGCCAAGTGGACTGGACCGGGGTGGCGCCAGGCTCCCCTTGGGTGGACACATGAGACTGGATCGCGCATCCGGCAAGTCCCTGCAGGAAATGTCCCCTCGGACCACACTGACCACTTCGCTGGAGCATCTCGCCTGCAAGAACTAGTGAATGTTCTTGTAATGTTGGGAAGTCGTGATGATGACGGCCTGACCCTCGCACACCCCCGTCCTAGGAACTGAGTTACCAGAAGACCGGGCATTCGGGCATTCCCGTGGCATTTGTCTCTTACTAATTTCCCCTGCCCCGGCCAGAGGTCGCGGGCGTAGCCTGATCTCTCTCCTCCGCTCCCAGCTGCGTGGGGCACATGGAGCCGCTACCCCACGTCCTCACCCTTTATTTGCACTTGCAGTCTGAGTCTCCGCTCAGCTGGTGAAGAAGGCCGTCAACGAGCTACTAATTGCTTCAACTCTTGGCCTCCCTTCACGCCTCGCCCACTTGGCACGTCGGAGGCCGGCCGCTGAAGCTGCCAGCCCAGTGCTGAGGTGCCTCCTGCCTCCCCGAAGTCGCCCCTCCTGCTCCCGCCTGAGTGCCGATTTCTCCACCATGGTGGAAATGAGCGCCCCACCTCAGCTCCCTCACTAGGCCCCCTGCAAGGCGATGGCGGCCCGCAGGCGAGTGAGCGGGGGAGGGAGATGGCCGCGGGCTGCAGTCTGGGGCAGCCCCTGGCTCTTCTCGGTGAGGAAGCCTGTCGGGTCTATGGCATGTCTGCACCCACACGGCACGACGTCACAGCCGGGCCACGTCACAGCCGGGGCCACGTCCCAGCCGGGCCACGTCCCAGCCAGGGTCTCTCTTCCGTGGCTCCTGCAGCTAAGGACTCACTTTCTGAGCTATACTGCAACTTGGCTTCATAACTGATGAACCCCATGTGTATTTTAGGGGGCAGCTGGTGTTTTGGAACCCCGGCCCACTGGATCTCAGATGCTATGAAGTGGACCCTTGAGGGTCTGAGAGACACCCCTGAGAAAGGCCAGCGGGAGCCAGTGTGACGCAGCTCAGCAGCTCCACCCTGCAGCTATCTGACTCGGGGAGTCCTGGGCTTCCCCCAGCCTGGGGGGTGGGGGGTGGGGCAGGGCCGTGGGCTGCACGGTAGGCTGTGGGGGTGAGGAGTCACCCCCGGAGTCTGCTCTGCGGGGGAGCATGGACATCAGAGAGGAGACTGACTTTGGCCAGACTCGAAAGTAAACCAGGGAAGTCACGCTGGCGGCCAGCCGACCCCACGGGCAGTCCCACCCGCACTCGGCCATGTCGCGCTTGTAGGACAGGGCCACGGGGAGGCCACACGCCAGAAAAGGAAAACGCTACACACCAGGGACTCCCCCACCCCGAAACTGGCTGCCCCGCACACCACTGCTGACACCTGTGACCTGAGCGCGGTGACCGCGGACGCGTCCCGGCCTCCTTCCCTCGCCCTTCTGGCTCGTTTGCTCGAACTCGCTTAATAAGCACTTGGCTTCATGCTTGTATGTGCCAGCTACAGCGCAAGGGCTTGTGGTCAAGAGGGGGCGGGAGCCGCAGGCAGGTCCCCTTGACCCGTGCAGTGGAGGAAGCCGGCGGCCAGCAGGCGGCACAGCTGCCAGGCCAGGGCTTGACCTGTGCGACCAGGCGCATCAGCGAGGAGCACACGGGGCGGGGAGGTGAGAGGCTTCGTGGGAAACAGTCTACGTGGTTCCAGAATGTGCTTTGCAGCCAGACTGCCCTGAGCTGGAATTCGAGCTCTGAGTCTTCCTGCCGAGTGACCCTGGACAAGTCCTGCCGAGTGACCCTGGACAAGTCCAGCGTCGTGGCTTCCTCTTCAGTGCAAGGAGGATGGTGTCCGCCCGACCCCACGGGGCAGGCGAGAGGCCTCAGCTGGTACGGGGAGGGCCTGCCCCACGCGGGGCGCAGGGCTGCCGTGAGTAAGATGGCCTCGGTTTCCCTTTCTTCCCCTGCACGCCTGGAGTGTTCTTCCTGCCTGTGTCTTTACCGGACAACAGCTTGGCCTCCATGTGCCATTTTTCTGAGAACGCGTGGGACTTGCAGAGACCATCTGGCCGTGGTGGACACTAGCCAAATCCTCACTAATCGCCTGAGCTCTTGGGCTCTCCTTGGTAATGGCTTTGGCGGGGCCAATTAGCGAGACCACGAGACACCGAGCCAGTCACAGCTCCACGCTCCCTCAGCGTCTGGACGGGAGCCCGGGGAGACTGCTGCTGGACAGCGGGGTCCTGCCCGCTCCCTCGGCCTCTGAGGGAGGCTGAGACTAACAGGAGCCCAGGGCTTGGTGAGAGGGACAGATGGCAGGTGAAGACACCACTTAGCAGCTCTTAGCCACCCCTGAGGAATGAAGCTTCAGCCCCGAGGCCTTGGATTGGGGTCTGACCGCGGATGAGGGCCGGGCGCCCCAACCTCAGAGAGGACAGGGAGTGAACGTCAGCTAGCCACGCTGACTCCCAGCGAACCCCTGCGGGTCTCAGCGACAGACGCCAGTGCCTGTCTCCTCGGCCAGGGGCGCTGTCCGCAGCCTGTGCGCGGGACGCGTGAGAGCGGCCGGCCCTGATGTCCCCACTGCGCTGGGGCCCGGCCGGCACGTCCACATCTGCATTCTGCCTTCCTGGCGGCCCCTGCCTGCTCCGGTGCATAGCGGCGGCCCAGGCTCCTCCCTGGACGGTCCTCACCACGTGCGTGTCCCCCAGCAGGACCCACGGCGCGGCTTCCTGGTGTCCGGGTGACCTGGCGGGGCCCACCGGGCAGGGGCGCGGCCCTGGGGCGCGGAGAGGCCTCACAGCCCTGGGCCCGAGACCGGAGCAGGCAGGGGCCGCCAGGAAGGCAGAACGCAGGACGTGGACGTGCCGGCCGGGCCCCAGCGCAGTGGTGACATCAGGGCCGGCGGCTCTCACGCGCCCCACGCACAGGCTGCGGACAGCGCCCCGGGCCGAGGACTCCCTGTCCGTGTGCCCTGCACTGCGGCTTCCAGGCAGAGAGAAGCCGCACGGCTCTTCCCCGGCAGGGGGGGCAGGCGGATAATCCACCACTGCTGATCAGCTGAGCCCTGCGCTCATCACAGCGTTGCCACGGGGGTTGTCACACCTTGTCAGGTGAACGCGGCTGTGCTGGGCGCTGAACCGCC
>NW_004567134.1:17310722-17328552 GCF_000260355.1 Condylura cristata | reverse complement strand
GGGGTCCCTGCGGCAGCGCCTGCGCCTCCCGAGCGCACAGCGTCCTGCGCCCGCGTGCCCCGCTGCCAGCCAGCCACAGTACACAGCCCTTGGCGCCCAGGGGCCACCTCTCCTCTCCGGCTCCTCTCTGCCAGCTCCCTCCAGCGCTGGACAAACGTGCTGAAGCCCGAGCTCGCCAACGCCTCTGATTTCGCCCACCCGCCCGCGCTCCCGCCGCGGGGTGCTGGGAAGGGCTCGGGGCGGTCCCCAGGCTCCGACCCCCCCACCCGCCCGCTGTTACCGCGGGCAGGTAACTGCACGGGGCGGTCCAGAGCCCCGGGAACCACGGAACGAGCGACACAGTTAGCACCAGGCGGGGTTGAGCGTCTGGTGTGAAGGTTCATGATTTCCCCACAGTACGCAAGACCCGATGTGCCGCGTGGTGTCTGCAGGCGAGCTAAAAGGCTTAATTTTCACATCAGGAACAGGTGCCGGTGCCGCGTGCTAACTACCCAGGACTGACCTTGGCGGGAGACGGGCGGAGCGGGGAAGGGGACGGGTGGACGCCCCGGCCAGCCCTCCTCCTGCCCCACCTTCTCGAAGCCACAGACAAGCCCGAGCCCCTCACTCTCCAGCTTCCTCGGCGCCCAGGATCCCACTGCGTGGCCAGCTGGCCCGGACAACAGCTGACCTATATAGAATAACCCCACGTCCCAAAGTCCTGGCCCCACCGCTCAAAGCAGAGGCCAAGACAAAAGCTCACACCTGGGCAGCTGACCCGGGGAGGAGATATTGGGGCGCAGGAGTGGGAGGTGAGGGCGAGGCCCAGGGGAGAAAGAAAACCCACAAATTTATGTCACACCCCGACACAACCGTGTTCTGTCCCTTGGACACTGAGTAGTTGAAACTCATTTTACAAGAAGGGTAAAATTATGATTTTCGTGCAGATACAAAATTGAACCATGTTAAACAGTTAACGCATCATCCCCGAGGGGCTGGACAGATGCTTCACCTATTCCCAAAGCGTGTCCAAAGAGCAGGCCCATTTATAGATCAGAAACACAGAAACGAAAGGGCGTCAGGAGCCGCGCTTTCCTTTGAGGGTGGAGGACAGACTTTGGGAAGGACAGAATCTGCCTGTCTCGGGGGCACCTCCCCGGGGGCGCAGGGGTGAGTCTCAGCACCGTGAGACTAGATGGGCCTCCCGCAGCCCTGCAGCATGAGCTCCATCCCCGGCCAGGGAGGGACCCCAGGGCGCAGCCGACCTCTCCTGACCCGCCCGCTGCTCCCTCAGCAGTGGATTTCAGTCATGTGCCTGTTCTGCTCCCCGCTCTGTCTCTGGGGCGTCCTCTCCTCCCCTGCACCCTGGCCTGGGCCCCAGTTCTTCTGTATAAAAATCTTTGAAAAAGAACCTGCCTCTCTCTAGACGAGGATAGCTTGTGCTGCTCGAAGCCTTCTGTAACGTAGAGCCTTCTGCGGGGTGTTCTCAAGCATCTCACAGCTCCCGTGGCATCAGGTCACCCTGCCCGCTGCCCTCCAGGCCCGGACACCCCGGCCACGGCTGTCCGTAGAGTGTGGGTCTGCCTCTCCCGCTGCCGTGCCAAACGCTGACGTTCTGCTTGCTAGTTTGCTCTTCCTTGGAGACCAGAACTGAACTTCAGCCATGGCTTACGGGCAGAGTTAGGTGCCAGATGCCACATTTACCTAAAATGAAAAACAAAAATCCCCCTTGGCAAACCTGGTCTAGCATCCATGACTCGGTGGAGGTAAAAAATAGTCGGCTGCGTTTGAATGTTAGACGTTCCCTGCGGGAGTACTCACACGCACACCCACTGTCACACCCCCTCACACCCTCGCACCCTCACCCCACTGCACTCATGGGCTTTTTATTTATTACCGTCGGGGCCTCCTTTGAGGCTCCTGGGGAGGAGGAGAGGAGACATTCCTGCCCCGACCATCTAGAGGCTCGTGTGAAATGCACTGATAGTGAAGGCTCGATCCCAGTCAGAGAGCTCCAGGCTCCCTCCACCCCCATCCCTGAAAAAGCACATGCACGTGTGTGTGTCGGGGGGTGTGGCGGGGTTTAGGAAAAGAAACAGGAGAACAAGCCTAGAAATCCTTATCTTGGACGACTTTGCTGTAATTCCTCCCCTGAAGAGTCATCGGGCTTCTAATTTGATTTCCCTTTGATTTTAGAATATTCCTCTTTTCAAATGGGGCATGGTCACACGTGTTGGCAAAACCAAATAAGTCCCACAAATGTACAGGGGGAGCAGAGGGCTGTCGACCCCACCCTCTCTCTCTCTTGCCTTTGAAAGGTTTTTTTATTTTTACATACAAGAACTGGGGTGCAGGCCAGAGGTGCAGGGTGGAGGGAGAGTGGACTCCCCAGAGACAGAGCGGGGAGCAGAACAGGCGTATGGTTGAAATCCACTGCTGAGGGGCAGGGGGAGACAGGAGAGGTGTGCTGCGCCCTGGGGTCCCTCCCTGGCGGGGGATCCAACTGGTGCTGCCTTGGCCACAGCTTGATAGTGCTGTCTTCCACTCCTGAGCCCAGGGTGTCCCCAACCTTCTCTTTTTACGCATTCTTTACCCGCCCCCCCAGACCAAGAGAACCCAACAGCCCAGTGGTATTCTCCCTATTCCTGGGTGTGACAAGCATAAGCGCGCACCCGTGCACACACACGTCACTTGGTCTTTTTCTCCATCTTACTATATGCACTTTGCTACAAACTCCTTTTATAAGCAATAGCCCACGTGGCTTCCCCTCCCAGTGTTAGAGGTGAATTGCTAGCTTCTGTCATGGCGCCGGGGTCTGTGAGAAGACTGGGGACGCCCAGTGACCGTTCCATGCCCCCACGCCCCCCTTGTCCGTGCTTTCTCCGGCCTGCAGGCGGAGGATGGCCAGGATGACCGGGCACTCCTGGGGACGTCAGGCCAGGGACAGAGTGCCTGCTCAGAGCTGCTCAGAGTCACACCAGTTCTCCTGGGTTCTCAACATCAATTGCTAACGCAAACATCAAAAACGGGAAATGGTGGGGAGGTCACACCGGGGGCGGCCGTCAAACCCGTAATGATGGTGGAGCCGACTCGAGGGGGAGAGGCGCACGGTCAGAGAGAATTTGGGCTCAGTCCAGAGGGGTCGAGCAGCAGGGCGAGCTGGGGGCGGGGCCCAGCAGCCGCGGTCAGGCTGGAGCCTCTGTGCCTTCCCGGGGCCGCGGACAGCAGGGCTACAGGGACTGAGGCGGCCAGGCCACAGCTCACGTCCCCTTTGGATGGGAAGAGGGGGACTAGGACGGAGAGAGATGGAGCTATCGGGGTTCGCCCCTGCGGATGCATCACAGCGCCAGAGACCCTGACATGAAAAGCAATGGGTCACTTCACGCTGCGTCTCTGGTGAAGAGCCCCTGAGGACACGGAGGGAGAGCCGCCCGTGACACGTGGGGTGATGGGCAGACCAGGGGCGCGGAGAAGCGCTCGCGTCTTCACTGCATCACATGATCAAAACATTTTGAGCATCTCCTGACTGTTTGCCAAACACCTAAGATTAAAGGTGACAACGTGAGAGCCAGTTCCCTAGGGGATTAAACTGCGGTGGAGTCTCAAAGACAATGAGCGTGGGTAGGATAACGGGTACTGAGCGCTGTGAAGGAAATCAGCACCCATGCTGCTGACCTCGCGGGCCCAGAACGCCCACAGGTGGCCACCAGGCCCCAGCGGAACCAGGCGAGCTGGAGCGCACCCCCAGGTCTCTGTGTGAAGAGTCGGGGAGCCTGGACAGGCCAGACGTGGAGGAAGGGAATGGCAGCACGTGCAAGGGCAGGTTCGGCGGTGAGGAGGCCCGTTTCTGTAAGACCGTAACAGCTGCCACGTGGAAAGGTCACTAGATGTGTCCATGCAACTTCGAGTTGGAAGAGTGACCCTGCAATAAGGCACTTGTCAGCTGATAGAGGAGCCAAGGTCCTGGCAACCAGAGTGTCAGAGACGTCTGGACCTGGAGAGAGTTCTGGGAGCGTGAGCCCCATCGCTGCAGGAAATAGCAGCCAAGCGATAGACTGCCCACCTGGAATGGCACAGAAACCACATGTAAGCCATAAACCAGACCACAGCTCACACGTCCTCCCTCCCCCTCCCACACGGAGTCGGTGAGAAGGAACTTAGCCCGAGCCGCTGCTATGCTCACGTCACCTTGGTCAGCTTGAGATGGCCAAGTTCACTTACATAAAATGGGAGCTGGTCTGGTTTGGGCTCTGCTTTGGAAAGGATCTAGGGGTAGGGGAGAGGAGAAAATAAATTTAAAGATAATCTACAAGTGTTGTGAGGATGTGGAGGGAAGGACTCCACGCTGTAGGTGGACATGAACTGGCGTGGTCACTGCAGAAAGCTACACGAAGCTCCTACAAAATTAAAAATTGATCTACTGTCTCATCCAGCAATTCCACTTCTGACTGTATATCCAAAGAAAATGAGGATAGGGATCTTAAAAAGATATCTGTACTCCTGTGTATGTTGGAGCACAGAACACAAGAATCACGTATCAGAGCAAGTGACTTTCTGTCAAGGGACAAAGTAAACAGAGAAGAGGTGTATGATGTACGGTCTGTGGAATATTATTTAGCCATGAACAAGAAGAAAACCCTGACTTGTGCAACATATTAGGATCAACCTTGGAGACATTAAGTGAGGTAAGTTAGAGAAGCACAAATACTGTAAAATATCACTTTTATGTGAAATCTAAAATGTCAAGCTCAATAAAACAGAGTCAAATGGTGTCTACTGAGGCTGGGGCAGGGGTGGTGGGGTAGGAAAGACTCTGAGTCAGCGTGTAGTCATTCCAAGGATGGTCATGAGAGTTAGAGATCGAGGGCACCGCCTGGAGAACATGAGCAGCTCTGTGTTATAGTCATCAGCTTGCCAAGATGCTCGCTCTTAGCCACCCCTGCCGCGAAGAAACCTGGGGAAACCTGAGGGCCGTGACAGACACGCGCCTCACCGCAACGCCTGCCCTGCCGCACCGCAGCAGCGCTAACACTCAATGTCTTATGTCAACTGTATTTCAAGCTAAAAGTCGAAAACTAAAAAGAGAAAGAGAAGGGCTGTTCCGGCATCAGTGTACGGGAAGGCAGGCATCTGGTCGTCTGATGCAGAGCTAAGCCCGACGCTGAATTTTAACTGAGCGGCATTCAGCTAGTGGAGCTGGACGCTGACAGGGCTGTGTATGTGTGTGCTGGTGGGCACGTGTGTGTCCGTACGTTCTCTGAGTATCTGTGTTGACGTTAGGAAACAAGATGGACTCCCGACTTCCAGGTGTGGGAAACAGGAAGAGCAAAGTTTGATTTATTCATTCATTGCACATCGGCACACAAGTCTCCTTCCTCTGTGTCTCCTGAGCGCCTGTGTATGGGCTTTTACAACACACACGCCTTGAGTAAATACAAAAGGCGCCATATTTTATCAAATCTAAGATTATATTGATTGGAAGATACACCATCATTTCATGTAACACTAAAAGGCAAAAATTGCTACCTGTGAAACCTACAACTTTCATCCTAAGACGGATTCTTCTTTCAGAGAAGCCAGGGTGTGAAAAAATGTACATGCTAGAATCTATGAAACAGAATAGTCCTATTTCTCCTGTGCCATGCTTGAAATAACACAGATGAGCTATAGCTCACGTTTCAGGAGAGAGCTGGCAAATAGGGAGTTTTCCAGAGGACAGCCATCTTTGAAGAGAATCGAAGACAAAAGTGGAACAAAAGGAAGCCGCTCCCCAAACCACAGCAAAGCAGGAGTCTAGAGCTGGAGATGCCCTGAGAAGCTGAGCAACAAGGACAGCTCAGAAAACTCAAGGACTGGGCCTCCCTGGTGGCGCAACGGGCTAAAGAGCACCAGCAGCTGCTGCGTCACAAGTTCAATCCCCAGTAAGGGCGCAGAGGCCTCTGTCTCCCCACGGCCTCCTCGGCCGTGGATTCCAGTGGATCCACCTGTTCTGCTCCCCACTCTGTCTCTTGTGAGTCCTCTCACCACTTCCAACCCCTGCACCTCTCACCTGCACACAGCTCTTGTGTACATAAATAAATACATTTTTTTAAAAAAACTGTAGGACCAAAGGCTTTCTTAGTAGACATTTCAGACAAGAGTCAAGGCTACTTCAGGAAACATGGGGAGAGGCGTCCCAGGAGGCTACACAGAACCTGGGGCTACAGGGTACTTAGAGGGAGCAGCATTCCTTTGGCACATTAGTACGAAACCCGGACAGACCTACTCTTTGCAGAATTTTCCAGAACATTAATTATTTACCACTAAAACTACACGCACACCCAGCCCTGCAAAGACATTTAAGAAACTTCAATGCCCGTCACAAACTGAAGGCAACTATTCCGGAAGGCCTGCATACGTTATGATTTTAACGCTACGACATTCTGGGAAAGGCGCAAACTGTGGAGACGGAGTAAAGAAAAGAATGGTGACGGGGAGTCGAGGGCAGGGAGAGACGGCGAGGCTGAGCACGGCCGAGGTTCAGGCCAGTGGGACTGCTCTGCATGACACTGTGATGATGCCCACTCCCCCTTAGGTCCAGCACCGAGTGGCCACTGACGGAGCCATGGCCTTTGGGTAGCTGGGACGTGTCTATACAGACAGACCTTGGAGATTGTGCAGATTCGGTTCCAGACAAGCACAAGAAACATAATAAAGGAAACACTGCAGATATGTACGTGTGTGTGCAAACGGACACCGTGGTCAACCAAGGTTTGCTCAAAGGCCCTGAAGAGAGTATTTATGGGCCTAGGTGAGGCCCGTCTGCCAGGCATGCTGGAGGGACCCAGCGGGTCGGCCTGCCCCGAAGCGTAAACACTGAAGACCCGTTCAAGCGCCGTCTGGCCCAGACACCCAGTGGGTAATTTCAGCTGAGCTGTTGGGGTCTAAGGGGCTTTGAGGCCGAGGGCGCAGTGCCTGGGGTTCGCCCCTTCGGCCCCCTCATTACTCACATGGGCGTCGAACTCTGCAAGCCCAGGTCTGGAGCGAGTGGCCTCACGGTCCCCCACAACGCTGCCGAGGCGCCGCCTGCTGGTCACCAAGAACACGGGGACCCCTTTCCTGGCGCCGCCCACAAGGGCCCCGCTGCAGTCGCCCCTCCCGGCCGATGGCCCCCTCGAACGCATGTGTGTGGTTATAAACTGTCCGGAAAGCAGTCCGGCTTGAGGTTAGGGCGCTTCCGTGTGACACTGGCGGTCGACGGCCTCGAAGCCAGGGCCTGGGCTCTGGGCTGTGACGTGCTGGCCCTCGTCAGCACCCGCTCTCCCGCCGGCATCAGTGCACCGAGAGGGTCAGGTGCGTGCCGAGGTCTTGTGGGAAGGCTGGGGGTGCGGGGGGACTGAAGTCTCTCTTACTGCTCACGCTGAAGTGGAGGCGCTTAGCGAACGCCAGACCCAATTTCTCATCTTGCTTGCACCCTTGTTTCTGCAGTCATGTGGGAAATACCTTTTCCATCCTTTCTGCCTTTCTCCCCAGAGCAAAACCTCTGAATTCTACTTGTCTTAAAACGTACTGATGGGGGGCCCTCCCTGGTGGTGCAGCGGGTTACAGCACAGTGCGGAGAAGCTAAAGCCACTGCAGCATGAGTTCGCTGACCCACAGGGCGCGGCAGACCTCTCCTGGCCCGCCCGCTGCCCTCCTCAGCAGTGTACCCATCTGTCTGCCTGTTCTGCTCCCCGCTCTGTCTCTGGGGAAGCCTCTCACCCCCTGCACCTCTGGCCTGTACCCCAGTTCTGTCTTCATAAATAAATAAATCTTAAAAAAAAGAAAAAACCTACTGATTGCTTCTTGAGTTTCTTCAAGAAAGAATGAAATCCACCATTGGCCCACAGGGTTGCTTAGAAGAGGGGTCACCCCCCCACACACACCCTGTTCTGGCCAGTTGGGAATCAAGAACCTGTCCATTTTATTTAATTAAAATGAAAAGTAAGGAACCCACTTGAACATTTCCGATCAGCAGGAGTCTAATGAGACACGCTGGATCCTGAAGTTGAAGCCCAGGAGGGCATCTGGGAAGCTAATTTGCTTCATTAATATTCACAGGCAATAGATCACCCAGCATTTTCTAGGATACTCAAGAGCCAAAAACGTCACAAGGAAAGTTTTATTTAGCATGTGATGCTAAACAGATGTTCCACATCAAACCAACTGTAGCATCTAATATAAAATGTTGTCAGTTACGATCGTTATCTTATTTCTTGCCTCAAACACACGTTCAAAGTGCATCTTCAACTCCGCCTCTGGGCGTCTCCTCACCTCTAGTTTCCACACTTGACACGGACACTGAGCTGCTGGAACAGCACCTTCCAGATGAAAGTTGTTTTTTTTTTAAATGTGGTTAATTTGTCTTTTGTTTGGTATTTGATGCTCACGGAGCGCCTCTGGGCCAGGTGGGATGTAGGTACAGAGAAATGGGAGAACCTGAGAAAGCTCAGGTGTCTTTTTTTCCTGTTTAAGTAACACTAGTTCTCAGCAGGTTGCCACCTCGCCACCTCGCCATCCGTACCTCACGCACCCGCCACCCACTGTCCAGTCACCACCCGCCACCCAGCTCACCTACTTCTCTCCCCCGCCCCTCTGGCAACCAGATTCTGTTGTCGGATTCTAAGGGTTTGGTTTGCTCTTTGCCCTTGTTTGCTTTAAATTCCACATGCGTTTGTCTTTATCCTTCTGATTTACTTCACTAGCCAACCCCCTCAAGTTCCACTAGCAAATAGCAAGCTTCCATCCTTTTTCATAGCTGTGTAGCATTCCATTACGCACAGACCACATCTTTAACGCTTCATCCATTATCAAGCCCTGGGGTTATTTCTATAACTTGACTGCTGTGAATAGCATGTCAGTGAGCATATGACTACATGTAAATTTCTTAATTTGTGTCACACAGTCTCTGGATAGATGCCCAGAAGTGGGTTACTGGGTTGTAATGGAAGTTCTATTTTAACTTTTTGAAGATTCTGCACACTCTTTTCCATAATGACTGTACCAGTTACCAACACTTACTAGTGACTGATATTTTCATAACAGTCACTCCAAAAAGTGCAAGGGGAACTCTCGTTGTATAAACCTCAATCTTCTGACTGAAGCCTGGGCTCTTCAGTGCTGCTTCACAGACCTGTGATTCTGTTGAAATGACAGAGATTCCAGGGGCACAGTGGACACTCCACCGGGTTGTCTTAGCTTCCCCCGCTGAGTATATCTGAACAGTTACAAATAAACTCAGACATTTAATTGCAACGCTGTGATTTGGGGCATGTAATTGAAAAGCTGAAATGCAGGGTTTAAAAGTCAATCTATACTGTATGGTCAAGCAGAAACTCTGAGAATGTAACCCAGACCTGTTGTCATTTATAACATGATCGAACAAACCAATTAAATTATGATAAGTCAAGTGCTATGTGTCCATGTTAATTCTTCATGCAACTAGTCATTAGCGCAGTCTTACAGATGGATAGAGTGTGCACTCAGCAAATGGTGTAAGGAACAATTAGCCGAGGGGTCCGGGGAGGGCTGCTTTTATCTCGTAGTAACGAGAGTCTCTGAAATCCCTTTCACAGTGGCCATGTCCCCTCAGGGGTGGGCGCACGTATGTGCACATAGACAGACAAGGGATCGATCACTCAGACACAGCTGCAGATACTCGAAATAGTGAATGATCATTGCTGACCCCCAGAAGCTTATGAACCTTATTTCTAGTGGGAAAATGAGAATGTACACACAAAACGTCAGACAGTGAAGCTAAGGGGAGAAAGCTAAAGTCCACAGTTACCTCACAATGCTCATCTCAGGGTCCCTGGAAGCATCCAAGACACATGAATAAACTAAAGCTATGTGGGAAGAGAGGTGTGTGCGATTTGTAGAGATGGAAAGGGAAGAAGCTTCCAGAAGGTTGGTGCAGACACCTGGTTGAAATCGGAGCGTGAGTCTGAAATCTCAGGTAAGAACAGCGCAAGAAGAAGGAGATTCGAGTGCTGGGCGCCCCCTTGCCCCCAACCCCACCCCTGCTCTCTTGCAACATTATGGGCGTGACCAGGAGGAGGGCGGCGGAGCAGAGGCGAGGACAGCCCTAGTGAGATTTCGACTCGGTTTGGTTCGTAACGAGGGAGGAGCTAGTGTCCGGTGCGGCCCCACGGTGTCCCCTCCTGGCCCACGTGTCACGCGGGCGCTGAGAGCTGGAGCTGTTTCCCTGTCCCTCTGCTGTGGGACATTCCGGCCAGCAGGGTGGGGTGCCTGGTCAGCACGCTCCGAGCTCCCGGCCGACAGCACCCTGCCGCCAGGGCGAGGCATCGCCGCGTGAGCCCTGCAGACCAGGGTGCTGCCACGACTCGCCCACAGGAGCCACCCACACCAACAGTCTGTGTCTTGGCTGTGAGGCTGTGCAGCCCCTGGCTACCCAGCAGCAGACCACGAAGAGACGAGAGCTCACTGAGTAGGAACTGCATGAGCCTGTTTAATGGACTCTCGTCTCTCCCTGACAGGCAGGCTCCATTCTGATTCCTGGGTCATAGGTGAGAAAACAAGAAGTGAACAAGGAGTTGCCAGAGGCTACACTGCCATCACGAAACGCGACCGGCCTCAAGCGTGGGGCCTGCGGGCCTGCTCCCTCGCTGCCAATGAGCACTGACCCACCCACAGACCCACTCCGGGCTCACCGACCTGATGGTCATTCCAGGTGCTCCATCAGTCATATTCCAACAGGCCTAGGACGTGCCTACTGAGGTACCTAAAATGCACTTATTGCTATTTTTTTGAAGATTTATTTATGTATACATATAAGAACTGGGGTCCAGGCCAGAGGTGTGGGCGGTGAGGGACTCGCAGAGACAGAGTCGGGAGCAGAACAGGCAGATGGACTGAGACACACTGCTGAAGGGGCAGTGGGGAGACAGGAGCCGTCTGCTGTGCCCTGGGGGTCCCTCCCTGGCCAGGGATCGAATCCGCCTGCTGTGGCTGCGTTACAGAGTACCCCAATGTGAACCGGGCCGCGTGTCTGTGGGGCCTCACCCGCACGCTTAAAACTTAATTGTACTATGGTGATGGCACACGGGTGACTCTGTGATGGGAAACCCACGGGGATTACAATAGAGATTTTAAAAAATGTACAAAATGATGTAAAAATAAACTGTTAAAAAAATAAATAAAAGAAAAAGAAAAAGAAAATGTCAAAAACATGAAAACAAAAAAAAAAAACTTAATTGTACTGCAGGCTATACAGAAGGGTCAATAAGGGGTTTATTTACAGAAAGGAAAAGGAACAACCCAGGGAAAGAGAGATACAAAGTAACTAGAACATCCTACCAGCTGGCTGGCTGGGAGCTCTGGTCACAAACTGATAGTCCCGTCACAACAGTCACAACGTCTGAGAGCCGCTGCCAGAGCGAGAGAGAGCAGTTGCCTCTGCGCCCCCAGAGCTGTTGAAAAATCGCTCTCTATTTATCCCCCAAAGTCCCAGAATGCCGCTTAGCTCCACCCTTGGGTCCTCGCAGTTCTCTCCCTGGGGCTGCTGGGAGTTGTAGTTTCCAATCCCTGGAGCAGGGGGCGGAGTCCACAAAACTCTGCAGCGTTCCTTCAGGACATTCTTCCCCTTCACAGCTGCAGACAGCTCCACATTGCTGCGATTTAACCACCAGGGAGGACCCAAAGTATCTAAAATTTAAATTTAAAGCCAGAATTACTCTCCACCTGCATCAAACCATTTAAATCCAGACCACAAACACTCTGAGGTGTGAACACCTGAGACAACTGAAGATAGTACCCACGGAGGCATCGTCCCTGTGGGGATCTGTAACTGTGAAAGCGAAAAGAACAAATACACAAATTAGCTTCTGCTTCTTCCAGAATTCCAAGGAATCAGTACCAGCCATCTCTGTTCGGGGTTTCCGACCAGACAGGCGACATTCTCACTTGAATGTGTGAGTGAAGTTATCCCCCGGACACGTAAGAGTCAGGGGGAGTAGACAGGAGCTCCGCTCAGACGGTCAGGAGAGGCCACCAGCATCCGGTTGGTTTGCGGAGAGGGTCAACCAAAAATAGCCGCAGGTGTGTGTCCTCCACCCGCGCCTGCGAAGCTGGCTCTCCCCCTCAGGCCGTGCAGGTGCCAGAAGCCCGCGTTAGGTGTCAACCGTGCGGCGCGCAGTAGGTCTCCACACATGTTCAGGTGTTGGCAACTGCCCTCCTCCAGAACCCAGTTTCTTGCACTTAGAGTGAGCATGTGGCCCAGGAAGCCAGCGGGCACCCCCACCCACTTCCCTGCCTGGGGACACTCTCCTGCTCACCCCAGGCCCCGCCTGGGACCCCGGTTCTCAAGAGTCCTACCAGTTCTGCGTAGCTGGCTCTGGAAGAGAAGCCAGCTACCCGTTGGCAGACAGCTCTGCACGCTGAGTCTGACACTCTGCTGTCCCAAGCCATGGCACCCTTGGCATCTGTGCAGGTTGCTCCTATAGGAGCGTCACTGTAACCAAGAGAAAATGATCTTCGCATCCGCGACTACACCGGCGGCACACCGTGCGTGGGCTGCGCAGTGGTTAATTCCTGACGTGTTAATGAGCACTTCTTCCTTCGCCCTGGCGTCTACGCATCTCCTGCGTTGAGCTTGTAGAAGCCACTAGCTCTCGAATGACAAGGTGAACGGAAGTGTCTGTTCAAATGGCCTTGGTAATTTGTGAGTCACAACAAGCCATGTTTTTATCCCCACGCTTGAGTCATCAAACTGGAAACCTAAGATGGAAAAATTGGGGCCAACCGACAGCAAGAGTATCGAGAGCTGTATGTTGGGGCCAACGGGAGAATACGAGTAAATAGCCGTCACGGAGCCTTTAAACAGTCCGGCTGTGCCAAGGGTCAGCTCAAAGCGGGGGACGGCTGTGCCTGAGCTCCGGGACCCTGTCTCGGTGGGGAGGCGCCGCGATTCTAACAAGATAAACACCAGGACTCACTGTGCTAAATGTCAGACATGTCGCGGGATGCGCTTCAAGGATTGGGAGGCGGGAAAGGTCAGTGCAGGGAAAGCTGGTAAAGACAGGTCCCGCCAAGCAGGACCCGCTTCTGAAACCTGTGACAGCCCCTTCACTGCCAGCCACGCAGCCGACGCCGGAGAAACTTGGATTCGGGGCACTCGAGAGAGACGGGGTGTACCTGGCCAAGAGGCAGCCGAGGTTGGGTGGAGCGCACGAGCGAGGCGGGGGCAGGTCCCCTGCGGGGCGGGCGCAGGGGGCAGTCTGGGGCACAGGGCCAGGGCGGGAGGGGACGGACTCCCTGTTCTCTCTCCTTGACCAGCAGCTCCCAACCATGGCCCACCCACGCCTTCTGTGACACCCAGGCCGCAGTCCACGCCCCTTGGGTCCTCGGAGGACCCACTTCACACTCTTCCAAGTGAAGACGCCTAAAGCTCTTTCCTTAAATCTCCCCTGGATTTCGCTTATTTTCTTTGACGCTGGGGCTGACTTTGAGCCGGACTGGGCGGTGCGCCGGCAGCAGCCTCCCTCTCCTCCTCCTGGACCCCCCTGCTGACTCTGGTAAGTCACCCAGCCCACGCCGCCCCACCCTCCCCCACGGCTACCCCAGGCGCCCACCGCCCTGCAGCGCGTTGGTGATGAGACTCTAGGGCTGACTCTGCTCCACGTCGGGACCCGCCCGCGGCCGAGAGAACAGCTCAGACACGGCCTCCGTCACACGGGCACCCTTTCCGCTGAGGGGCCCCACGTCTTCAGCCACCGTCCCCCAGCTCACGTGAGCAGCTAGGTCGCCTCGTTTCACCCCCAGATCATGTTTGCTTGAGCCGGTTTTGTCTCATCTTTTACTTTATGAGCAACTGATGACCTGGCCTGTTTGCACAGCACCTCCTGCAGCACCGAGTCCACGGACTTCACCCGGCGGACACCCACAGACGCAGCTCGGGGCTCAGAGGCCAGCGGCAGGCTGGGGCATGTGTCCGGGGGTCCGAGGTGCCGGGCTGGTTTGCTTCATTCCGAAGGTGCTTGGGAGTCCCTGAATGACATCTCAAGTGTATGAGGCAGCATGATTGTCCTGGGGTCAACAGAGAGAATGACCTCAGGGAAAGGACCAGAGCGTAGATTTCCTCCCTTGATTTTCTGAGGGAGAAATGAGTGAGACACTGGTTAAGAGACAACAAGGAGCACAAAACTCAGAATGAAATTGAGGAGAACAATGTGGATAGTGTTAGGACGTGTGTACAGTAAAATGGGATGGTCGGGCCCTCCCTGGGGGCGCAGCGGGTCAGAGCGCAGCACTAAGAACCTGAAGCCACTTCAGCGTGAGTTCGATTCCCGCCTGCCCCGGAGGGGACCACATGGTGCGGCAGACCTCTCCTGACCCGCCCGTTGCTCCCTCAGCAGTGGACTTCATTCATCTGCCTGTTCTGTTCCCCACTCTGTGTCCAGTGAAGCCTCTCACCCACCACTCCTCTGGCCTGGACCCCCAGCTCTGTGAGCATAAATAAATAAAGCTTAAAAAAAAAAAAAAGATATTGTCCTTACCGGGATAAGGAATAGCAATGTAAACCATACAGGAGGGAGATAAGCTGTTACAGCTGGATCTCTCTACGCCTTCTTTCTCCTAACAGAACATCCGGTCACTGCCGCAGAGAAGGCAGTTGGGGCCCAGGGGTGAGCGCAGAGGCAAAGCCAGCCCTGTGGTGGGAGCTCCCAAAACGCCCTCGATAACAGATTCTTCCGCAGCCTGATCAATAAAATCCATGTCGATGCTAATATTATGAATAGCAGGAACACGATGGAAAATCGAAACACTTAGGATGGGGTACCGCCAAGCCCCACCAGCTCTTTTTACACTCTGTAATCACCAAAGGAAACCTACAAAGCAGGACTCACTAAGTCATTCTGCAGACGTGAGACCCACCAGCGTCTAGCCTGAAGTAACCAGGAAATTAGTTTGCTGGTAAAGCCGCCTCCAAAGCCTGACCTCGCTGCCCCTGGCTCCCTGGGTTTGACCGGGCGAGTGGAGGAAGGCGCGGCGCTCCAGGGAGACCGAACAGCGGGCGCAGAGGCGAGGCCGCCAGGGCGTGCAGCGCCGGCAAAGCAACGTGGCCACCCGCGAAGACGCGGCTGAGGCGTGCACCTGCCGGCTCCGCCAAGCACTGGCCCTGGCCCTGAGGACATCAGTCTCCGAAGACCCCTGGGCCCGAGGGGAGCCGGGCGGCAACACGGGTCCATCCGCAGTCAGCCCCTCGGAGGGGATGTGGAGGTGCAGCACAGGATGGTTGCGGGGGCCCAGAGGAGCGAGGCTGGCCGCCGCCGAAGCACCCCACAAGGACAGTGAGGACGCGGGCTCCAGGAAGCGGAAGTGGGGAGAGAAGGGACCCGCAAACATAGGGCAATTTTTTTTTTAAAGAACTAAGCTATTTCTTATTTATTTATGCACCCAGAACTGGGGTACAGGCCAGAGACGCAGGGGCAGTGAGAGGCTTCCCCAGAGACAGAGTGGGGAGCAGAACAGGCAGATGGACAATGTGCACCGCTGAGGGGAGCAGCGGGCGGGTCAGGAGGGGTCCGCGGCGCCCCGGGGTCACCCCGGGCGGGGGTCGAAGCACACGGAAGCCGCGGCGGCAGCCTGCAGCGCTGCGCCCCAACCCGCTGAGCCGCCAGGGAGGCCCCGAAGGGCAATGCTAACGGCCCCGCACTGCAAAACTGAAGCTTGGAACAGCGCGCTCACAGAGGGAAGCTTTAGTGTCTAAGAACATGTAAAAGCAAACAAGCAAATATTTGGGCAAGTGCTGAGCACCGACCCGCACAGGAAAAGGCGGACGGGCGGGAGTCTGCGCGCGGCGGGAGGCGGGGCCAGAAGAGCCCTCCCCGCTGCCCAGTCCGGCCAGGCCGGGGGTCCGCTCCTGGGCTGCACGCGCTGCCCGCGCCAGGCGGTGACGCTCCGGGTGGGAGTTCCCGGGGCGCTGCTTGGGGGAAATTTAGAGGTTCGCCTGACGCAGAGGAAGAAACTGGGGCTGCTAACCCACGAGTGCCTCCTGCTTTGGCACCTAGCCAGCCCTGCCATCTGCATCCAATCTGCTCCTTGCCCTTCCCCGCCCTCCCGCCTGCTCTCCGGGGCTCCCCAAGCTTCCCCAGTTTCCCTCGCAGGTTGCAGCGTCCCAGGGTGGCGGCTCCGGCGGGAGGGCGGGGGATCTGCCGCCCCCTCTCGGAAGGGGGCGGAATTGCAAGCACCTGCTGCGGTCCCGCTGGTTGAGGCACAGTAGCGCCAGCCCTGGCCCCTTCCTGTCCTCTGAGCCCAGAGTGACAGAGGCTCCCTGCAGTCGTTAAACCTAGAGGTGCCTCCACCCCATTTGGCTATCGTGGGCTCCAGCACTCCTCGGATTCTTGGCTCTGACTCTGGCTATGAAGTCGCCAGGCAGCTGTGCTTTCCAGACCCGTCCTTTCAGGCACAAAGCAGCCCTCAGCGAGGCAATGAAGAAAGTGTGGGGCAGCACCCCAACAGGAGGGGGCCTGGGGGGCAGTTCTGTCTCCCCGGGAGATAACAACCCTGCCTGAAATCGTTCTAGCTTTGGGTGGGGCCAGGTAGAGGGGGGGTCTAGGGAAGGACAGCTATGGACATCACTAAAATCCCTTCGCCATCTGATTGCCCAGAATTTTTAATTAATCCTCCTTCGAGGTAATTATGGTCAGCCGGAGACCCTGCGCCCATTCCCAAGGTCACTAGGGACCTGGAGCAGGACTGCGCCTTCACAGAAAAGATATTTTTAAATGGCAAAATCTGGAATCCACAGAACTCAAGTCCAGCAAAAAGAAGTTTGTTCAACTCTGTCACGCTTTGGAAACAATTCCTCATGCCAGGGCTTTTTTTTTTCTTTTAACACTACCCTATAATTAAGGAATTGCTGTATTTTCTGCAAAACAAATCAGCTTCATCTACACAGATAGCTCCAGACAATTCTGACGTGAGCACAGTCCTGCAGAACCCTCATTATCTCGGAGTAGTTTATGACGCCGTCGGTAACACCGCCGCGACTCTCGGTCTGGCCGGGAAGCCTCGCTGACCCAGCTCCAGCTGACCGTGAAATTAGGTGCATTTTTAGCTGACCACCGGGGCCAGAGCAGTGAGGGCCATAAAAGCCACTCTCTGCGGGGCAGGGAACTCTGAGGCCTTCCGCCTCCCGCGGGCCCTGGCACATTCTATTGGTTCTGTTTCGCTCATTTTCATAACTCTTCCAGGGAGCCCTGAGACAAAAATAGAAACTTTATTATGTTTTAGCGTTCTGGGTAATTCTATAATTACGGTAACATTTCACAGGCACTGAAGACGTGAAAACACCCTATTTAACATTAAAACAATGGAGAATGGAAGCCAGAGGTGCAGCGGGTACTACCTGTTAGCGACCTAATGTCTGTCACCCCAGAAACACACAAACATGACGTGGCGCCTTCAGCAGGGGTCACTCGCACAGGGTCGTGTCGCCATGCTGCCTTGGGCAGAGACTCGCCGCAGACAAGGGCAGACGGGGGCGGGCAGGCACGGCCGGAGATGGTGTGGGCACCACGAGGTCAGCGGTCTACGAAGGGCAGATACAGACTGCAGAGCAGGCACGCAGGTCACGTGCGCCACAGCTGAGACAGAAAGACGCGCACGTGGGTGCACATGAGATGAAACAGACATAGGCCAGGCTGAGGCTGGGGCGCTCCCCCCCCTCCAGGCAGCCAGCACACGCCCGCCCTGGCAGGGAAGCCCAGTCGCCCCCTCCCTGAGTCCCCACGAGCGCAGCAACCCTCAGGAAGCGCGACCCTGCCTCCTGGCATCCTTATTCGAGTTCCCAAGAGCTCTTCTCCCCGCCCCC
>NW_004567134.1:17308391-17310346 GCF_000260355.1 Condylura cristata | reverse complement strand
GTCTGCAAACTAGGTGACCCCGCTGGCGTCTGGGCGGCTGATCCTGTTCGCATTTAGAAATTAAGTCTTCAGCGTCCACATCAGTAGAGGTGGGTTTGGTGGATTTTTTTTTTTTTTGCATTTGACTTTTGTCTCAGAAGCAAAATGTCACGGCTTGTCAAAGCGCACACACCTGGAGCGACCGGAGAACACGTGACTTCTGGCTTGGAAAATCACCAGCCCACACTCATTCAGAAGTGGCCCGGCGAGCGCTCGTCCTTGCTTCAACATGGGCCACACCTTGGCTGGCCCTTTATGCGGAGATCCCCACGCCTTAACAGGACACCTGTCTGGAGGGACAAACGCCCAAACCTAAGTCCAGGAGGCCTGGGGACTCGGGACATGTCCATCGGGGGCAGCTGCTTTTACAGGCATCGCGATGCTTGGGCCACGGTGGTGGCTCAGAAGTGGCCCGATCACTTCACTGCATGGACTCCTGTGGCTGAGCACAGGAGGTAGAGGAGGCTGGAGCTGTCCTCGTGGTAAAGGGGCCATCAGCCAGCCTGGCATCGCCGGCCCCAGCGCCTGTCCGGTCTGCAGGCCGGGCTGTGTCCCTTTCCTTGCATGAGATGTCCAGTCTGCAAGGACAGGCCTGCCGGCGTCTGCCCAGTGCTTCTTACTTTCTAAGCACCAAGCCGATCACATGAAAGGACCTGGTCACTTCACCCATCATGACCACATGGACGCAGGAGGGCCATGACCGTCCGTCCCCTGCGCCACAGAGAGGCTGAGCCCAGCTCAGAGGTGCAGCGCTGTCCAGCCCACACAGCAGGGCTCGGAGCGACGCCGGGTGTTTGGCGCACGCCGACCCGAGTGCTGGGCCGTGGCTCCCAGTCCGAGATCTCCCCTCTGCCCCTTGAGAGACGGGAGAAGGCGCTGGCGTCACCAGAGCCTCAGTGGCAGCTCAGCGCTGCTCTCGCCAGGGGGGAGGTTTCCTGAGATCTTGCTGCCAGGTCTTAAAATGTCTTATTTTCATCTGGAAGGGGGTGACATTTTGCTCTTCCATATTTTTCCATTCAGAAGTTTAGAGCCCGCATCAGGCATCCTCGGAAGCGATGCCCATGACCATTCTTCAGTGTCGTTCGGGTTTGGCAGGGACACCCATGTCCAGTCTCCTGAAGCTTCACACAGCTCCAGCTGGCTCAGCCCGATCACACCGAGGCTCGGTCACCGCCCGCACTATCGCAGAGCGGGATGGCTGACCGCGGCCGGGTCCACTGCCTGACCAGTGGGCGGCCGACAGACACCCCTCGCCTCCCTCTCTTCTTTCTGCCACCCCAGGCTTTGCTGGCTGTACTTTCCTCAAGCACAGGTAGACGAGGTCCCCCTCCATTTTGTCTTTCTCGCTGGGTCTGCAAGTCCATCCGCAAACCGCCGGCCAGTCAAGCCCGCTTCTGCTGCGGCCCCCGGGGCGCGCGCACCGCGGGCAACATCTGAGCGCGGCTTTCGTGTTGCCCAGATGTTCTCTCCAGGGGTTTCACAGTCCCTGGACTCGTGTCCTGCTCACCTTCCCGAGCTGAAGTGCGGGCCAGCGGGGCTCCCATCCTGGCGCGCGTGAAGTCTCCCTGGGCTGAACTGCGGTTTCGGGGTCCCCCACCTGCCTTCGGTGGGGTGCTCCCCGTATGGGCCCAGGCAGCCGGCTTTAGCCCAAGGACCCAGCGCCGGCATCAGCTCCGGCATCGACTGTGAGTTGGTGGCAGGACAAGGGAGGCCTGTGACCTCAGCTGGAGACTCCGCCTCCAGCCCCCCAGCCCCTGCCCCCAGGGCAGAGTAGCGCCCACCACCCGCCCGCCTGCAGCCCCGCTTCTCCCCAGCCGTGGCCACGGCGCCCTCTAGTGGGCCGGGCTGGCATCGCGCTCAGAAGCTGCCGCGCTGAGCGCGCGTCTGGGCAGCCCTCCCCGGTGGGCACAACCCGA
>NW_004567134.1:17297703-17307376 GCF_000260355.1 Condylura cristata | reverse complement strand
ACCCCAGGAGCGTGGCCGGCCCAGCCGCGCCCTCGCGCCTCAGCTCTGCGTCCTCACCCGCGGCTCCGCGCCGCCATTCCCTCGGCTCCAGCTCTCTGGGCTGCTGTCTGCCTGCTGCACGTGTGTGTGCGTGTGCGCGTGTGCGCGTGTGTGTTGTGTGTGCATGTGTGCATGCACGTGTGTGCACCTACGCGTGTGTGCTGTGTGTTGTGTGTGCACGTATGTGTGTGCATATGTGTTGTGTGTACACATATGTGTGCAGATGTGTGCTGCACGTGTGTGTGTTGTGTGTGTGCACGCACGTACATGTGCATATGTGCTGTGTGTGCATTTACGTGTGCATGTGTGCTGTGTGTTGTATGTACGCACATACGTGTGCAGATGTGTGCTGCACGTGTGTGCGTGTGTTATGTGTGCATGCACATGTGTGCATGTGTGCTGTGTGTCGTGTGCGCTACGTGTGCTCGTGTGTGCTGCACGTGTGTGCATGTGTGTGCGTGCGTGTGCCCGCGTACGTGTGCGTGCATGCTGCGTGATTCCGCGTGTGCGCGTGCGCGCGTGCACCCACGGGACCTTCGCACTTGCTGTTTCTTGTGCGGGAAATTCCGCCCTGTGTGCAAACCGGCCGCTAAGCGGCTCGAGGTCGCTCCTGAATGTCGCCCGCTGGCTGCGTCCCTCCGAGCCGGAGCGCGTTTGCTCCCGAGACTTGCGGCCAAGCCCACCCTATCGCCTCCGCAACCCGCGCGGGCCGGGCCGAGGGATGAGCTGGGCTGCGGAGACCCGCGCTCGCCCGGCCCGCCGCAGCGCCACTGCCCGCGGCCGAGGGGGGAGGCGGGGGGAGGGGACCTCTCCCGGCCAAATCTTAGGGAGAGAACAAGGGACTCGACAGTGACGGGCCGCTGGTCACTGAAGCTTCAAGCTCAGACATTAGCAGAGATTTCTACCGTCCAGGAGGCAACGGGAACGACCCTCAACATCCACCTTTTCGTCACCCGAGACCATCATCTGGGGTGAGGGTCCCTGAGTGGGGTGAGGCACCTGAGGCCCGGGGCGCGGGCAGCAGCTCCGGCCCACGTCTCACTTAAATCCTTTACAGCAAGTGTTCGTCAAGCACCTTCTTTTTCTTTAAGGTTTTTATCTATTTATTCTGCATACAGAACTGGGGTGCAGGCCAGAGGTGCAGGGGCAGTGAGAGGCCTCCCCAGAGACAGTGGGGAGCAGCACAGGCGGATCCACTGAAACACTGCTGAGGGGGCAGCGGGAGGCAGGAGGGGTCGGCGCGCCCCGCGGCCCCTCCCTGGCGGGGATCGAGCTCGCCCTGCAGTGGCCGGCTGGCTTCGCCGCCGCGTCCTAACCGTTGACCACCAGGGAGGCCTCTTCCAGCACCTTCCACGTGTTTTCAGAAGGAAGCTCCGAGGAGGACTCCGCTTGCCCCAGCTTCAGGGCTGCCGGTGCTGGAGGAGGTGAAACCCACAGGGCAGCTGAGGCGGCGGAGGTGGGCGGGGGAGGAGCCTGGGCGGAGCCGGTCAACCCTGCGGACCGAGATGAGCGCAGCCAGAGGAGTCTGCGAGGAGGGCGGGGAGCTGCTGCCCGCGCCCCGGGCCTCAGGTGCCTCACCCCGCTCAGGGACCCTCACCCCAGCTGCTGCAGGCGCGCTTCCTCTCCCTCTGAAGCCACTCGGCGCCAGCCCCCCACCCCCAGACCCCACAGAGACTCCAGAGACCCTGGGGTGCTGGCCTGAGGTGCTGGTGCTGACAGCCTGTTTCTTGCCTTTCTGCCTCTTCTGCATTTGGGGGTTCAGCAATCCCCTCCTTCCGTTGAAGATGGGGTCTGCACATATTTGCAGGTGACTGTCCCCCTGTGTTCAAACCAGATGTCACCCAGCGGCCTCGTCCAGCCGGAAGGTCACATCAGCTGACAGCACTCGCGCTCTCGAGCACTAGGCCCCCGAGGCAGGAGCGCGGCCCTGCTGGCACTGCCCAGCGCCGGTGACTCAGGCCCCGCTGCCCGCGTGCCAGCCGGCGTGCCAGGCTGCTTTTTCAGGTTTCGCGGCAGAAAGGCCCCACTCCAGGCCTCGCTGTCCAGTGCATGTGGACAGTCTGTCTCGATCCCCAAAGCTTCAACTGGCCCTGGGAGCTACGGGGCATGAGCCAGAGCAGCCTCCGGGGCAGGAGGAGCCGCTGGCGAGGCAGGAGCAGCCACCGACCCGGGGCCAGGGGCAGCTGCTAAGCGCCGTCAGGGCTCCGAGCCTCAGCCGTGTGTAGCCCTGATGCGCAGGGCGGTGGGGCGGGAGCGCTGCCTGCCCCAGCCACCGCGCCCTCTGCGCAGGCCATTCTGCAAGCAGGGCGTAGCTGTGAGCTGTCCACAGCCAGCCCTCGGGGCTCTGGGGCGTCAAGGCGCCCCAGTGGGTCCAGGAGACCACGACGGGGCACCAGGCACCTGCTGAAACCACCTGTTTGACCCAGAAACATGCGCCACCCACCAGGCCTTTCTCCGGTGCCAGACGGGATTCACGTTACTCAGCCCTCAGCCAAAAAGCAGCCGCAGCCGACCGGCGAGAAACCGACGTGAGTCTAAAAGTTCCCAGCTCTCTGCGAGTAATGTCCTTCACGGGCACAAAACGGGCATGAGAACCCGGCTGCCCGAGTCTGCAGTCCGGCTGACCACGCCACCCTCACAGCCGTGAGACCGTCCGCCTCATCTTCCCGCGGCCCACCTTGCCCCCGGACGGTTCGGGGGACTGAGGCTCACTTGCAGAATGTTAACTTAGGGGGTAGAATGGAAAATGTCAGCACCCCAAATCACTAAGATTCAAGAGCTGCATAGAGACCCCCTAACTCGCGCGTAGGGGGAGAGGGAAACCACCCTGGGCTCTTAGATTGGCGTAAACCAACATTTGGCGTAGGTCGGGGGGTGGCGCCGACCGCCCCCAAAGGCGTCGCCCCGCACCGGCGTCCCCTCGTTAGTGGCTGCGTCCTGAGGACGCCGCCAGTGAGCTCGGCCAGCCTTTCCCGCGCCTGCCGTGCACCAGCCTCGAACCCGCAGCCGGCCGGTGCCTAAAGGAATGAGCCACGCTCCCTGTGGCAGAGACGGAGCTTCGCGGCTGCGAGGACAGGATTCTCTCTCCGTGTCCGACTTTCCAGCTCCTGCGTCCTCAGAACTTCCCAGCGCTCCAGGCTTCGTCGCAAAGCCGCGTCTTCGCCCACCGCAGCGCTCTTTGCTTCACTCCGGCGTGGACGTGACGGCCGCTGACCTGCTGCTGCGTCTCTCCACCGACTCCTTCCCACGCCCGCGTCAAGCCCTTGCTAGAGAATAAGCACTGACAAGTGTCCTGCGGGGACCCCATCAGCGAAATAAGGACTAAATCAGGTGTTTTCACTTTGGAAAACAGGAAAGTCACATTACTAGTGACACTCATCATCCGGGATAATCTGAATTACAGGAGTTGCCATTTCGAATAAGGATGCTGAGCGGACTGCGATAAGAATGTTGATCAGGGGCCTCCCTGGTGGCCTAGAGGTTGAGTCTCAGGCTCTCACTGCTCAGCTGCTTCCCATCCCTGCCGGGAAGCTGACCCACGGGCACAGCAGACCTCTGCAGCCTCCCCGCTGCCCCCCTCAGCAGTGGATTTCAGTTGAGCTGCCTGTTCTGCTCCCCACTCTGTCTCTGGTGAATCGTCTCACCACCCGCACCTCTGGTCTGTACCCCAGCTCTTCTACAGACAAAAAAAAGTGATTGTACCCAGCATTCACATATCCTAAAATGCAAAAAAAAAAAAAAAAATGGTTTTAATTTTAACAAATCCCCCACATGCATCAGACTCCACTGCAAGCCAGGGCCACCTCTTTTCCACCTCTTTTCTGATTCGAGGGTACCGAGTTGAGCCCAGGCACAGATGCATGCCTGCCTCCCATGACACAAGTCTGTCCATCCCTTGTGTCTCAGTTTCCCTAACAGACCCCCTTTTAGATGTTCATACCTGGAAGTGAAAGTATTTGTTCTGACTAGTCATTGCCTCCTTTGTAGGTGTGAAAGGCCTTCAGGCAACCATGAGTTAGCAGTTGGGTGAACTGACAACAGCATGGATGATACAGGTGTGAAAGCTGTGCTCTCCACTAATTTTCTCCTGCACTGATGCTGACAACATCTTGGGATTCCCACTCGACATGTGGCAATCAGTATGTTTACTGCACATCATTTACAATGGCCAGAGGCTGGACACAACAACGTAGCCACTGGTGAACAACAGAATAGTATTCAGCAATAAACAAGATGAAACTCTGCCACTGGTAACGAGTGGATGTGATCAGAGGGAATGATGCTTAGTGAAATCAGTCGGAAAAACAAAGGCTGAGTCAAGCAGAGAAAGACAAGCACTATGTAGCCCTCACGTGGTACCTAGAGAAAAGAAAGAGCTGACTGCATGAAACAAAAATAAAGCTTCCCACTATATGGCCACTGGATGGCTATCAGAGGGACGGAAGAAGGGACATGGGTGAATCTTGTAAAAGGGGTCAATTAATTATAGGGTGAAGGAGAAACTTGGATGTAGGGGTGAACTCCGTGCGTAAGTGCAGATGCTCCCTCTTGAGACTGAGCTCCTGAAACTTACACAATGTTATAAGCACTGTTACTTCTACTAAAACAAACAAACAAACAAAAACGAATGCACCCTCTGCAACTTCTATAACAACAAAAGATTGGTTGAAAGAAGATGGTAGCTATTCTTCGAAGGTCCCAGCTGGATATTTTAGAAAAGAAAGCAGCAGTAAAAATGTTTTATGGCCCTAGAAACTTAACTAATTTAGAATCAGAAGTTTACTGCTTCACCAATATTTATGGGGTTACAAATTTATCTAAAAATTTGTTTTTGTCCCACATGCCCAAGGTTATTAATGGACCAGCTGCTGGTTATTAATCTTCATTTCCTAAAACAAAACTAGCCACGTGTTTCTTGCAGACTGTACATCATACATACAAACCACATCCTGGGAGCCAAATTTAACCAGAGTCAAGAGCCCATTAGAACCAATAGTTGAGGCAAAAGCTGTGAGGAGCCATGGGGTTCAAGTATAGTGGGGTGGCCACATGACTTAGGGAGGCTGGGAAACATTGCTTTGCTTTGAGTTAGCAGATAACTTCTGACTTTCCAATAATTTTTTTTCAACTCTATTTTTGTACAAATGTCTCTTTGTTCAAAAATTGGGATTTAGGAAGAAGCTAACAAGAATGGCTGAGCCCACACCACACTGCAGGTGAAGACAGAAGAGCTCTTATAAAGAGAAACAACAATAGTATAGTGACTCTGAGGTTAGCACGTTTTGTAGGGTGCTCAGGGCATTGCCATTTTATCTCCATTTCACAAACACACAAACTGAAACCCAGAGATCATACAGCTCATTGGTGCTATTTCCATTCAGAAGTAGCTACCTGAATGTTCTGCAGTTGACTCCTGTAGCAGTCTGTGACCTCACTGCCTTCCCTTTGTGACATTTGCTTTCCCTGGAATTGACTATTGCCTCATTTTTTATTTGTTTGTTTGTTTCTGTTAACTTTGCTTTCCTTGATCTTCCAACATAAACACTAGTCTCTACATTCAATAATCATATCAGGTCCCATTAGTTGAGGCTTCTTCTTAGACATATTCTGGGGCCTTACTCATGTCCATCTCCAGCATGGACTGGCTGGTTGCTCTGGAAGCCCTACTTGTCCTAGTAACAATTCCATAATGTTATTGTGAGGATCCTTCTTCCTGCTGAGATTTGGAGATAGGAAAGAATAAGAGAAACTCTCCAGAACCCTGAAGGCACAGCCTGAACACAAAGGAGGGTGAAGACACAAAAGGGAAGAGAGAGCTTGGCTCTCTGATAACATCATCATCAATCTACCGAATCAGCTCTACACAGTCTTCCCAAGTGTCTGAGAAAAACATCCTCCCTTTTTTTAAACTTTGTAGTTTTCCATGACTAGTAGAAAACACTTTCTAAACTAAAATGGGCAATGAAATGGAGTGAATCAAGCAGGTTTCCACAAACAGCAAGCCAGTGCCAAAACAGGATTGGGCCTACATGGGTCACACACAGTACTACGGCTGCTCCTACAGCCACTGAGTGTGCAGTGAGCCACTTCCTGAGAAACTCACATCATCCTGCCCTGAGACGGAAGCATCTCCATTTGCAGACAGACTGAGCACTTGCCCACCTCAGAGTCAGGTGTGAAGCCCATCTGGGCTGTCATCTAAGTCTGCAAATGTACACACCTGGATGTCCATCTCTCCCTGTGAGGCTCACTGTGGTTGATGTATGTGTTCAGTGTGGACAGCCAGCACAGGTTCAGAATTGTTTCAGACACAGGCCCTTGGCCTCTGTGGCAGGCAATCTCTGAGACAGTCCCTGATCAGTCCAGGTTCCTGGCATTCATAGCCCTGGGGATCCCCTTGCCTTTATCAGTTGATGGACCTAGTGGCTTGCTTCTAGCAAAAAGAATATAGAAAAGTGACTGGCTGTCACTTCCATGGTGATGTAATAGAAACCTAAGTCTTCCATCTAGCTCAGACTCCATCTGACCATCTTCCTTGCTCTCTCTGGCAATACAAACTACTATATTGTAAGCTCTTCTATGGAGAACCCAGGGCAGGAGAGTAGGGGAGATCTCTGGTCAATAGCAAGGCACTGGGGCCTTCATTCCCGCAGTCCAGGAGGAATGGAAAGCTCACAACAATCACCGGAGTGAGTTTGGAAGCAGATCACCTCGGCCACCCCAGTCAAGCCTTATGATGAGACAGCATCTCAGCCCATGCCTTGACCGAAGCTTCAGCTATGTCACGCCCAGATTTCTGAGCCACAGCAGCTTTGATATAATCAACACCGGTAGTGGTGAGCCCCTATTTGGGGAATAATTTGTTCAACACTAATAGATAATCAGTACAGGCAGCAAGGTCCCTGCGTCTGCACGTCCGTGAGGTGTAGGAAGTGTTCAACCCCGGGCTGTGGTGCTGAAGATGGATGGTCCACCAGGATGGGATAAGCAGTCAGAAGAAAATATTCGCAATCATCTATTTTTGAAACATGATCTGAACACTTTCTTGTTAAATAATCGCTTGGCTAACGTCCCTGCTGCAAACCAGGCTTTCCATCACGCTAGCAAGAACTCTGCTTAAGCCATTAGAGGCAGAAGCAAGTAGACTTGCACATTCAGTGATGACTTAGGAGTGTCCTGCCTAGTTAATCATAAAGCTTTTATCCATAATAAAGCAATTAGCACGGAGCGGTGATGTTCTCTCAATGACGCTGTGTTTCCAGCATGTGCAGGATTTATTTCCCACTGATACGATGCATCTTTGTCTCCTCCTAATTTCTTTTCATGAGGAGTTTGGAAAGACACCACTTCATAACCAAGGAATTAAAGAGAGACGCTGACAGGGAAATGGCTTAACTAAATGCTCTCAAGCTCCTCGAAGACCTCAGCAGGCGCCATGAGTCATCGCTGGTTCCTGTGCGATGGCTTCTTAACACCACTGGGGGTGATGCCAGCGGAGTCCATCGACAACGCACCGGGCAACACCCACTGCCAGCCCTGCACCAATCCCCATGACGACACCGAGGCAGCTCACGGTTTTCCCCTCCGGGACTGGCTTCCAGCAGCCATGCTGACTTTCGAGGTCTTGCTGGGGAACAGTGGGGACAGCTGTCAGCTGCGGAGTCACCTCTCTGAGCAGGTGCGATCTGACCACACACACAGACACAGTAAACGCCGGGCGATGTGGGCCTCAAGCCAACGTATCAACAGCAGCCTCTGGTTTGCTTAACCTTCCTAAAGAGTCCAGGAAAAAGCCTTTGTCAGGAAGGCTGCTGCTTCGCCAAATGTCCAGCACGGACACCTGCCTGCACACCTGCAGAAGGAATGGACAGAGGACGTGGAACTGGCCCCGCCCCTGGCTCGCAGAGAAGCTGGCCGGCACTGAGCGGGCCTGCAGCCAGCGTCGTGGGCCGGCAGCTCGGCCCAGCTGGGTGGGTGTGAGCAGAAACACGGCACATGGGCTGGGGCCTCCTTCTTTTTGCCAGTTTTGGCTGAACGTGCGTGGAAGTGCCAGGCCCGACCCAGGGCGCCGGGAGTGTGGCCTCTGTTCCTCCCCCACCCTCAGGCCTGGCTCTGAGTCTGGCTTCGGCAAAGCTCCGCTTCTCACGCACTCGCTCATCCCCGGTCACCAACAAGTGCCCCCAACAGAGGGCAACAGCTGGGAATGTCACGTCTCATTCGCCTGAAGAAGCAGAGAGGGGGAAAGCCAGGGTGAAGAATGGTGACATCTGGAAGGGCTGCGTGGGAACTTACTCTCTGCCGATCTCTGAGCATTCATGTTCCCTAATAAGACAAGGGGGAGGCGGGGAGCGGAGCGGAGCTCGGTGGCTTCCACCCTGCCACCGTGGCCCTGGGAGTGGCGAGGATGGCTCACGCCACGCCGGGGGGCCACACAGAGCGTCCATCTCGGGGGGCAGGCAGGCTGCACCCCGCTGTCACCTGCTGCCAAAGGGAACCCCAGTGATCACACTGCTCCTCTGATGATTCGCACGGGGCAGAAAGGATAATTAACACAACCGCACACCTCTCCCAAATGCTGCTGAAAAACAGATCTGGAAAAGTCAAAATTGCTGGTTGCCTCCCTCCAGAAAACTTTTCTCACTGCAGGATAATTAAGCATTAGGAAGCTGTCACGCTGAGGAAATCTCGCCTTTCGTGCTGGGTTCTTCTTGTGTCTAGAATTACCAGTGGGACTAGCAAAAGGCCTTTCTTTCCGCGCCTGGACCGCAGCCCACGGAATTGCTGCACATAAGTCCTTGGCGCAGAAAGGTGGCCGCAGTTGCCACTTGGCGGCCTGCCTGCTTCTCCGCCAGGGGGTCGTGAGAAGTCCGCCACGGTCGGACTCCGCGCACGCCGGCCTGAGCCTCCTCCCGCGGCAGCGGGCACTCACAGCAGCCCAGCCCTCCGTCCCGACGCCCGGCCCGGACCCACGCGCGTGGCCGGCCCCCGCTGGCTCTTCAAACTGCCCAAGGGACCATTGTCTCCACACGTGTCCTCGGGCCCGTGTCCCGACCTCCCCCAAGTGCTTTCGCAGGCCCCAGGCCTGGGCTGAGCGGGCAGGCGTCAGTCACACGGCCACGCCGCGGGGACCCAGCTTTCCGCTGTCACCGGCAAGCTCCTTCGACTCACGCACGGACCGTGGAAGTTTCCAGAGCGTCGGCCTGAGCACAGCCTCCTCCCTGCCTTCCTCTGCCTGGGAAGATGACGTCTTCAGCAGGTTTGACTCTCACTGCGGCGGGCTGAGTTCTTCCCGCCGGGGTTCTTCCCGCCCAGCATCGCACCCCTGCTGCTAGTATCCCCAGTGAGCTTGCAGAACCCTCGGCCTCCCGGAGCTCAGTCTGCGGGGCAGATACCTGGGGGTGCGGGCTGGAGCGGAGGGCCCCTCGGGCGCAGCAGCCGTCCCGGGAGCGGCCAGGCCCCACCCCGTCTCCTCTGCCAGCTCTCAGCCCACAGGCCCGCCCCGCACCAAGCCTCCCAGCCAGCAACAGCCCCCCTTCCTTAAAAATAGAGAACCCGGCCCTCCCTGGGGGCGCAGCGGGTTACAGCACGGCACTGAGAAGCTAAAGCCGCTGCAGCATGAGTTCGATCCCCGCCT
>NW_004567134.1:17295243-17296028 GCF_000260355.1 Condylura cristata | reverse complement strand
GACAAAGATTTATTTAGATTTATCTGTGCATACAAGATCTGGGTGCAGGCCAGGGGTGCAGGGGGTGAGAGGACTCCCCAGAGACAGCGGGGAGCAGGACAGGCGGAGCCCCTGAAGCCCACAGCTGAGGGAGCAGCGGGAGACAAGGGGGGCCTGCTGCGCCCCGGGGTCCCTCCCGGCGGGGATGGGCTGGTGCTGCGGGGACCGCGGACGCCTCAGGCTGCTGAGACTCAGCCCTGCGCCCCAGGAGGCCTCGCCGCAGGGATTTGGACCATCTCCCTTCGCCACCGGGGAAGCGAGCCTTGGCAGCCGCCGCTCTCCGCCTGGCCAGCCCCCACCGCGGCCGCCTCTGCCCGAGCCCCCCAACACCCCGCGCGAACGCCCGCCCACCCGACACCCCAGGGGCGCGTCCCCGATGAGTCCCCACACGCGGGTCCGGGCTTCCCTGCACCGCACTGGCGCCAGGGGCCGGACCTGCCCCACGCTGGCCTTCTGCCCACAGCACGCAGTGGCGGGCCGGGGTGGCGGTGAGACGCCCCTGGGGTTCCGGCCAGGCCCTGATGCTCACAGAATGAGTGTCTGGGGCTGTCAGCTGCACCCCTCTCTCTCTCTCTCTCTCTCTCACACACCAGCCTCCCCCAGTCAGACAACGGCTTTTGCATAGTTCTTGCTCCACAGAGCGCCACCCACTATCTTCAGAATCAAACGTAAACCTCACACCCGAGGCCACGGCCACACTGTGCCAGCTCCTGCTGGCCCTGCCACCCCCAGCTGCTCTCACCGCT
>NW_004567134.1:17289928-17294735 GCF_000260355.1 Condylura cristata | reverse complement strand
CAGTCACAGCCGTGCCGAGGCGCTGCCCCCGGTCAGTCACAGCCGTGCCGAGGCCGCTGCCCAAGGTCAGTCACAGCCGTGCCGAGGCCGCTGCCCACGGTCAGTCCCAGCCGTGCCAAGGCCGCTGCCTCAGGAAAGTGTGACTCCCCCTGTCTATTTAGGCAAGTGGTGTGTTTTATTTTTAAAGGGGAGACATCTTTTCTCTCCCTTGATAAGACACGAGGGAATCCTTATCTCACTCTGAAAGTAAGAAAAAGAACAAACTTGTTTTGAAGTTAATACTCGAGAACTTTCTGTCGGGGTAGTTTGAACAGCCTTGATTTGACCCAGAGTCAATCTGAACCCTGTGATAAAATCTCCCATCACAACAAGGTTTGCACTTTCAGAATAATGCAGGGCTCCGCTAAATTTATGATGCTGTAATAAAATAATATACATTTCAAAGACTATTTGCTGGCTATGGATTTCAAAGACTACAAACAAAATATGTTGGTTTTTCCCCCCTCTTGTTCTGTTTACCTTTCCAAAGGTCATTACTCTAAGATAGTCACCTCTGCCATCGCAGGGACTATTAAGAGATAGCCTGCCGTGACACAATGCAGAATGGAGACTCAGATTTAAAGACACTGCAGGTTATTGGGGACTGATTCCATGTCCTCCAGAGGACACATCTCTCCGGGGGGTGAGTCACCCACGTGGTGGCACAGGTCTCTTTCCACACCTGAATGGTCAGCGTCTGAATCTCACTTCATCGAGCGGTGTGGGGACCCCATTAAATGCTGTGTCCTCAAAAGGTCAGCAATTCCTCACACTGAAAAACCAGATAAAAAGACAAACCCCTCCAGCAAAACAACTGAGTAACACTGCAAATGCTAGCGAGTGAAACACGGCTCCGGGAGTAGGGTCTTATGCTTCACTGGTGTTTTCATTAGCCAGAGATTCACCACCTACTGCAATGTCCAGTTTTTAAAGAAACAGGAGAAAATCAGATGTTCTCGTTAATTTGCTGGCCCCAGGGTTGCAGCGTATTTCCAGACAAGGCAGGAACTGAGAGCCAGCTTCAATCTCTCCGCTGACACCGAGCCTCTGAAGAAGCCCCGCTGCCTTCAGCCTGGAAGCCGCTGCCCCTGAGCCTGGGCCTCGGCCGCCACCTTGGAGTGGAGAGTGAGGTATCTCCCAGTGTGAGCTCAATCATGACACATGCTCTTGACTGGAGAGGCCTGTTGCCACAGGGGAAACCCTGCTCTTGGTTTCCACAAGCACTGGTTGTCTGTCTGTCTGTTTGGTTTCTATGCAGACGGAGCTCGGGGCTCTCACCGCTGCTGCCTTTCTCAGGTCAGCTTTCAGAAAATCAGGTTTGGGAGACAATTTGTGCTGCTGTCAGAGTGATCGAAGAATCCCCTTCAGAGAAAATCACTTGGTGCTTTCAACATATTGGCTTTTTCGGGTATTTTCTCAAATGGGGAACCTCCTTTTTCACATCTTGGCAGTTGTCTTAAAATTAAGATACTAATGCTAAATAATCCAAAGTGGATATAATGAGCAAAAGCTCGCCCAGTGTCTAAGGGGAAAAGTGTCAGAGATGTGAGTACTAAGTTATTTTTGTTTTTTTCCCCCAAGGAAAGACTATAATATCCATCAGAAACTAGTCCGCAGGACAGCACATGTATTATTAGCCACTGAACCCCAACCTTTCTCTACCTTGTCTACTAGCGATGACAGCTCCTAAGGATCGTCCCCCCTTGGGAGGGCAGGAGTCACTGCAGTGTATCATCTTCCATGTCAACAAGTATTATTAGCAACTAGTGGATTAAACAGTCAAGGCATTTAATGCATCTGTTTACAAATCCCAAGAATGAATGTATTCCTGTTGCTCCATTGGATTCACGCTTTGTCAAGCATCAAAACACCTTATACCGCACGCCTTCCAGAGTCTGACAAGTCTGTCAGCTCGGCTCGACCGATGTGCCTGAATTGGTGGCTCTGCAGGCACAAGGTGAGCTAAAAAAAATATCTCGGTTGTTGTCAGTGACTGCACTAATCATTTCAAGGGTGCCTTTGTTGAAACATCTTCCCTTTGAAGAATTCCCAGTGACTCACGTATCTAGAATTCCATTCAAGTTTATGGGTGATTTCTGTTTAAATGAGTCACAAAATGAGGGACAGAAAATAAGGGTGATGATCCTTCAAAACAGGAAACCCAATCACTGAAAAATCTCGACCTTGTGAAAAAGTTGACATGTCCCATGTCGATTCACTTTGTATTTCTAAATTTGCCTTGGTGAGTGTTGTGGAACCCTGCAAGGCAAAACTTCTTTCAGGCACCTGAGATGCTTTTGAAGAAACACAAGTCAGATCAGACTGCGATAAATTTGAAAGAATAACACTGGAAAATCATTGATTCTAACTGGATTTCTAGGGAAGCCTCTGAACAATTTAGGCCATGCAATTGCCCCTGTGAGCAGAGGCTAAAGATCACAGCTAAAAAATAGCTAAGATTTTGTTAACGGTAGACAGAGCAATGCTGGTAGACTCTGCCTTCTCACATTAAATGAAATCTCGGGGGAGATAAAAAATCAAAATGTAGACAGTTTACCTGCCAGTGGAAATGAGAAAATTGTGGAAATATCTCAGAAGTTTACTACCACTTTTTAGGTGACCATAACGCTTCTTAGAAAAACATGAAAGTATTCAGGCCAAGAAGGTGGGGTGGGGGTGGGGAGTGGAAAAACCAAGGGGAGAATTCAGGAAGATGGATTTTGCTGTTTTTTTGTGTTTGAAATGCAGCATCAAGAATCAAGCGATTATTTACCGAAACAACCACACTGATGCCCTAATGTTGCATTTCCTCCTGACACCGAGTAGATACATTTCTGAAAAGCTCCCGCACAGAGAAAACATATAGCAAACACAGGACACCAAAGACAGATCCAGAGGGAAATTAGACTAGTATCTATGGCAACCAGAGTAATCAAGCAGCACAGGTTCTGTGCTGGGAATAAGAAAGATTCAAACAGCACTACAGGGTGGGAATTCTTCCCCGCTCCCCAGCATGTGAATAGGGTGGAAAGAAGCAGGTCTTGATGGATTTGCATTGGAAGAGAGTCCAAAGTGTGCAATAAGACAAACGGAGGATTTTAGCATGTTTCACAGCCCACACTCACCCACCCGAGGCAGGCATAATCACGCCCAAGCAGGGAGGCGGGGTGGGTGCAGAAAGCTCAGTGAGGCTAAGGCAAAGGAGACGGGGGGGGGGGGGGGCCAGGTGTGACTATTCCTGTACCCAGTCCTTCAGCCCACTCTGCCCCAGCATCTGCAGCTTGGACGCTCCACCCAAGCAGGATGACCCCTGCTGGAATGGGAGAATAGCCTGCAGGGGACCAGCAAGGCAAACAGGTCTTTCTCGAGAGAACAGACGGCCCTGAGTCACTGCCTAAAAGCACAGAAACATCCCCACCCCCAGCATCCTCTTTCTGGCCACGGGAGCAAAGCTTCCCTCCCCACTGTCAATTTGCTCAGCAAATTGGTCTCCAAAACCTACAGCAGTGCTTCTCATGAGCACGCATAAGCCACCTGGGAAGGATTCTATCTGTAGATTTTTGCATCACCACCTCAGTCCTAGTTCAATCGGTCTTGAGTAGAATTTAAGAATCTCTGTTATTAGCTGCCGGAAATTCTTGGGAGTTCAGTTTCACAAAGATTGGCCTCAGGAAACCATTCTTGGAAAGATACAGCCTTAGAAAACCTAGGTAAAATCAGGAAGAATTTACCTCTTCCAGGTTTAATGGAGGGAGAAAGGCAAACATTTGTTTTCATTAATAAAAGATAGTTAACAGAGCATAAGGGTTAGATGTTTAGTCCTGTTATCTGAGTTACAGCAAACATATACGAGGAAACTGAGCTCCCTGTAACGAATTCTAGTGACTGGCATGCCCAGTCTCGCTCTGGTGAGATGGTCGTGCCAGGGAATGGGACCTGGGGGGATGTGCCTGGGCTTAAGACAGCCCTCACCAGAAACTCAACCAGGCTTAGTAGCAAGTTTTACCCCAACAGTGGCCAAGTGACCCATCTTCCTGTCTGTCTAAGGAAACTGCCTTCTGAGAGGGCTGAATCCTGGCAGGACTCCCCCCCCACAATCAACGACCAGCTGGATGAGGGAGCCCGTGAACATGCTGGAAGACGGGGACACAATACCAGGGGTTTCACTCCACTGTCCATCCCAGGGGTGGGTGATTGTTGGGGAAAGGATGTCCTGAACAAATACTACAAATGCAGGTTGTGTGGACTGGACCCACTGCTCCAGACACCAAAACTACAACTCTCAGCAACACCACAGGGAGGATGCTAGAACCCAAGGGTGGAGCTAAGCAGCCATTGGTGAGACTTTGGGCTCTACAAGGCGGGCATACTGGCTGAGGGGCTCTCTCGCTCTCTCACTCTCTCTTGCTCTCTCACTCTCTCTCTCATGGCTGGTGGCTGGTCCTTTGGCTCTTGATCAGCTTTCAGTGTGCTGTTGGGGTTCCAAGTCAGCAGAACTGATAGGATTCACTAGCTGACTTGTATCTCTCTCTCTCTCTCTCACTCTCTTTCTCTTGGTTGATCCTTTTCTTTCCCCCTTTATTGACCTTTGTGTGTGTGTCTGCAGTGAATCTTAAATGCACAGGTGAGAACCCATAGACAAGCAATCCAGTTCACACTGGGTTGCCCTGTATCAGTTCTGACCTTGATCTCACATTGCATGATTTGATGTCTACTTTCTTTGTTTTGTCCAGGGAAACTCTGGCTGGTATCTGATATGTTTCCCGGG
>NW_004567134.1:17287227-17289003 GCF_000260355.1 Condylura cristata | reverse complement strand
GGGAGGGAAATGCACTGGACTATAGTGATGGCACACAGGTAATTTGGTAATGGGAAGCTCACGGAGATTACGACTGAGATGGAAAAAGACACAAAATGATGTAAAAATAAACTGTTATATTATTTTTAAAAAACTTCCCTTCTACCTGACTAACTGTGGAAGCACCGAAAGCACACACAGGCCAGCCATGTCTTAAAGTGGGGCGCTTTCTCGACATAGCCATGAGCCCCCCCTCTCTGGCGAAGCCCTCGGGGCACCTCCTGCTCCAGGTAGTGCCCTTCCGAGAACCTTCGATTCTGAACGGTTGGAAAACTGAAACCGCGCCTTAACCTAGCACTCGCTCCTCAAAGCTCGCTTGCAAAGATGCCCTGCTGGTCCAGACACCCCTGGCCAATTTCCATCCCGCAGCTCGGGCCTAGACAAGCTCGTTGACCCTGACGCCAGGGGAGAGGAGGAGAAGTAAGTAGCCACCGTCCACCTGAGCCTCCAGGGTTTGCCCTTCCCCGATCGTGAGCTGTTGTGAAAGCATCACGGCCCCCGTGGGACGGCCTCGGTCCAGCTGCTCAGGTCAAGCTCTCGTCTCCACTGAGATGGCCTCTCCCAGGGCCACTACTCGGGGCCAAACAGGCACACCATGTTTTCCCTAAGATTTCTTGGGCCCCAACTTACAACAAGGAGGAGGAAGAGACAAGTCACTCAGGTCATGATGGAAAAACTCTGCTTAATGGATCCCCTTTTCATGTCCAGGGAAGCTGGAAGACCTGGTGTCCTCACATGTTTCGGGGTTAGTAACTTCTGCATTATACGGGCCATATCAAGCAAGAAGCTCTAGTTATCAGCAGCTTGTTCTGACTGGCTTCCAGGTTGCTGGCTGCAAATTATGTGTTTCTCCTGGACACTAGGTCACTGCCCACTTACACACATGTGTCCTGTTACATACATCAGTGGTGGACATGGGAAAGGTATCAGATGTCTACTAATGGCAATCATCCCACCCTCCCCCCAAAAAAGATCCACGGAAACCAGATGTGCTTTAATCTCTCGCTGGTCCTTATCTGGAATAACTTCAGAATGAACTGCTTGGAATCAGCCATTCTGATGTCACATCCGTGTGTGTATCATAGGGAAAGTCAAATCTTTCTTTTCCAGTACCTACTGGAATGACTTTCAATCTTCCGAATGAATGGAAGTCGTTCTCACATATTTGCTGGAGGGCAGGATTTGGATTCAGAGGGTCTGGTTTGCACTATGAAGGCTATTTCCCCCATTAAGCGTTCTTTACCTTGCAACACGCTCTCATGCATGCCCTCCCAGCAGACCCTCACCACAGCCCACGGAGCGCCGGGCCAGTGGCGAGAGAGGGGCTGTGGCACCGAGGAGGACCCCACGCACAGCCTGGTGCCGTCGGGACAGACAGCGGCGGCCCCGCACTCCTGCCCAGGCTTCCCTCGCTCGGCTCTCTGGTGACACCCAGACGGAATGGCCGTCACACCTGCCACACGACGGCCCCGAGTCACCCACCTTTCCTCTCCCTGTGACACCTCACCCTCTGGCTGGTTCTCACTGTGGAGCTGGGCCACCAGCAAGAGCTGGCGCAAGACGTTTAGAGTCTCAGGCAAAGCCGAGGCGGCTGAACACGCTCCAGCCCACCAGGGACGCCCCAGTTACAAGCCGGAGGAGGAACAGAAGGACACGCAAGACCACTCTCAGGTCTCCTAGAATGGCCACTTGATGCTTCTTCCACACATTAAAATGTTCCAAACAGGCCCTCCCTGG
>NW_004567134.1:17277525-17286707 GCF_000260355.1 Condylura cristata | reverse complement strand
ACCACTCCTGCTGCCTCCCGCGGGACGAGGAGTCTGGGCCTTGGCTGACCAAGCTTTGACTGAGTAGCGTCACGCAGCCTGGGGGTGTTCCGCCGCAGCAAGGGTCGCACTGCCCTTGAGCCGCCCCAAGTTCACACCTGTGTGAGACCCCGCACTTGGCGGAATCCAAACACAGCTTCCCGGCTGGGACGGCTGCGGGGGCGGGGGGCGGCCGGCAGCCCAGGGGCTCGATGGGAAATGCGCCCCCAAACTGCCAGGGGGAGGCCCCGACCTGTGCCCGTTACCTGGAGGACGGTGCGGTGCCTCCTTTCACCAGTGAGTTTGCAAAGGGACAATTTGCATCTGCAGCCGCTCGGTGTCTGCAGCCGGGGACAAGATTTAAATTCCGTCGCAAGCTTCCCTTTGGCAACTGTGTATTTCGCTGCCTTTCCTCTTCCATGAGGCAGTTCGCCGTGAACTCGCCGCCCTGGCAGTGGCTAACGCTGCCAGGCGCGGGGCGGCAGGCCCTTGTCTGCAGCCAGAAGCTGCTGTCTGGACGTGTAAATAATGCCCGTCTGTTCGTGATGGCCGCCGCCGTCATGGCCCAGTTAAGTCTGAATTCGGAGTACAAACCTTGACCAAAATTATTCCTGGTTAGCTGTGGAAGGAGCCGGGGGACGGTGCCAATTCCTCTGTAAATAAGGAAGACACGAAGCAGGCGGCCCGTGCAGAGGACAGTCACCGCGTGTGTTAAGCAGCTGGTGGCACAGCCGACACAATACTTCATTCTAAAAAACGTTCTATCTGAGGCCAGTAACATACAGAGGGAGCCAGTGGCCTCTGCTCCTCTTGAAAAGGCCCGGTGATGTGATTTCATTCCCAAACCTCCCGGAGGAAAAGCCGAGAGCTGCCTGCCACAGCGAACGGCCACTGGCCTTGCCAGGAAGCGCTGGCCAGCGCCTGTGACCTGCCTCCAGGAGCCGCCCTGCCTGTGGAGAGCCAGCATGGGCACAGCGTGCAACGAAAACCCCTGCGTACTGGCGGGGTGTGTCTGCGGCGTGGGGGTCAGCAGCGAGGCTCATCTTTGCCCGTTCCCGCTGTCAAGTCTGGCCGGCGTGGACCCCTTAGCCACCCCCTCCTCCTCAGTCGGCGCTCTGCCCGCCCGCCCACCCCCACTGCAACTGTTTTAGAACATTCTGGCAAGAGAACTGGGGCACAGAGGATTGTAAAGGCCCAGCAGGGCTTGAGGGATTTCAGGACAACACAGGACACGGGAAGTTAGGCCGCGGATGGATGTAATAAGAGAGCGATTCACTGCCAGGTGCCCTGCTGGCACCTCCATCCTGGCACCCAACGCCATCTCAGGGATTGCTGAAATCCTTGGAGAAAAGACCGGTACGGAATCGAGTACGGTGGAGCCTGAGCATAATGTCAGAGAAGGGCGCAGGGAAGGAGTGGCTTTTCCTCCCGCAGGCGAGAGGCGCTCCAGGGAGGCTTCTGCGGGACTTCAGGACAGAGAGATCCTCACGTCAACACTAAAATGGCTCCCTGCATTCCACTGTCCCCTACAGCCTCCCACAAAAGCTCTCAGAAGACAGGCGTTTGCGAGGAACTCGAAGGCCTGCCGACCAGCGCCACAAAGCAGCACAGAAAACAGTGGGTGGGGGGATCCCCTAGGCAGAGGCCCGGGGAGACACCGTCACCTCCAAGGGTCCGGTGAATCCTCCAACCTCCGGCCTGGCGGTTTTACCTGCTCTCAGGAGCTCCGGCTTCGGGTCGCTGCCCCTTTACCTGTGAGAATCCTCCTGCCTTTGGTCATCCCAGAAGAAAAGATGAGACGGTTTCTCACGCCTTTATGGCCTTTGGGATGTTGTTCAGGAGCGTAAATGGCGTGTGTCTGCGGGCAAGGCCGTGCCATCCAGCCCTCACACACATCTGCGATGCCATCCTCACCGCAGGAAGGAAAAGCTGCAAACAGAAACCTCCGTCATTAAAAGTACGGATGACTCTTCAGCCAGAACAGGGAAGCTGGTGAATCGCAGTAGCCAGGCAGTCAAGACTGCATTTGGGGGGTTTCTTGACCTCCTCTGCTCCTGAGCACCGACAGGCCCCAGGGACAAGTGACACAGAGTGTAACCCCCAGAACTTCACCACAATTTTCTTTTTTTAAAAAAAGATTTATTTATTTGTACAGAACTGGGGTACAGGCCAGAGATGCAGAGGGTGAGAGGCTTCACCAGGGACAGAGCGGGGAGCAGAACAGGCAGATCGATGAAGTCCACTGCTGAGGGGAGCAGCGGGGGGGTCAGGAGAGGTCTGCTGGGCCCTGTGGTCACCTCCGGGGCAGGCGGGGATCGAACTCATGCGGAAGCGGCTTTAGCTTTGTGCTGTGCTTTAACCCGCTGCGCCGCCAGGGAGGGCCCACCACAATTTTCAAACTGGAAATTCCCAAATGAAATAAGTCTCACTTTCCTCACATGTAAAATGAAAACATTTGACGGCGAGCTTTGAATCCGATCTGTGCGCCACCCACCAGGCACGGCGCTGAGAGGGGTGAGCGCCCGGGGGGACACGTGCACCTCCAGTGCCGTGTCTTTAGGGGGTTCAGGACAACACAGGGCCTGGGGAAGGCAGGCCACGATGGACGCAATGTGATTTCATTCCCAAGACCTCCCCGGAGGTAGAGCCGAGAGCTGCCTGCCACACGGAAGCCACGCGGCGGCTCCCACAGGAGCGCAGATCCTCAGCGGGCGTCTCCTCCACCTCCAAAACCAGCAAGGGAGACTTTTCTACCACAAAATCCTTTCAGATTTCAAAGCCCCACGTCTGGAATGACCCAGCCGGAGAGGCTCATCCAGCGAGGCCACCTTGGCCCGGGCTCATCAGCTCCTTAAAGCCATCGGTGCTACCTGACCACCCAGTGAGGGGTGACACCTATCAGAGTCAGTTTAGGGGTGGCGCAGGGTGGGGAGCTCTTAAAATTCTGCTGTCCTCTTTCTCCGCTTTTCCAACATGGCCGCTTCCCGCTGAACCTCCAAAGACCAGGTATGAGGAAACAGCACATCTCAAGTCGACCTCAAAGGGCAGGGAACGGGCAGTGACTGGGCCTGAGTGTGCCCAGGCCTGCAGGGAGTATGTTGTTCCCCAAAATCCCAATGTTGCGTGGCTCACAGAGATTTTATTACACGCCCAGAGTCAAAACTTCATGTTTTGTGATTGTTGTTCACCTGTTGTCATCTTTTGACTTTCAGCGAAATCTATGAAATGCGTACATCCGGAGCACGCAGAATGATAACTTATCAAGACAACAGCAGAAACTAGACTGGATTGTGCGGTTTGGTTCTTTGATTGGGGGCTGCAATAGACAAGACTCTCTAAACAGAAAGTGTTTTGAAGATTTTTCTCTCAGATCAATTGCTGTGAAACGAAAGTCTAAAGAGATCAAAAAGAAGGTATCGGGGCCTCCCTGTTGGCCTAGGGGTTAAGACTCGCTGTCACCTCTACAGGATGGGTTTGATCCCCTGCCAGGGAGTGACCCACAGGGCCCAGCAGACCTCTCCTGTCTCCCCACTGCTCCCCTCAACAGTAGATTCAGTAGATCTACCCGTTCTGCTTCCCGTTCTGCTCTGGTGAACCTGCACCTCTGACCAGTACCCCAGTATATCCACCTGTTCTGCTCCCCACTCTGTCTGTGGGAGTTCTCTCCCTGAGCACTCTGGCGTGCACCCCAGCTCATCCATAAACACACACACAGAATGCATCAAGATTCATAGCCCCTCTCCCCCCCCACCAGAAACATACAGAGAAAGCAATGTTCGCTCTCAACCTTCCTCCCTTCACCCTCCTCCCCTCCCCTTCCTCCTGGGAGAACTGGGGCCCTCAGGGGCCCTTAGCACCAAGCTGACTACTCATCTGTCCATTCACAATCAAACAATGGCAGAAAGATACAAGACTGAGCAGGAGATCAGGCAAGAAAGTCGTTCTAAGAAAGGCCAAGCCAATCTCCGCAATGCAAGGCTGGAAGGAAAGAGAAGGAGAGCCAAAGTGAGGCTCTCGCATGGGGGCGCTGCCCAGAGTGGCTTACTAGGAGAACCGGGCCCAGGAAGAGCTAGGAAGAAAGATAGGAAAGACAAGAGAATGTCATGTAAAGCTCCAGAGGGAGGAAGAATCACTCTATTTTTGAGAGATTGAAGAATTAGAATTCTTTAGGGAAATAATTATTTTGGGCTGTTTCTGCATAAATAATTTCCAAATCGTGCCTACATTTTTTCCCCCAATTAATGTATGGAATTGTATAGAATGCTTTTTTTTTTTTAAAGATTTGTTTATTTGTGCACACAGAACTGGGGTACAGGCCAATGGTACAGGCAGTGAGAGGATTCACCAGAGGCAGAGGGGGGAGCAGAACAGGCTGACTGATGAAGTCCACTGCTGAGGGGAGCAGCAGGAGGGTCAGGAGAGGTCTGCGGCGCCCTGTGGTCACCTCCGGGGCCGGGGATTGAACTCATGCTGAAGTGGCTTTAGCTTCTCAGTGTTGTGCTTTAGCCTGCTGCGCCACCAGGGAGGGCCTAGATTGCTTTTTAACCTGTTTTGTTTAACATGTGTGTGTGTGTGTGTGTGTGTGTCTTAACTTGCTTTAAGTATTAACTCACGTGATGGGAAAGTTCCTTATTCCTTATTTAGTTCCTGAACCTATTGAACCTGTCGCTTACAGTCATATGCAAACAGACTGTTCTGAAACACATAGCCCACAATCTTCCTAAGATTCTGCAAAGGTTATATGTTGGATAATCCCATGATGTCGGGAAGAAAGCCAGAAAAGGTCTGGGTTCCTCTGGAGGCAATACTAGTGCACTGTTGTGACAGTAAGGGACTCAGACCGGGGGACTGCAGCCTCTGGCTTCAGTCACGCTTGGGACAGGCTCTTGCAGACGTGACAGCAAAATGAATCCGAGCAGAGGCTGACCGAGCGAGCTGGCCATAGCGGATAGCCACTCGGGAAAGCTGGTGGTGGCCAGGCTCCAAGATGGCGGCCCTGGCCCGACTCTCCGGTTTTCCGCCCTTTTGTGCTCCCCTCCCCCCGACTCAGGAGGGCCCACGAGGTGAACGGAAGACCGTGGATGTGATGATGCTGGTGAGCGAGCGCCGCCTCCCCTCTCCACCTCTCCGAGGCTCAGTTGCAGAACCTGTGTCGTGAAGACGTCGCTCGCCCTGTACAAACGAGGCCGGGAAAGAGCAGAGACCACCCCGCCAGCAATGCCAGCGCCTCAGCCACCTGAGGGGGCCAGGGCCGCGGGCCGCCAGCCCCTGTCGCACCTTCGGACGGCTGCGAGCCTGGCGGGCTTCTGGCTCAGCCTCGCGAGAGGCCCAGGCCAGCACGCACGGCCAGAGGCTCCGGCCTGCTGGCCGCGGAGGGCGGACGAGATGACACAGCGTCGTGTTCTACACCACTGGTGGAGGAAGGGCTTGCCCTTAACTGCGCTAGACAGAGGCCAGCGGGGTCCTCGATCCGATCTAAGCAAAGGTAAGAGCACGCGAGCCCCAACCAGAAGGGCCCCTCCCCGCCGGCTGCCGGCAGTGGCGCCCTGAGCTGTAAACGCACCGCAGGACCAGCCGCGGTGGGACCCAGAGTTTTCTCCCTTCCGGCTACCGTGGGAAATTCCAGCGCTTCTGTTTGCTCGTGATCTAGGGAGGCGCAGGCCGGAGTCAGCTCTGAGCAAAGCCCCCACTCCCTACCAAGAATAAACAATGAAAACCGCCTGCCCCCTCTGCATCGCTTGATTCTACAGTAACAATGAGAAAGGCTTATGCTAATCCCCAGTGGGATTTGGAAACAGAGGAAACGGAGAGTTGGCGATATCTTTAGTGACATAATAATGAAAATCATCAAATCGTTGTTAATACTCTTGACGGCCTCTGTGTCAGTAATGAATTTAAATGCACTCAGCGCACACCTTGCATAATATGGCAGTCCCTACAGTCAAAAATTAATAAGCATGAAAATCTACAATGTTATTTATTCCTGAAAATAATAAATATTTCGGCCTCCAAAGAACAGCTGAGCATTCTCAATATGTTCCCCTCAAATCTAAAGCAATTAAAGATGAACCAACCGAGAAGAGAGAGAAATAATTACAAAATAGGAACCATTGAGGAGAGATTCACCAGAAATAATGGAGCACGCAAGCTAGATTATGAAAACGTAGTAATTTCCAAAGTCGTGCAGCGCAGATAACACATTGTTTACAATTTGAGGCTTCACAGCCCTTCACATCTGCAGTTCCCTGCTAACGAGAGAGCATCATTAGGGGGTGTGGCCTCGGACCCATCTAGAACTTCAGGCAACTGCACTCGAGTCCCACGGTGCCTCTTCTCCACTTTATGGCTCCACCTGCCCCTGTGAGTGCTGATTCTCATGTGGCCACGTGGCAACCAGCTGCTCACCCTAAGGTGCTTCTACTCACTGCTCAGAATCCAGGGAAAGACAGAGCACGGCGCGAAGTCTAGGGAGCTCCCCAGGGGGCTGGCGAGTCTGGGGATGGCCTCCCGCACAGCCACCATGGCCACGGAGGAGACAGCATTGAGGGGAGCAGGAGCGGGAGCCGTGGGATCCCACAGCGGCTCACAGAGGGTCTGCGCCCCTCTGAAGGGGACCAGGAGTTCAGCTCAGTGCAGAGGGCCGCCGGCCTGACCGAGCCAGCACACGGGCTCGGAGCTGCCCCGCTCCCACCCCGCCCAGGCCTCGCGTCCTGACATAACAGGAACGTTCTCTGGCACTTTTAGTGGTACAGATCTACCTGGAGTGCGAGGAATAATATCCGCTCAACAGCTCACCTGGAAAGTGGATTGTTTGCTTTACAAGAGGAACAGGCTCACTAAGGCTTTCCCAGAATCGCACTTTAAACAGCAACCTCCCCTGGTGCACTGAAATGACTTCATTTGCAAATTGCTGCTTCTGGAAACCTCAGGTGCACTGACCCGAGGGACAGGCTAGCAGTTTCGGAGAGACCCGCTGAGCTAAAAACTGCATGAGCTGGTGGCCAGGACTCGGGGCCAGAAGCACCATCGCTCTGGCGATGACCCGGCCTCCGCTGAGTCTGAGCCTCAGCACTCTGGCCGGAGAAGGATGGGAAGGGTCCAGGGCTGGCCGTGGGGACGACAGGAGTTCCCCTGCTCACACCAGCACGGCCGCCTGTGGGCTGTTCTGCCCACGCCCAGGGACAGTGCCCGACCCTTGGCCCCTCAGAAGCCAGATCCCGTCTTGGCAAGTGGTTCTGCCTGCACGCGAAGCTTGCACGAGGACAAGAACCCCTCGGGCACCACCTTCCTGTGGCCTGGGCTGCGGCCTCGCCCTGCGTCCCCCGTGGCAGTAAGAGAAGGCCAGTTCATGCCTGGACTCGGCCCCAAGCCCCCAGCAGCTGCCCCCAACTCCCGCAGAGCAGAAGCCACAGCTGACGGGGCGCTCAGCTGCGCCCTGACCAGCTCCCTCCACCCCGCGCGCCCACGCTGCTCGGCACACGCGTCCCCCGGTGCTGGGCACGCCTGGCACACTCCGCCCTGGAGCCGGCTGGGCCTGAACAGTGTCAGTGAAGTCCCTCCCTCCCTGCAGCCAGCGCGGAGACCACCTTGCTGAGAGGCCGTCTGGGCCACGCTATTCAAAGGGGACAGCTGCCTCCCCCGGGGGCCTTCGAGGTGCGCTCTGCCGCTCCTCGCCCTTGTCCACCTCGATTACTCCCTCTGACGCACTTTATCACGTAATTCTCATGCCTATTCTTCTTGGAAATCGCCTTTCTCAAATGCATGTGCTCTGCTGGGCCTGGCCCCAGGTCTGTCTTTATCCGAGACGCCTGGCACCCAGAGACAGGAAGCCCAGTGGTGGCTGGGTGCATCTGTGTGCCCTCCCCACCCAGTCCGGGGTGTGCTGCACCCACACCGCTTCCTTGGTCTCCCCTCAGCTCCCCCAGTCAGAGGCCTCGGCCCTCGCCTTCACCCAATCTGGAGATTCAATTCTGTATTTGCTCCAACCTCGACTTGGGCAGGAAGAGCCCTGATTTCAGTGACCTCCTCATCAGCGATCCCTCAGTGTCTGGACATCGTCGCTCCTCCATGTCATTCACCGTGTGGCCGCCCTAAAGGCTGGGGTGCAGGGCGCCCCTGCCCTCGGCCTGGCCAGCAGCATTGTTTGTTTGCCTCTGAAGCCCAGCCTCCATTTCTGTCTTGGAGACATAAACAGTTTTGTTCACATAACCGACAAATTGAAATGTGCAGATTGCACCAAAACAAAAAATCCATTTTTAGTGCCTCCAATTTAAAGCTAAATTTCTTCCTAAATCTAGTTTATGAGAGATCCGCCCGAGACTCGGGGCGCCAGCAGGAAGGACATAATTGCCCACCATGAGGATGACCGTGTGTATCAACCCTCCGGAGCTGCGTGACCACACCCTCCACACGTGGCAGGTGGAGCAGCCACAGAGGGCCGCAGGCGAGGCGGTGAGATGCTCTCTGCGGCCGCAGCTTAAACAGGCTTCCTGTCCGGGCTGGCGCCATGGCCCGGGCCTGGGGGCGCGGAAGGAGGCGGGGGCTGACGCTTGTGCATCCTCGCTTTCTCCTCGGAACATGTACATCGCGTGTCCCTGCTGGGTGCTGGACATCGACTGCTGAGCGCTGAATAGACCCAGCCCGGCCACGGGAACAGGTCAGCGCACACACAGGCGGGTGGGACGTTCCTCCCACGCGAGACCCCAGTCGCCTTCACCCACTCTGAGCGGCGCTGTAACGCCTGAGTCCGAGACTCACTGCGCGCGCTGAGACGGCCCAGGCCCGAGACCCCGCCTCGGCCGGGCTCTGGAGAGGGCGAGGAGGCGCGTGGACACTCGACTACCGAAACCGCTCTGTGCACCGATTAATAGAACCCGCACAGCCCACCACTGCCAGACGCGGCAAATCGCAACACCGCAGCTCAGGAAGAACACCGGAGAGCGGCTGAAGTCTGCTGAGGGCCCAGTCCATGCAGGCACCCCCTGCTTTCCCAGGAGATGCACCCCACCGCGAGCGTGGGGGCGGACACTGAAGACCGGCGTCCACCCGTGGGGCTTAAAACTGCGGTTTGTGTGTCTAGAACCCTGTGTGACAGTGCCCGGCGCTGTCTGTGCAGAATGTACGCACACTCACACTCAGTCACTGGTGCACACTCACGCTCAGTC
>NW_004567134.1:17275260-17276832 GCF_000260355.1 Condylura cristata | reverse complement strand
GGAGGTGACCACATGGCGCGGCAGACCTCTCCTGACCTGCCCGCTGCTCCCTCAGCAGTGGACTTCGTCCATCTGCCTGTTCTGCTCCCCGCTCTGTCTCTGGGGAAGCCTCTCGCCACCCCTGAGCCTCTGGCCTATACCCCAGTTCTGTATGCACAAATAAATAAGTAAATATTTTTTTAAAAAGAGGGGGGGCGGCGTGTGATGGCCAAGATTACAAGTCAGCTTGGCTGAATGGAGGTCCCGCACCACCCAGCCAAGTATTATTCCGGAGGGTTCTATGAGGGTGTTTTATTTTATTCGTCTAAGTTTTATTTATTTGTGCGTACAAGAACTGGGGTACACGGCAGGGTGTGGAGGGTGAGACGACTCCCAGAGACAGAGTGGGGAGCAGGACAGGCAGACTGAAGTCCACCCCTGAGGGGCAGCGGGGAGACAGGAGGGTCAGCCGCGCCCTGGGGGCCCTCCCTGGCCGGACCGCGCTCGTGCTGCGGGGGCTGCGGACACCTCACAGCGCTGCACTTCAACCTGCTGCGCCGCCAGGGAGGCCCCGTGCAGGTGTTCTGTGGATGACAGTGACCTTTAAACTGGTGAAATCTGAGTGACGCAGATGGCCCTCCTTCGTGAGGACGGGTCATGCAGTCAGGTGAAGGCCTAAGAGGAAAGAGACTGAGCCCCCAAGAAAGCAGAGGCCCTGAGCAGGCCAGCTGGACGTGACCACTCACAGCTCTTCTGTGCGTCTCCCGTTAGTCTACCTGGAGGGTTTCCACTCGCTGAACTCCATGGGCACATGAGGAGCCCCTCAAATCAACACCTTTATCTTTCTCGCCTCTCTCTCTCTCTCTCACAAACTGATAAACACAGTGTCAAAATACAACTTGTATTGGTTTTCATTGGTGACCCTTTGGTCTTTGGAATAAGGACATTTAAGGGAAAATGTAAGAGTTTCAAATAGGCCTGCGGCAAAAACCAAGGAGAGACTCTCTTCCAATTCCCCAGAGCACAAACTTTTATCCCCAGCCATTGCTCACCTTTACCTGCGGGTGTGATGGGAGGGCAGGAGATGAGACGGGCCCCAGGCCCTCGGCAATGTTTATTGAATTATCAGGCAGAGAAATGGTGGTGATTTCAGAGCACCGAACACGGGATAACAGCAACAGCACAGTCAGTGAACCAGTAAATCTAACGATAAAAAATACGTCTTGGGGCATGCTCCCAGATTGGGCATTAGGCTGAGAGCTGCGGGTAATAGTAGCTCACGGGGACATGGAAAAATAATTGCCACAGTGGCCATCAAGGAAAAAAAAAAAAAGAGCCACGGAAATAATGCAGAGGGAGGACTCGGGAGGAGGCAAATGTAGAAGCGCAGCGGGCAGGCGGTCGGGAAACAGCGAGCGGGAGGCGGAGCAAGGCAGAGGAGCCGGGTTTGGGCTTCGGAGCTCACGGTCCAGGCGCCCGTCAGGGCACCAGCCGCTGTAGATGACCCTGGCCCAGAAAATGGCCTCGGGCCGGCGGCCTCTGGTCAGCCGACGCCAGACGGCGCCCTGCAGGCCGGCGGCGAGGCGCGAACGG
>NW_004567134.1:17230008-17272914 GCF_000260355.1 Condylura cristata | reverse complement strand
CATCTGGGGGCCCCGCCAGGCGCCTGGCGATCGCCCCAGCTCTGCCGCTTGCTAAATTCGGGGCTTCGGTTAAGCCATAAATAGTCCTAGGTAAAATGGGGTCCTTCCCGCCTCACCCATCGTGGGAAACAGTGTGGAGGCAAAAAAATGAATTTAGAAATGGACCATTTTGGAGAAACATCACATACGGTCCCCCAGGGACAAGAACCCAAGGTGCGTCCATGGGTTTGGCCAGCAGCGGGTTCTGCGGAGGGTGAGGAGGGGCTGAGGCGCAGAGCTGCCTCCAGGTCTCCAGGCAGCAGCTGCAGCCAGTCGCTCACACTAAGCTGGAAACCGCCGTCCCTGTGTCTGCACAGCGGCCAGCTCCCGGCGTCCCTGCCCGGCGCGTGGACGGCAGGCTTTGCGCCGCTGGGCCGGTGCTAGCTCTGGACACTTCGCTCTACAAGGCGCAGGCTGCTGGGCGCCATCTCCGTCCCGAGGGCGAAATCCAGAATGGCCAAAGGACAGTCGCAGGGGAGGCCAGCACCGCCCCCCGGCCGTCCTCTAGCCCGCCGTCCTCCCGCCTCCCTGAGTGACCGCGAGGTTGGGGGATTACAAAGCAGAAGCGCAGCCCCGCCACACTGTCCACACTGTCCAGCACAAGGGAACTTCAGCAACATGAGACGCGTCTTCCAGACGCGCGAGCCGGGCGCCGAGCAGGGAGTCGGGACCCACAGAGGCGCCCGGTGACGGGCGCAGAGCTGAAGCTCGGGACGCGCCTACGGAAGACGGGGCTGTGGCTACTTTGGCATCTCTGATGCAAACGCAGCTCCACAGACTCCAACGCCAGCCAGCTCGCCCGCCCGCACAAAGCCCCTTCACTGCCACAGAGGCCGCTCGTGGTGCGCCCAGCTGCACCCACGTGCCACACACTGCTCCACGGACAAAAGCGCGTGGCAGCGGGTTGCGCTCCCAGACCCTTTTCCACGGTCCCCCGGCGGCTGCCAGCTCGTTAGGCTGATGCAGAACAGAGCTCACCCAAGGGGCGGCCTCTGGGGACTTGGGGGAGGCGGGGCCTCCCGCCTTCACCCACCTGCTGGAGTCGGGCGAAGTCTCCAGGTGAGTGGTTGTTTGAGCACTCTCTGGACCTAAACGGGAGGAGGACGGAGGACGTGAGTACGACTCTTAATTCCAACGGAAACACTGACGACGGGTGATCGCTAAATGCGGGAACCAAAATCGCCTAGAAAATTTGCACTTCTTGGTGAAAATAAATGAAACTAAAATCCATTGAAATAAGTTTATATTTAATCAAAACATCCCTGTCCTGCAGCTAGTTGGTGACTGTTAAAATCAACAAGCAGCCTGGCCCTCCCTGGTGGTGCAACGGGTTAAAGCACAGCCCTGGGCCGCCGGCCGCAGCCGCTCCACTTCAAGTTCGATCCCCGGCCAGGGCGGTGACCCACGTGGCGCGGCAGACCGCTCCTGACCCGCCGGTTGCCCCTTCGGCGTTTGGCTTCTTCGTTGGGCTTTTCTTGTTCCCACTCTGTGTCTGGGGAAGCCGCTCACCCCTGCACCTCTGGCCTGGACCCCAGTTCTGTGTGCGTAAATACATCTTTTTAAAAATTAACAAACAATTGTTTTCCATGGAAATTACACGATAACATGACACGACGCAGCTCCGAGAATGGCCACAGAGAGGACAGTTTTTGCAAAAAATGTTGAGGCTTCATCAACTTCCCAAAGCCTTCCCTGCACCCTTTGATATTCAAATCATCAAATTATTCTCTTTTGAAGCCAGCATGTCATCCTCCTTGTCGATTTTTCTCTTTTTCAATTATTAACTGGTCTGACTCTGTCAGATCCTCATTTGTCAATTATTTTGCATGAGATTAGAGAAATTCTCCATCATCCCTTTCATCTCTACAAAGCCCTGCGTCTTTTTCAAAGTTTGCCATTTCCTTTTGCAATCAAAGCGCAATTTGCTTGTGCTGTGCTGTCAGATTTGAAAGAGGGCAGCGGCGGCAGCGGCGAGCCACAGCGAGGGACATGGCACGTGTCCAGGGAGGTTCCGGTTCCGACGAGCAGACAACTCGAGAGCGCTGAAGCCGGGGGCCCCTCACCCACTCTTGTATGAGCCACAGCCCTGGGGTGCTGACCACAGGGCTCGTGCTGGTGTGACAGGCCCCGCCCCGGTGAGAAGGATGATCCTGGCCCCGGGGAGTCTCCCCGCTGCTCCCCTCAGCGGTGGATTTCAGGGGATCCGCCGGTTCTGCTCCCCACTCTGTCTCTGGGGAGTCCCCTCACTCCCACACCCCTGGCCTGCACCCCAGTCCTGTGTGCATGAATAAGTAAACAAATAAATCTTAGGAAAGCGAGCCACTGCCTAAGGCCAGAGTAAAGGGGTGGGGGGCAGGTGCGCCCCTCCGCGGGGAGGCCTGAGCCAGCACCCGGCCGAGCAACGGCGTCTGCATGGCGGATGCGCCCGGAAGCCGGGCTGCACCTCTCCCCGAGCTCCTACAGCGCGTTCTGGCCCGGATCACTGCTGTTCACCACCCGCCCGCGGCCCCTGAGTTGCTCCCTGGGGCACAGGTGAGATGGGCCGGGCCTCCCCGGCCGCTTGCCCGCCGGCCAAGCCTCCTGCCGTCTTCCCTGTGTTCTGCCCCAGCCTCTCCGTGTCCATCCTGACCTGGAGGCAAGAGGAAACCCTCCCCGACAGTTCGGGCCTGCAAGGAAGTCCACTCTCAGTTCCCAGAGCATCGGCCTGGTCATTATCTGAGCAGGCCCCTTCCCCTCAAAGTCCATGGGGTGAGCGGGGTGGGGGCACACTCGGCCTTTTGCAGAAGTTGACTCTTTGCAAGGGGAGCGGCCCCGAGGCACACAGCTCGAGGGCACAGGCTCCTGCTGCAATCAGACTCTGCGGGCGGGGCTTGAGCTGCACCTGCCCACAGCCTGCAGCCAGCTCGCCTGGACGGCCAAGGAGCGCCACCGAACGTCCACAGCCCGGCAGCGCGGAGGTCTCCTGCACGCGGGACGTCAAGCGGCCGTCCTAGGTCATACTAGCAGGGCGCAGGGCCGGAGGCCAGCCCGCGCCTCGCTCCAGTGCCTGCCCCGAGCCCCGAGCCTGGCCCCGACGCTCCCCTTTTTCTTCTCCTCTGCTCTCCCCACCCCTCGGGAAGCAGCTGCCCAGAGCTGGGTGGCCTCGGCCTGGGACGCTTGTAACGCGGCCCCGCTCCCCCGTGCTGTCCTGGGCTCCGCGTCTGAGCTCCGCCCCGGACCCCGAGCTCCGCCCCCTGCCCAGGGCCGCGTGCTACCGGCGGGCTCAGCCCAGGGTGTTACCTGCCGTCCCCCCACAGAGCCGCCCTTGTAGCTGCTGCCCTGCCCAGGCTGTGGGGATAACGGCCGGCAGGCCTGCCCAACCCGCGCGGACCACGGTGACCACCACTGCCCGGCTACTGTGCAGTCACGTCCCTTACTCCAGCTTGGGCGGGACAGAGATCACCACCAGCGGCCTGAGAACAAACCCATCGCTTGTCCACACGTAAGTCCCAGGTACTTAACTTGACATTTGACTTTGAAAAGAACGTATATGATGGGCCAGCTCCTGATGGACAGTGCTATGAATCCAAACGCAGCGATTCGTGTCTGCTATTGTCGCAGCAGACAGGCCGGCCTCCCCCCAGACCCATCGAGGTACCCCCACCCCAACAGTGACAGTCTTCCGTCAGGTCCTGTCACCACAGTTTCGTGTCACTGAGAAGGCCGTGAGGGTGGACTCAACGCAGTGGCCCCCAGAGAACGGCCTCGTTCCCGCAGCATGTTTCTGAGACACGGCCAGTTTGATGGAACCACGAGGGGTCACGCCTCGCCCGCTGACCGGCACCCAGTCCGTGGACGCGGTCTGCTCATCCACTCACCTGCGGGACACCTGGCTAGTTTCCGGCTTGGCATCGCCCTGAACTGCCTTGAAGACGCACGCAGCTCGGCCCCCCTGCGCTAGGACGAGAGCCCAGCAGCGGACTTCTGGGTCACGTGGGGAGAGCAAACTTCCCTGGGCAAGGAGGCGCACAGTTGAGCCCCCAAGCCCCAGCGGCCTCCAGCGGCCTGTGCAGCTTCCTGTTACACCCAGGGCCGTCTAGCTCACGCCTGCTCTCTGCTCCCGGGTGGTGCCGTCTGCTCTCTGCTCCACGCCAGGTGCTCCTCTACCCCCGCGCTGGGAAGACCGACGTCCAGGGCCGTCTCAACAGGCTCCTGCCCGCCTGCCTCTGGCTGGCTGGCCCCCTGGGAGACGCCGTCAATAAGCAGAGGCAGGAGCAGGAGCTTTGCCTGCTCCCTCCCCGCTGGCCGCTGCCTCTCCGGGGCGGCCACGCTCATGCCCCTCGCCCCTGCTGGCCTGTTCTCGGTCAGGATGGTCACTACACCCTCCCGGCACCGATCTATTCAGATTCTTATTTAGTCGTTCCGAGGTCACCATGAGCCAGGAAGAGAGACGCGGAAACCAGGGCATGACGATGACTCGGCCGAGGCCACGTAGCTGGTCAGCGACGGAGTCTGACCCTGGTCACGTGACTCTCACACTCAGGCTTTTCCCAATAAACGCCCAGCTTACCCCAGCTGTATCAGTGCTCTCAGTCACGTTTCTACAAATGGCTCCTCGCGGGAAACCTGACGCGAGCCGCATCGCGCCTCCAGGATCCATGTCTTTCTCCTTTTGTCTCAACTAATGTAGTTTCTCTTGTGTATGATTTCATGCTTTAATCTCTAGTATTCATGGCTTCTTTCAATTCTAAGTTTAATAAAAATGATCAAAATTGATGAATAAAACATGGAAGGCTAAATAAAATATTTTTATTCTTAACTGAACATTACATAATGCTAATGTGTTCTATATTCATTATCTGAATGAATTATTTACTAGATGTATTAATAATTTCTTTTCAACTTTAAATATTTTAAAGTAAAGTTCTGTAGACTTAATTACCAATGGGGACACTGAAAGCAAGTGATTTGGTCTAGGAAAACAAGCACTGTGGATGGACCTCGCCACCTCTAGGGGCAGGGACACAGGCGCCGTGGACAGTTCTGTGCATGGCCATCCGTCCACTCCTTTGAACGTGATCACTGATGTTACCTAAAGCCTTTGCCCCAGTCTTCCTACTGGTGAACAGAGAAATCAGTTCTTGGCTTTCAGATCACCGAACTGTTTGCCACACCTTATGATTTTTAACTGGTGTCTGAAGGTCACCAGGGTCACGATATGCACCTTGATGGTATGCCAGGTAGTCCTGGTTTACTGTGACCGACTATCCCAGTTCACTTGAGATTGGGGGGTTCCCAAAATGCAGGACTTTCTGTGCTGGCACTGGGGAATTTCTGTGCAGGGTGATGAATTAGGCAGCATGTGTCGGGAATCGATTGCCAGGTCAACCAGGTGACCCAGCACGTCCATCTACTCATGTATATGCAGATACATGTACCTGTATTCTTATTGAGCTAGAGCAAGCAAGGGTGTTCATAGCTTCAGTTCTCTCTCCTCCCACTTCTCTCCTCCCTCATCCCCAGCTCTACTGAGCAGTAGAGCAGATGATGGCATCTGCTCACCTTAAACTTCTCACAAGAGGAGCAGACAGGGAGCGTGGGTTCCATGCCCACATGGAAGCACGTGGGTGGTGGGAAATCCACTCCCCTCACCCTGTAGGACAGGTGTCATGTTAAGTGCCTTATGACAATGAGAAAACAAATCACACATCACGAAAGACTCAAAGACCCTGTGAGTGGTTCACAGGTGGACAAGAGAGACAGGGCTCAGGTTCCTCAGGCTGTGTGTGCAAGAAACGGGGCAATGATGCCCGTTCACGAAGGCCAAGACCACGACACTAAAGTTTTGCGTTCCAGTCGTCAGTTCCAAACGATCCAGTTTTGGGATCTTGGAAAGTTATGACTATTTCAAGCCACATTTTTGCATCTGTAACAAGGAGATGATCTTCCTCACCTCAGCAGTATCAGGTGAGGGACACCTACGATAATGCACATGCATTCACCCAATATAAGATACAATTAGCAGCAACGAGAAGAAATCAACAGGCAGGGTGCCGTATGGACAGAGCTGGGTTTCTGATATGGTCATTCTCAAATGATAGAGCTCGCAGGAGTTGGTGAATTCTGCAGACAGTGGAAAGCAGAACTGGAGGCCAGGGGTGGGCTGCCGGCACAGAAACTAAGCCGAAATCGTACCTTTCCTCATCCTTGAGCCAGGTGGCTCTTCTTTCTTCCATGCTGAATTTTCAGATTAAGATTTGTGCTTAAAGACAATTGCCCTAGTTGAATGCTATTATTTTTGCATAAGAGATAATTGTCCAGATAGGGGAAGGATGCTGCTGAAAACCCACAGTGGAATTCATGTGAAAAAAATAGGATGGTAATGTCCTCCAAGTGGAATATCACTGAAGTTTCTATGTGACCTAAACTCAGCTTCTATTACAACAGCAGCGCCCAGAGCCCACATATTCCAGAGTTAGACGGTTTCAGCAGCGTTGTTGATGATATCACTTAGGAAGCTCAGTAGAGCAGCAGCACGGCGACTCACTGAGAATCTCAATGGGGGCCCAGGCTCTCTTTTGGGGTGCAGGCTCGGCGTCTCTTTCACACTAGCAATCACATTGTCATTAAGTCTGCACCCTTGTCAAGCAGAATCATAGCGACATCAGCAACCGGCACAGCACAGATAGATGTTTCGTGGAAAATGGACACGTCCAAGACCCGACCGACACAGAATCATCTCGAACATTTACATGTCATTTTGTGTGTCTGGGTTCTGTTTTCATTGACACCGCTCTCACTGTTACTTGCTCCTTGTGGACTCTTAACCCCACATGATTTTTAAATGCTGCTTTTCCATTTGATAGTCCCCAGGTGGAGGCCCTGAAAGCAGAGAATTATTTGGGGAGCTGTAAGGCAGGGGAGATGGAAAATCTCCCGACCCAATGGAGACTACTCGAATCATGTGAACCTGTTTTCCAGACCTAAGTGTTTATAATGGAAAGAAAGAGAGACACACAAAGAGCCAGATCCTGAGGGAAAACTTCAGAAATGATGGTGAAGTTGTGGTTAGCAGAAGGCCTCTCAGGGTTTATCTAAAGGGAAAAAATATCGAGAGCTCTGGGGGGGCTCTCTTGACCTTCTTGCGTACATACTTATATACCCCAAAACTACCGAAATCTCCAGGAAGCATTTCTACCAGGAAGCACTGTTTTCCATATTTAAATTAAAATGGAGAACTAGAAAGGGTATTAATTTATTTTACAACAATAATAAATACACTGCTTATTAACACTCACACCACACTTCTACAGAAAGGGCAGAAAAGGGAATCAAGAGACGTCGCCAAGCTCAGCCTGGCACAAACCAGTGTCCCAAAATTCCAGACGTTGTCTGTGGGGACGCTCACATTTGTCAGTGCAACCCCGTCCGTGGCTTTTCTTCAAGTGACGAGCTCACTTCATTCATTTTTGAGAAAGTGTCTGCCAAACTCCCACGCTTAAAAGACCACGATTTGGCAGCTGTTTTCCAAGGATCGAGGGTGTTCAAAGGAGCAGCAGACCCATGCACACGCCAGCCATGCTTTCCCTCCAAACAGTCGAGTTGGCTCCAGCAGAAATATTTCATGTGTTTATCATTTCTTGGCACAGAATACACCTCACGGGTTAACAGTAGGTTAATCAAGAAATTCCTAAGTGACAGCCCCGCTTCTTACTGTGTCGCGCAGAGGCAACAATGACTCCAGCTGGCTTGGTCTGTACTGAAGCCCCTACCCCGGTCACCTCTGCGTCATCACGCCAATGTCAGCGGAAAAGGCATGTGACATTTCAGCATCATCAGCAACTCAGCTTTGACCTCTCAGAATCCCTGCAAGGACCTTCAGGAAAAGCCAGGGTCGGTGTCAAACCGACCTGTGATAACCACTGTCTTCAGTCCTTTCCTTCCTCCCATTCTTCCTCAACCTGTGAACAATGCTAGGGAGGCCTCAGGGTCAAAACCAACAGGCAACCACAGGGAAACATGACGAGTGTCCCCTCCCCCAAGACCCTGGTGTCTCCTGGTAGCTGCATCTCCCAGTGATGCGCCCTTTTCCTGTCCTGCTCTCACCTCCCGCCCCCATTAGTTAAGTTGACATGGACACTTTGGGCCAAAAGCTCAGTCAAGGTCAGAGCTTGAGCCCTGTGTGTGGTCTCTTGCTTTCATCCGTATGAATCTGCCACTGCCTACTTAACCTCTAATCCATATCTGTAATCAGTTATCATTGATTCATTCAAGCTGTAATCAGTTATCATTGATTCATTCAAGCGGTAATCAGTTATCATCGATTCATCCTTTAGTATTCTTATTCCATCTCTTTTTAATATCAATATCTTGCAACATGTTCTAGGCATATTTCTTAGACTGGACCATGTGAAATGGTCATCTTGGGTGAACAAAAATGGTTATCATCAATTTCACACTGTCCAACCTAACAAGAGCCAAACCATTATTTTTCATTACTGGAAGGAAGACCAAAACATCAACTGAAAGAAAATGGATGAATTCCAAGGGGTTGAGTGGACATTGATGCAAACAAGGAGGCAAGCCAGTGAGGTGAAGGTCGCGGGACTGGAAGCGCCTTACTCAAAGCCAACAAGACATTCTGGCCCTTACTGTCTTTGCTCACATGTCCAACTCACCTTTTTTGTGTCCCACGCTTCTGTGTGGTGGGAGGGAATGAATGTCCCGCCGCCAAGTTCCTTCCATGTGGCCAACTGATCCACACAGCTACCTGCTCCTGTCAGCTGGCCCTCACCTTCCACCTCCCTTCAGATGCCCACTGTCACTGTTCCTCTAGGCTACCTACTCCTGCAGTAGAGATGGCGGGAGAGGGGGCTGGCTGGGTCACATGGCTCCAGGTAGAACCATCTATACCGCCGTAGGCCTGAGGCACAATCACCAGCTCCCTACTGGACAAAGCAAAAGATTATTTTTTTTTATTCTTTAAATACCAACAGTGTTAGTCATAATCACCTACCCAGGCTATACTGTCCTGTCTGGCCAACAGCAGTCATTCAAGAAATACTTATTGAATAAGTGCAATTTTACAAATGCCAAGCTTCTTACAATTCAACCCCATGGCTTATCCACCCACGAAGGCCTCAGAAGGAGTTTTGCATTTTATGTGAAGGGGAGGGAAACAACCGGAGGGTTTAGGTAGGAGGCTATGTGATCTGATACCTGTTTAAAATGTTATAATCCGAGGTGAGTGGGAACTTGTTTCTAGTGGCGATCCAGATGAGGACAGGTGGTGAGGCGATGTCACAGGTGGTGGGGTGATGTCACAGGAGGCTGTTTTCACCTCATTATTCTCCTGGTCTCTCTTCAGAGGTGGAATGGGGACATTTGCATCCAGCCTGATCTTCGGGGGTGGATATTGCTGCTTTGGTGACCTGCTTCACCATGCTTGGCTGTTTGTCCTTGAAACGACCAGGCCTCTTCGGAGCGCGTGATGCTGCTCTCTGCATTTTCCCCAGCGGGAACTCAAATTCACCATGGAAATTTATTGATGAGTTCTGGCTACATTGCTCCTCAGAGATGAAATGCCTTCTGCTATTATATAGCTGACAATCTGGATTTCTTCCGTGTAGCCAGGTGACCATGGTATCAACCAGGGACACAAGATAGGTGTGTCATTGCTTTTTGTCTCAAATGACGTGCAAACAGACGGATGGAACATTTCAGAAATGACAAGGGGACTTGAGGACCTACTGCAAGCTTTTAGGGGTACTTTTACACTTCCATCCCTCAACCACAGAACTTTACTCTGAAAAGTCACTCTCGGCGATCCAGAACAGTTAGCCACAGCAGGGAAGGCGGGAGGGAGAGAAAAACCCGCCAACCAACTGAATCGCCGGTTTAGTCTTCTCATGTGTGGGGTGAAGCTATCGAGGACGCCCGTTCTCGCAGCCAAATCACACGGGAAACAGGACTTCGGAAGTGAAGCCAGCCTTGCCCGTGAGAAATGAAAATAGGCCTGCTACTTGCACAAAGACACGCAGCAAGGTGGCAGGGAAGGTGGCCGGGAAGGTGGCCGGGAAGGTGGCCGGGAAGGTGAGCAGAAAGACGACGGCGTGATGCTGCTTTTGCTGAGTCCCCAAGACTGAGAACTGGCATTCCTGCTGGGGATGAGTGGGGTTTCCAACAGCCCTGCCGGGAACACCGTGGAATGAGGCCACTTCCCCCTTTCCCTCCAGGCTGCAGCGTGGCTGACTGAGCACGCTCCTGGACCGTGCCCTTTGCTTTTGAGAAAGCCTGTTTAAAGCTCCAGTTGGACTTTTGCATGCTTCAACCAGAGTCTGGTGTTCAAGAAGTAACATTTTTTCAAACATTCATATGACAGATACTTACTGAATGACAGATGGAAGCAAGCCAGCTTACACTACAGTGAGTAAAGGTCATGAGAAATCAGAAGTGAATTTGGAAATCCCCACAAGTGCCTGCTATCTGGTTCTCTGGGATCTCACTGCAATAAGTTTTTCATCAGAAATGAAACAGGACGCTAGAAAATGACTGTCCCTAACAGCAGAGGCTGAGCAGAGGCTGACTTCCTGTGGAGGTAAGTGGGTTCATCTCCCCAGCCCTCTCCCCGGGGGGAGCGGGATCCACCGCCCTCTCCTAACTTTTGCTAATTTGTTTTAAAGAGGGCCTTTGCAACGCTGTAACTAGGGACCCTACTCAGCTGCCATTTGCCCCTGCTCTAAACTAGAAGTTTCCCTCAAGGCTCAGCCTCGTCCTCACTGGGAGCCTGTGGAAGCTGCCGTCTCCTGAGATTCCAACTTCCGTCCCCACTAGCTGGGTGTGGAGACTCTTGACATCGCAGGGCGTTGAGGGGACCACAGAGGTTGTGTTCTTACAGCAACAAGGACAACATGTAAAGAAATGTTGACTCTCACACCCTGGCTTCCCTTAGGACTTCTTTACCTACAGTCACCTCCAGAATGGTGCCAACTTTCTCACTGAACAAGGAGTCTGGAAAGTCACCGTGATGTCACCTTACTCCTCACCTCTGTCATGGAGTCAAGGGAACATGTCTGTGTCTGCTGAAACCAGCTCTCTATGGCAGGACAATAAAAGCATTTCCAGAAATTCCTCCATGTGGGGACAGAGTCAATGTGCAGATGACGTTGCTTCTATTCTTGCCTCTGTGGCACCTGGAACCTAGACACAGAGCTGACCACGGCTGACAAAGGAATGAGATGTCCAGACTAGTGGCCTGCACCACCTCAACTGCTAAACCCCCAAGAGACATTCTTCAACAGCGTGCACACATTTTTAATACAAGGTACTGCTTGGAAGTCTGTGCTCAGCTCATCTGCTGCAGCCTCGTCTGGGCTACTCCAGTAGAGCATAAAAGACCCTTCAGGAAACATGAGCCTTTGGCCCCCGAACAAGCTGGTTGGTGTGGATCTTGGTAGGTCAGGATGTGGTGAGACACTGCCTGGAGACTCAGGACCCCTGGGCTCAGCCTGGGCTCCTCTCTTGCTGCCTGTACCTTGCCTTTTTTTTTTCTTTTAAGATTTATTTATTTATTCATACAGAACTAGGGTGCAGGCCAGAGGTATAAGGGGTGAGAGGATCCACCAGAGACAGAGTGGGGAGCAGAACAGGCAAATTGACGGAGTAGACTGCTGAGGGGAGCGGCAAGTGGGTCAGGAGAGGTCTGACACACCGTGTGGATCACCTCGGGGCTGGGAATCGAACTTGCACTGAAGCAGTTATAGCAGCTTGCAGTGCTGCGTCCTAACCCGCTGTGCCACCGGGGAGGGCACCCTTGTCTTTATTAAGAGATAAATGTGTACATGAAGCCGTACACATGTCCTTAAACATCTAACCATGGGCATATGTTTAGAGGTGAATAATGAATGACTTGGCCAGCAATGGAGAACCTATATCAATAATATGTCTATAATATAATGTACTTTCATATAATATAACTGCACATGTGTATATATGTCCACACACACACACAGTCTTAAAGTGGTGTGATTATCCCTCCCTGTGAAGATGTTGCACCCACCCCGTCACCTCCTGTCTAGACATCAACCCTAGCAACCGAGCTCGGCAGGATCTCAGGAACTGAGGATTTTGAACAAGTAGCATTTCTCCATTTCTTAAACACAAACAGAATTCTACACAAGTAAAAGAGAAAATCTTTCATCTAGTGCAGGTGTTCTCAGCCCTTAGCCCCCCACCACGTCAGACTGCAGCCCCGACTCCCCATTTAGTGACTCCAGGTGGGGCCTAAGAATTGGGACTTTTGACAACCTGCTGGCGCTCCTCAGCTGCTAGCCCAGAGGCCCCACACGGAGACCCATCTCCCCACAAAACACAAAAGAATGGGGTGTTGCTGCTTGATCTTTGACAGCTTCTGCGGGACCAGTTTCACGTCCACACAAAGCTGTGAGGGCGGGAAGCGGCCCACAGGGAGCCTGGAGCGGTCGCTGCTGTGTCCCGGTGAGGACGCCACATAGCCACCAGCCCGTCCCCTTGGCGCCCAGGTCAGGGCCAGAGGGCGCTCATCCGAGGCCGCTCTGGGCCGCCCGGCGCCACGGCCTCTGGGCGCGAGCTGCTTAGGCCACTGTCGGGAAAGAAGACAGCAGGGAGGACAGACGAGTCCGAGGACAGCCTCTTCCCAAAACACCGTTTTCCACTCGGAAAACAGAGAAGCCGTGAGCGTGCGTGAGGCGGCCTCAAGCGCAGCAGTGGGGAAGGCGCAGGGCCCTCGGGGAGATGCTCAAGTCCGACGCTCACGGCGTGGCAGCCTGGGCCCTGCTGGCCCAGCTCGGAGAACGTCCGTGTCCAGGGGTGGGCAGACTGAGGCCAGGCTTCCCCACAAGCCCTGGACACAGGGCTCCAGGCGCTGACGTCCCTGACAGAGGCCTGGCCTCTCCCTGCTCCCCTGTTCTCATCACCCCGGCACCTGAACCCGGACAGGCAGCAGGCCCACAATCCCTTACCCACCATTCAAAACGCAGACGCTCTAAAACCCCAGCGTTAGTAACTCAGGGGTGGCAAACTTGACCAAAAAGTTGGAAGTATTTGGTCAAATGCCTGCCACAGGCGGACATTCAACTATGAATCTTTTTTAAGTTTTCTTCCTGAACAGTTACAAATACTCAGTCCTGCCCAGACAATCGAGGCAGGTCTTAACATCTCCCGTGGAGAAAGCACCATCCTCCTTTTCTTTTTCTTTCTTTTTTTTTTTTTTTTTTTAGGTTTATTTGTTTTATGCATACAGAACAGGGGTACAAGCCAGAGGTGCAGGGATGGTGAGACGCTTCACTGGAGACACAGTGGGAGCAGAATAGGCAGACTGACAAGGTACACTGCTGAGGGGAGAAGCAGGCAGGACAGGAGAGGTCTGTTACGCCGTGTGGATCACCTCTGGGCCGGGGATTGAACTCGCACTGAAGCAGCTGCAGCCAGCTCAGAGTGCTGCGTCCTGGTCCACTTCAACACCAGGGAGGACCTCCTTGTACTTTTCACAGGTCTGATGATGTCTGATATCTGCTAGGGGTGTTTTTAATGTGGGGTTGAGCCTCTGACTTGTGACTGACCTGTTCATCAGCTCCTATTTCATTTACTTTTCCAGTCACAGCTTGCCAGTATCTCCCCACTATTCTTGAGTCCCAGTGAGTGGCAGTTCGATGCCCTACCGCTGGACCGAGCCACACCCTGAACTCAGCAATGAGCCTCACTAGCCCAGGCCCTTCTGCCTGGGTGGACAGCAAGGTGGCCTCCTGCCTGAGCATTCTGCTCTCAAGGGCAAAGCACCACTAGAGGGCCTCTGGCCTCTCTCCTTATACACAGTCCTGTGATCTCTTCACGCAAAGGAAAGGAGTCAAGGAAGGCCCAGGACAATTCATCAGCCCTCCAGTCCTGGCCTGGTAGAATTCTAAGACACGTTATTGGAAGCTCCTGGAGGAAGAAGCAGACCTTACCAACTTCTCCATGGAACAAGCTCATAATGTGCAGAACCCACTGAAGACGAAAATGTAGGGCTTTCCAAAACCTATTAAGAATTTCAAGATGGCCACCACAGAGCATCAAACCAAACACAGGGTCCGTTAAGGGTGAGCACCTGTGAGGTTGCAGTCATTCTCCCACAGAGCTGGCATGGCTTCCCCATTTTCCATGGCATCTAAAATAGGATGACTTGACAAAATATTATTTGAATCGAGCACATCGACAGCCATCGATGGGAGATAGTTCTAGGCAATGACTTCCACGACATGGTAGAGTTGACATCAGTCTATCGCCCTACTTTACTGCTCTTCATCAGACTGTCCGCGGCGCCAGCCAACTGCTCTTCTATGCACTGTCGACACCTCTGCAGCAGGCAGAGTGCCCAGAAGACGGCAACACCACTAAAAACCTGTGTTCAAAGCAACTTATTATCCTTGCCGCCTTCCCCTCGTTCTACATACACCAAGTCGCAGCCTCTTCCTCAGCGTCACCTACCACTGTCCCAAAGCATTTTCTTCCCATCACATCGTGGGCTTGACCACCCATCCGTTGTCTGGATGAGTTTATACGCATCCAACTCCTCCCCCTGAATATTCTGCTTATTCAAGTATTGCCAACTCATGAGAGGAAAAGCTAGGCAGCCGGCAGTGTGACAGGAATCTACACAATCGCACCTAACTGGTAGGGTAGGTTGCTCTCATCACGGCTGAGCCAGTAATGTTCTACTATCTGTACAAATGGCGGCAGGGGCAGAACAATGTGAGCAGAATCAATGCATAACTCAGAGACCTCTTTTGTGACTGTGGAATTCTTTTTTTTTTTTTTTTCATTGTTCTCATCAAATAGAGTTTATTCATGATGGGTGAAGAGCTCCATTTAGATGGCATAAAGATGCAGAGATCTGACTCAGATAAGCCAGAGTCTTAGCTTGGGTCCCCACTTGGTCACCTTGTGCCACTCCAAGGATGAAAGCTCCAGAGAAAGTTAAAGTTCAAGTGTCCAAACTAATGATAAAGGGTCCCAGCTTCCCCGTGACAGGGAAAATCTGCACCTCCGAGAGGTTTCTTCCTACATCCTGCCCATGGTCTGATTCCTGTGTCATCCTGGTACTCACTGGAATGGCTTCCACAGTCCTAAGTTCAGGTCAAGAACAGGACACTGCAGAATGCAGACCAGGCTTTGCAACATCCTGACACCGGGCGTCTCCAGCAAGAAGTCTCGACGGGCAGCGAACACTTACAGGGCTAACTCCAAGCTACTGGGACTTAGTAAGCAGAGAGCAGCAAGTACCGGTGAGGTCAAGCCCCCTGCCAGGCAGTGGAGATCAGGACAATAAAAGGAGGTGATAATAACGACATCACCCCCACGAACGGGGGGAGCCACCAGTTTGGACGCTGTGAGTGTGTCGCCTTGGAGCTTCTCAGGGCTTGCGCCCTCGGCCCCGCCGCCAGAGAGAACCTGGCAAGATGAACATCACTAGTTTCTCCTGCCCACGGAACTGTGGGCCAATTTCCATGGCAACCTCCCCATCCTGGCATGGGAGCATAGAAGTGGCCATAGAAATTGGCCAATGAACAGGCAGAGCTACTGGCCGGCAGGATTCCAGGCACACACGGGCGGGCCAGTTCGTGGACCCTGGGCGTAGATTATGCAACTGAAACTGTACCTACAGCTCCCCTGGGAACTTGCTAAATGAGACGTTAGAGCAGGAGGTCTGGGGTAGAGGCAGAGTCGACATTTTTCACGGGTGATGGCTCATGTTGCAGGTACAAAGAACAATGTCTCCACTGACGTGATCTCAGCTCAAACCTGGCTTCCCCTCACTTTCTGTGGACCTGCCGGTTCCCCAGCCTACTGGGTTTCCCCCTGCCCCAGGGCCTTCACATATGCTGTGTCTTTAGGCTGCATGTCCTTCTCTTTTTCTCAGTCTTCTTCTGTAACACTCGTCTCTAGGGTTCCTACCTTAGAGAAGAGTAGGTCAAGGACACTGGAGTAGGCCTCTCACTGTTCCAAATGCCTCTCCAGCAGAGAGACTTCCATACTGATAATTTTCCATTTGCTTGTATCATCCCTGATTAATATCTATCTCTTGCACTGAAAAGTTGCTTGAGAGGATACAGTATGTCAGGCTGGTTGCCAAAGCGCTTGACCGTTTTTACATTCCCAAGGCTAAGTTACAAGGGTCTTAATTTCTCAACATTCTCACTAGCATTAGTAATTATCTGCCTTTCTTGTCTTAGTGTATGTGAAATAGTATATCGCTGTGATTTACTGCAATTATTAATGTCGAACATCTTTCATGTGTATTTTTGGCTAATTTGGAGAATTTCTGTTTAAACCATACCCCAATTTTAATTAGGTTTTTTTTTTCCTGAGTTGTAGGACTGATATATAAAATCAATCTAGCTCAGACTAATAGAACTTAATTTCAATAATTTATGAAAACTTTGCTCTTACATAGCTCTATTTATCACCCTTGGTTCATGCTGTTATTGTGATACAAATCACATTTTTCTAAAATGCATAGTGCTGGGACCCTCCCTGGGGGCGCATCTCTGGCCTACACCCCAGTTCTTGTATGCATATATAAATAAAAACAAATCTTTAAAAATAATAAAATACATAGTGATCAACACAAATCTGTAAAACATTGCTTTCTGTATCTGCTTTTAAATCATGAGCTTAAAAAAAAAATACAGATAAAATCTATGTTTATACTGTCTCTTGGAACTACTTTTGTAAATCTTTGCTTTTCTTTCTTCCTTTATGTTGATTTAAATGATTTCCTATGGTAATTTCATTTCAGCTTAAAGGATTTACAACAAATTATCTCCATCTTTGCTGGAGCATACCTATTCCCCTTCACCTTTGATAGTTTTGCTGGATATAGAATTCTTAATTAATAGTCTTTTTTTTTTCACCCTGTTGACTTTGTCGGGCTCCCTGTGGCTCCCATGCTTTGGGGTCGGAAATCAGCTTAATTTCCAGGACACTTACACACGATGATTTGTTTTTTTTTCTTTCTTTTCCTTTTTGTTTGCTTTTGTAGCTATTTTCAAAACTATCTCTCTACTTTTGACTGACTTCTTCGTGATGATGTCTCTAGATATCACTTTCTATTTATTCTACTCAAAATCACTGTGTTCCTTTGATGTGTGGGTTTTTGTTCATCAAATATCAGTCATTTTCTTCAAATATATTTGAATTTCCTCTGTCCTTTGTTTTTAAAACATCAGTTAAGAATATGATTTTTTCACCTCTCCCAGGAGTATGTTGATTTGCTTCATAATTTCCCACAAGCCTCATAGACTTTCCCTTTTTTTCTTCATTTTTTTAACTTTCTGTTTGTAGACAGATCAAATAACCAATCTTAAGTTAACTGGTTCTTTTTTCTACTCAAAGCTCCTATGAAACCCTCTAATATATTTTTATTCCCATTATTATGCTGTTCAAATGCAAACTTCTATTTGTTTCCTTGTTTTAAATAATGTATACCCATTTATTGATAGAGACTTGTCTTAATCAGCTCACGTTGCCACCACAAAACCCCTTAGACTGAGTGACTGCAGCAGCAAAATCTGACTTTCTCGCAGCTGTGGTGTCTGGAAGGCTGAGCTCAAGGCACCAAGCCCAGCCAGCTTCTGGTAGAATTCGACTCCTTTCTTGCAGATGACTTCCTTCCCACGGAGGCCCTCAGTGCGGAGAGGGGCAGGGGAGGGCAAGCCCAGACTCTGCCGGTCTCTTCCTGGAGGGCGCTGATCCTACGTCAAGGACCCCATCCTCATGATGTTCGCTAAGCCTGCTGATGTCCCCAAGCCCCACCTCCAGATGTCCCCAAAGCCCCACCTCCAGATCCATCCACACGGGCTTCGACACAGGGGCAGACGTAGGCCTGGAACTGACCACTTTCTGAACACAAACCTCTTCCCCGAGTCCGGCCCTCCTGGCCCTGTGCTGCTGATGCGCCCAAATACGAAACCGCCCTGACCTGTGTGTATTGGGATTGTCCTTTCTGATTCCAGAACATTCGAAACTGAAATCAGATGAATTTGTGCAGGGGGGTTTCAAGAAAGCTTATGGTCTGCTCAGTGCTGGGTTCCAGGCAAGACATAAGCGAAGGTCAATCTCCTCCCTTTCTCTTTCTTCCCTCCATCCCTTCCTCCCTCTCGTCTTCCCTCGGCCTCCCCCTCACTTCTGTCTTTGCTGTAAAGGCGGCCGCCGGGTACAAGCAAAGATTTGCGAACAGCACCATCGCTCCTCCTTTGCATTTCAAGTTCCCCCAAATTTCCAGTGGGAAGTTCATGCCCTGGGTGACATACACACTCCGTAAAGCAAGAACTGTTGTTGTCAGAATAACTGAGCTAAAATATCAGGGTATTTGCCCGACTCGGAGAGCCTGTCATATAAACAGCCACTGCGCCAGGGCTGCCGATGGCTTAAAGCCCGCCTTTCAGAGGGACGGCCTGCCAGCCCAGAAGCAGAACTGGCACCGTCAGCAGCACCAAGATGAAACAGGTCCTTCCGCAGACCTGTTAGGAGGAAGATAAGCCTGGCTTACCCGTCACCACCCAGCAGGGCGGGCTGGTCACGGACTCTGTACCTGTGCGGTCACTGCAGGACACGAGCCTGCTGGAACAGCAGCTCAGCAGGGGAAAACAATAAAAACTGAACAGGTCTTTAAGGAAGACAGGGCCACCCAGGGACAGGAGAGGCCAGTCCACTCCAGTTGCGAGACTGCGTGACCTGGCCGAGGACGGGGAGCTCTTAGCTGGGACTCCACAGGTCTGTGGATGGGGCTGCGGACCTGGTGGGCAAACAACCGCCTCTTTATTTTCATTAATCTACGTGCCACTGGGCATTTCTTGGCAATGCTGCCTTAAGCCACACGCAGAGTCACATTGGCTGACACTGTGATTCTGTCAGCAGTGGAAATGACAGGCATTTTCATGTCATGTTACCATAGTACAGATGATGGAACGTTATCCAAGCTCCTCGCTCCTTTGAAATGGCAGCAACTGGCAGCTCTTATTATTTAACAAGACTTAGAAAAGCACACACCACGTGATCATGGATGTCGGTGTTTTGACTTTGTTGACGATTTTTCAGCAATCGTTGTTTGCTTGGTAAATGATGGGTTTCACAGTCCGGACTTTGTAATGTCGTCCAGGCAAGAGGTGAACAGACTTCACCCACGGCGCAAAGGAAACTAAAAATCCACAACAGACGGAGGGTGGAGATGGGGTGGCGGGGGAGCCCAGGGCCGCGGAAGAATGCAGGCCAAGGTAGAGAAACATGCTTCCATGGCTGTTCGAGAACAAGAACAAGCTCCGGAATGTTTCCAGTGTTTCTCCTTGAGCCGGACATTGTTGCACAGGAACCATTTAATTCTCGCAACGATCCCACGTTACAGATGAGGGAATTAAGGCACAGAGAGACCCAGGGGCTTGACTGTGTCATACAGCCCAGAAGTGGAGGACAGGGGCGACGGTCACCACCTGCAGAGTTGACAGCAACACAAGACTTTGCTGCATCACACCCCGGTGAGTGGCAAGACCAGCCACGCAGGCCTCAGGCACTGTGCTCCTGCCTGTGGGCGCCACGCATGTGAGTCCGTCACTGGCCCGGACAGCAGTTATTACCCGTACTCATGGGAGCTGAGGAAACTGAGATGTGCCTAAGTCAAACCACTAGCAGATGCTTGAGCCAAAATCGAAATGCAGGTTGATAATGGCCTCACACTCGTGTCCACGACTGGCCACCACCCACCGTGGAACACAAAGGGGCCACAGACAGTCGGGGCTGGAATGCCGTTCGGGTAGTGGGATTTCAGTAGGGGGATGAACATGATGGGGCGTTACAGCTAGTTTGGACAAGGGAAGGGACATTGCGTGCACTCTGCAGGCAGCAGAGGGGTCAGAACAGAAGATACGTGGAGGCGCAAACTGCTGGCCCAGCAAAGAGCCTTCCTAGAAGGAGTTAAGGCAAAGGTGGAGCAGGGAAGAGCAGCATTTGGGGACAGGCTGGAATCTGGCAGTGACGGGCATCCCAGGGGCAAAGGGGGGAAAGGGGGTGTCAGAGACGCACCTGGGGCTGAGTTAGGGTGCTCATGTGAACGACAGAACAAAGCAAGAGCAAAGATGGACTTAGCTGTGGAGGACAAAGTCAGTGAGTTCTCTGAGGATGTGGAGTTGGGGGTACTCATCCTGATGGGGACATTCAGTGGGATGAAGGAAACTGGGGTATGGCCCTCAACAATGTAGGTGGCATCTGAGTCCTGCAGGAGCACCCACTTTCCAGAACTGGACCAAGATATGCAGTCGACGGGTCAACAGAAGGTGTGAGAAGTGGGTCATCAAGCACAGGACCCCAAAGTCGGGACAGGAGTGTGTTCTTACTAATGAAGGAGGCTCCAGAAACATGAGAAATGGAAGGGCCAGAAAACACTAGAATAGATCCCTGAGGAAAATCTTTTTTGATTTTCCTCTTCTGACAGCTCTTCAATGCTGACAAGAGTCGACTTCTTCCCAGATCAAGTTAAGCCCAGATTTGCTTCAAGGCTGAGGGATGGAAAAGAGAGACTTTTAGGTCCTGTCTGACCTAGTCGCATCTGAAGATCTAAGACGAGCCATGAGCAGTCTCCTTAAGCCTCCAGGTATGAGGGTTAGGCCACTGAGGACGCCTAAGGAAACTTTTTTTTGATGATCAAAACCAGGATGCGAGGTGCCTGCGTGGGTGCATGAGCGTGTTGGGCTGGTCCTGACTGCTGACAGATTTATGTGGCGATGGTATAACACTGTGTGAACTCTGGAAGCCACTTGCAGAGGAATTTAGCCATGACAGTATAAAGGAGCCTGAGTGTGAATGTGGGAATATCTCCAAAGTGCGATGGTTCTTGGGAGGGAGTGGGAAAAATGTGAAGTGGTGGGTAATAAACTAGTCGAGCAGGTGAATCATTTTAAATACCTGGGAAAGCTCATTAGCCCAGGAAGGGAAAGAATCCTGAGGCTAAGAGATTAAAATTTATTACAATAAAGAAGAACATTAAAGGAGATTTATAATATAGTCACAAAGCTGATTATTAAATTTGGCAGAGCGACTTGGATATGGAAAAGAGAAGATAAAAAGAGAATAGGATAGAAGCTGTTGAAATCAAATCCCCCCTTTTACTGGAGGCTTGGACAGATTTAACGGGTGGAAGTAGGGTGCTGAGATTAGTCATCAGTAACCAGGATTTACACTCACACATACAAATAAAAACATAAACTAGAAACAAAGTGTGGAGAGAATGAAAAACATCCCGAACTGTAGTGAGCAGGAGGAAAGGAGGCAGAAAGCGTGGCTCGGCGTCACGGCTGTCCACTGCAAACAGTGTCCCTCCGGGGGCCGCCCGCAGGGAGGGGACTCAGGCTCTCCGGGTGCCTGACGCAGCCAGGGGCCTGTCTTGCCAGCAGCGGAAAACGGAAAACGGAGCGCTCCTTGAGAACACGGGAAGCTTCCCGACTGCGGGGCTGGGGAGTCCCAGCTCTCCGGGTCTTTTAAACTCAGGTCCAGGGACTCGGGGCCACGAATCTCCTCTGCCTCAGACACGCCGCTGCTCCCGCGCGATTCTCTGGCCACACTGGCTGCCTCCTGACGCCACGGGGCTGCCACTGCTCCGGACCGTAGCTGTCCTCAGCTCCCACGCAAGGGGTAAAGCACGGCCTCCCCGCAAGGGCCCGGCGTGGCACAGCCACTGTGAAGGTCACAGGCCAGCCGCGGGCTCTGGGCCTCCAGCCAATGACGGTGCCCACGGGCTGAAGGTGGTCACTGGCTCAAGCCAGTTGGTTCGTCAGGGAAGGGAGGAGCTGATGAGGGTTAAGTCGGAGTTAGGAAGGGGAGCGCAGGTGGTGCAGCCTCGTGGCGCACCTGGGTCAAGTGCAGCACGGCGAAGCCGCTGCAGCCGCCTCAGCGCGAGTCCGATCCCCACCCGGAGGGGACCCCGGGGCGCGGCAGACCTCTCCTGACTGCCCGCTGCCCCCCTCAGCAGTGGGCTTCGTCGGTCGGCCTGTCCTGCTCCCCGCTCTGTCTCTGGTGAAGCCTCTCACCTCCTGCACCTCTGGCCTGCACCCCAGTTCTGTGTGCGTAAGTAACCAAATCTTTAAAGCATGGATGAGCAGCGGTTCCCACAGTGCAAAGTGGGGGTGCTCCCCGCCAGGAAGCGGGGACAGGATTGCCAAGGCGCAGCACACACACTGACGAGCATTGCACAAGTCCCACGCGCGGCCACGCCTTGCGTTGGGCTTGGCTTTCATCAGCCGTCATGTCAAAGACACGTTAGCAAACAAAAATCCTCACGGTCACAACGGAGTAGAGTCGTCGGACCCTTCCCGACCGCAGAGGGGGTGACCCCGTTGAGCCGTTCCTGTGCACCCCCTGACGACATCAGGGGTGCAATGGCAGCATACATCGGGGAAGGAACACTGGCCTGTGTCCCCCGGGCCGACACCGGCCACCGTGGGGCTCCCTGGGCAGAGCGCTATTGAGCATTTGAGTTCCTCGGCCGGGTGCCGGCGCCTGCGCACTGTCAGGTGTCTGCTAACCCCTCCGGCCGCTCACGAAGGAAGGTCTGGACATGTTCGTCCATGTTCATCCAACCTACGGACAGTGAGTGCACTGGAACGGCACTCTGCTCGGAAAACAACCGGGAGGAGCGGCGGGGAGCACCGCAGAGATCCAGCGCTGCGGAGGTCCAGCACCACGGAGGTCCAGGGCCACGGAGGTCCAGCACCACGGAGGTCCAGGGCCACGGAGGTCCAGGGCCACGGAGGTCCAGCGCCGCGGAGGTCCAGGGCCACAGAGGCCCAGCGCCGCGGAGGCCCAGCTCCACGCGATCACACACTCATTGTTGGACGTCAAGAGAACTCGACCTTCACACGGACAAAGGTGCGTGGTGGCACTTGGCCGCCTGCGTCCCAGGAGGGACCTGCACTCGCTCACACCCTGGGCTTGTCTGCAAGTCTGGAGGAGAGTCATACGCTCCCGGCTTGGCGTTTTTACAACGTGTGATGACAATGCCAGCCCAGACCCAACAAAGGCTGCCCTGGGATACACGGAGGCGAAACCACAGCTCTGGGGGGACAAGCCAGAGAGGCAAACTGCATTATGTCATCAGGGCGGTGGGGGCGGTTTCTGACACAGAGCAGAGCAGGGACTCGGCACATGCAATGGTCACTTATGCACACAGAACTGGGGATGCGTGGCCGTGGGCGAGATCCGCAGGGGAATCTGCTCTCTGCCTGGTCTCACGCCCTCTCCCTCTCCCTCTCCTGAGAAAATTCGGCCCCAAAATAGCTCAGAGAGGGGCATCCTTAGAGAAATATACCTCACAGAAACCAGGGCCTGATTTCTTAGAAGTGCACTTAAGGTGTGAGAGAATTTAAACATAATTTAAAGCGCTCTTCCCAGTCATTCTCACATGCTCTTGTCGGAGCTTTCAAATACAAAATGTGTTGCGATTCCTTTTGTCACAAAAGGCAAAGGGGGATGAAAATCTTCCAGGAGGGCGTATTCGGGGGCGGAGCAGATCATGTAACACAAATAGACGAGCAAGAGGCGCCCAGAAACACACAGCCCAGCTCTTTGTCAGCCTAGGCCCCAGCAGGGAAGACAGGGGCTGAGAACCCCACTGAGGGAGGCCCCGCAGGGGGCCCCCCACTCTGCTAATTACCCTCCTATTGTTTCATCCCATGCTCACTTCATCCTCATGTTAACGAGCATGGAAATGGGGCTCACAGTTGATTAACAAGCCCGAGTTCAGACAGGGTACAGCGGGGTCTGAGCCAGAGCGCGGGTCTCCCTGCCACTACGGGCCCCAGCGCCGAAGGGCCGTTTGGCTGCCTGCTCTGCTGGGGTTCATGCAGTCTACCTGGACCCCAGGGCGGGCGAAGTAGTCTCAGCTGAGACTAAGGGGCTCTTCCCGGAGGAGGACTTCTTGCAGGCCGGAGGAATGCAGGACCCAAGAAATGACGGGTTCCTAGAGAACGCCAGTGCTCCCCAGAGTTAGTAGATGCTAGAAAATGAAATTAAGCTGTCCCCCCAAAATGCACATCTGCCTAATCTGCAGGTGATGACTGGGTATTGCCGGGGCGAGAGGAGGTCCTGACCGTCAAGGAGCAGGGCGTCTTCCTACAGACACCACGATTCAGCATGGAGACAACGAGTCGCGGCGGCCGGTTACTAGTGGCAGGTTCCATAGTGGCTTCTGGGAGGTGACATGGAGCCAGATGCAGCACCTGCCTTCAGGATCGTAAGTTCACCAGGACACAGACGGGGAAGAGACGCCCCAACACTGTGCTGAGGGACAAGCCCGGAAGTGCGGAGATGCACACCCAGGAGCCCGTGGCCAAGACGGATAATGCTCCTCAAGTATCCCAGGAGCCTGTGAATCGTCCCAGCCTCCCTGGCAGGAAGGCGCAGGTCTTGGGGGTAGGTGGGGCTGAGGACTGGGGGGGCAGAGGGCGCCTGGCAGAGAGGACTCAGCTCCACGGTGGCCACACAGCTCAGCCAGGCCCAGGAGTGACTCGGGCATCCTCACCTCCTGCACTTGGCAGGTCAGACACCAGGCGGAGAAATGCAGATGCTCCAGGGGCAGTTTGTTCCCCCAGCAGAGCTGAGCTCAGCTCGGCGAGACAGGGAACGCCACCAGCCGCAGAGGAGGCGAGTGTCTGGAACTTCGCACAGTGCACCTGAACTCAGAGCGGTGCTGGGGGGCGGGGGGTGGAGGTCGGCCAGTGACGAGGCAGAAGGAACAGAAAGAACAGAGGCCCAGAGGCAAGAGGAATTGTACTGCGTGTGGAGAAATGCGAGCACTCCAGCCGGCTATAAACTAGGTGGCACAGCCGAGCGCCCAGCGGGGCGGCGGTAAAGAAGCTGCAGGTGTAAGGTGAGAAGCGCCGACCGTCTCCTGCGCAGTGGGGCCTTCGGGGCGACGGCGAGCGGGAGCAGCATGGCCAGGCTTCCGCCCCCCGATAACCAGCCGCGCCAGGCCAAGTCTGAAGTCGGGACCGCAGGCGTGCACACCGAGCCGTCTGCAGACGGCGGCTCCCAGCGGGGCGAGTCCCCGCAGCTGAATCTTCTAAAGGGGGGTCAGTAGCCCTCGAGGGACAAGTGAAAGGACATAGGTGAAGAAAACCGTTCCTTGCAAAGTGGAGACAAGTCACAGACACAGTGGTATTCCGTGTCCCCAGCGGGAGTCTGCAGCTGAGCTCGTGTGAGCGCTCAGGGGGGCAGCGCCCTGGCCGGGTAGCGAGCCAGCCCGGCCCCGCGGAGTCTCTGGGCTGGGCGGTGGCTCTGTCTCGGACCGTGAGCTGCGCTCCGGCTCCCTCATTTATCTGCATCATGTTGCTGAGGCCCCAGGGGCCCCGGCTGCCCAGGGCCAGCCATTCTCATGGTGGGTCCCAGGAGGAAGCCGCTGGGGCGGTCTCGGTCTGTACCATGCTCCCTCCACGCCTCACAGCTGGCGGGGAGCAACTCTGCTCACACAGGCGTGCTTTGAAGTGACCTGCAAAGTGTGAGCTGGAATGTTATTCTGGGGCGTGAGGGAGCGAAACAGCCATCCGATCTGTCACAGGCAGTCAGGGAAACACCAGGAGATGATCTGAGACAGAGAAAATCACCCAAGTGGCTGAGTGTGGAGTGGCAGGCGTGGGAACAGGTGGCAGGATAGACACGAGACGACAGCAGCCCTGGGGAGCGGGCAGCAGGTGGGTGACGGGAGCGGGCAGAGACTCTCGGGGCAGTGGTGCTGAGCTGGGGGAGCAACGCGCAGAGCAGAGGCTGGAGTTTGGACTGAGAGCGTCAGACACGCCCCTGATGCGGCTCAGCACAAGCTCTGATGGCACTGACCCTTCCAGCGTGTGTAACCACAGAATGTCGGGGTGCGGAGGTCTGATGAACACCTGGAGAGCAGCTAGGGCTGAAGGCAGAATTGAGGCCCTGGCCAAGAAGAAGCTGAGCGTCCCAAGGAAGTGGATATAAGGAGAAAGGATGGAACTAAACAGCAAGGGAGTAGAGGGAAGGGTGGGCGACGAGGGTGGCACCCCCGCTCCATTAACTACAGGGACTCTGGAGACAGTGATGCAGAGGAGGCCACTGTCCGATGAATTATCTTAGATATAGCTCTGTCCACATCTAATGCCAGACTGCATCCGTGTGGCTCTGCAGAACACAATCTATGTAACCAAAACAAGGAAGGGTATGAATTTATGGTTGTTGCAAAGCTAGCAGAGATGAGCTGCAGCGGGAATGTTAATGAAAGACTCGTCTGTTGCGTGTGAAAATAAGCAACACGCGTCTGCTATGGTGGGGAGACCTTTATGAGGCTTCACTGCAGCAAAGTGACAAATCAGAGCAGAGAAACTTTGCAGCCAAGTGGGAGAAATGTGATGAATTCTTTTAATTTTCTTTAAACTCCAATATTCCCTTGCAAACGCCAGCATCACCAGCAGAAAACAAAATTGCCGGGGTCTTGGTGTGCACTTTTTACAAAATTAAACGAAACTGCTTAATGTATTAGCTAATCACCAGGTCATTAATGACCATATGATGAGTGAGAACAGGTCTGAGCTAACAGAATCTGCTCGAACAACAGATACACACCCCGGCGGCGCGGCATTCAGCCATTCTATGAGAAATCCTACCAGGCCTGACAAAGACTTCATACACGTAACGGCCTCTGACCCTCCTGCCTCTCAAATAATCTCAAGATACATTGTTAAATCAAGAGCCGAGAAAGCAAAACGTAAGCTAATGAAATGACTGGCCCACGGTCATGCAGCTGGACAGTCAACTGCCCTTCTAATTCATTACTGGTCATTACTGGCACCTTCCTGTTACACCAGATACTCATGACACGCACGCCCCTGCACACCCACGCAGCAACGGGGCCTCTGTTGCCTACTTCCTGCCTGCCAGGCAACATCAGACATCCCTCAGCCCTTTCCTTACCTTCCTGTCTCACCATACGCCCCTTCCCTGCCTCTCATCACACAGCTGCCCCCGCTGGGCTCCCCCTTTGCCAGAGCCTGCATGGGGCCATGTTGCTGGGTTGGAGACATTCTAATAAGCCATGCTTTTTAAATATTTCCTTTTAACTGAAGTTTTTACTGAGGTATTTGCAGATTCGCATACATGATGAGAAGTAATATATGGAATAAAGAGTAAAAATGCAGGTCGTCACTCCCTCCCCAGTAGCAGACTTGTTACTCACACAGATAATGCTCTTTCCGCACTCAACAACTAGATCTTTTAATCTTGATTTATTTCTGATCTTTTCACAAGGCACTCTTCTGTTGCACATCAGCAAGACAAAAACGGTCTTTGATCATTTCGATGCTACAGAATGTTGGGCAATACAGAAAACGCCTCTCACCTCATGCCAGCCCCAGCATGTCCCAGCCTGCTTCTCGCCGTGGCAGTCACAGCCCTCTTTCCACATGGTGACGGGGTCACAGCAGAACCCTGAATGTTCACCGCAAAGTCACAGGCACGCTCATGAAAGCTCAGGGGCTTTGGAGATACTGCGTCAACAAGAGGCACCATCAAGTTCTTCATGGCAAAGTGCAAAACAGCCCGGTTATTGCTTAGAAATAAGATATTAAGCCATTTCCAGCAGCACCTGCTAAGAATCCAGAGATTGTCCTTTCAGTAGGTAGATTTTACGCCTATAGCCAGGCGATATTTTCCCATGAAAGTCCCATCAGATCTACCATTCTTTTTTTCTGTTTGATAATCTTACTTGGGAAAGGGGGAAAGTGAAACTCAAACAATGCTCTAAGGTTTCCATTCACCACTCCTGGTGACGATGACTAACTCATAGTGTTAATAACAGAACGTGATTCCCTTATTACACACATATACATATTTCTTCCTCCTTATTGCTCATTCCTGCTACACTCTGTTTCCACAGAAAACAAACTGGCAAGAGAGAAACAGTGACAATTATCAAGCCTGTCCCCACTGAGGCCATCCATCGACTGCAGCAGCAGCTTCTAGAATTCTCTGTAGGGCTTCACCTTACTAGAAGAGGGCTGCACTTCTGTTGGGAGCCCCATCCCTCTGCTCACGATGGTGTCTAATATAAAAGACTCTCCCTCTCCTCCCCTTCCTCAAGGCCAAAGCAGATGTACAATAAGATTTGCTCTCTCCCCAACCCCTAGACAATGACTACCATAAAATCAAGGAAGCTCCAAATGGGAGAATCATAACTGTCTCCCCCTGACCTCAGACGCTTACGTTCACTCATTGATCCACTTATCCCTTCCACAGGCACTTGGTGAGCTGTAGTCCTGTGCTAGACATGTTCTAGACATGAAGATGCAAAGGGGTGCAGGGGAGGAAAGATACACACACTCCACACCCCCAGGAGCTTCTCTGCTGTGTCCTCTCAGCTGAAATCTCTGATCCTTAGGCTACCCCTAGTTGTCCCAGGACAGCCCTTCAGTGGCTCACCAAGGTGAGTCTGTTCCTAGTCTCTCTTCAGTCCAAATACCTCCAACTCTACTGAATTGCTGCCTTGTGTTTTTACTACCTATTTGCAATCTCCTTGATGAAACCGTGAAGCTTCTCGAAGCCCAGGCTCACGGCTGATCTCTGTTCGGCCAGCACAGGGTTGCTTACCCTCAACACACTTGGCTGGGTGACCCTTTATTCTTTGTTGAGGGTGGCGACCCCCCCTGGAGGTGACAGCTGAAAGTATCTCCAGCCATTGCCCAGCATCCCTAAGGCCACTTCCTCTCCCACTGAGAATCACTGCTCACTCTCCACCTGGAGAAGGACCACGTGTCCAGCTCACAAGTACAATGTGATATTCCATTTGCAAGAACATTCACGCGATCTGCTTCACGGATGTTCATGACAGCTTTTAAATTACATTGTCATGTCTAGTTTTTAGCTGAGATTAAACATGGATCATGTGACTATAAAACCAGCACTCTGAAACTGCCATGTTACCTCCGGAAAGCTCCTCAGCTTCCTCACCTATGAGATGAAGGAATGCAGGCCCAGAATGTTGGGATGAGGCTTCATGCAATAAATTTGCAGCTATAGGCTCAATAAAAGTTGCTCGACATCATTATTTCCACCAGGTAGAGATTTTTGCTTGGGGGATGATCATGGGCAGGTTGAGCATTCAATTCATTAAAAAGAATTGTCATCGGGAAAGATGATAGCTCATTTTTGGAAACTCAACAGTATCAGAACGTAGGCTTGTTCTACATTCATCGTAGCTGCTTCATGTGACATTGGAGACTTAGACCATGTGCACAGATGAGCCAAGAAAGAAAGGTGAGAGAAGGGAAGGCAGAGATGGAGAGAGACAGACACATGACTGACAAGAATGAGCCCGTAGCTCCTGGTGTGCCCGGGATTAGTTGTGCCCTTGGGCTCTCTAGTATTCGAACTAGTAAATTCCCTGCTCGACGTAAGCAAGGTACTGATGAGTTTCTCTCTCCACTCCTTGAAGCCTCATTAATACAGTTCTTCAGATGTCTGTTCACACTCACCCTTGGATGATGAAGTGATGACAGGGTCACCTGCAGCTTCATCTCCTTCAAAATCAACAGGTGCTTACTGAGGGCTTAGCATATGCCCTGGGCCACCCTACAGTCTTTATCTAATTAAACAATGTTGACATTTCTAATAACAAAAAGAATGGTAAATTATCTAGCCATGATATTTAATTAGCGCCTACTATATACAACACCTTTTCTCTACTGAAAACGACGTTTCTCGAAACTTTTTTGGGGGGTGGTGGGGTGAACAAGTAAATTACAGAGAGGACATAGGAGGCATAAACAAAGTTCTTTGGGGCCAAACTGAAGGATCATGAGCAAAGTACACAGCCAGCTTCAAACTGTGGGGGAACCCCATCCCATCAGTGTGTGACAAGCCCCGGCTCTCACCGAGTGTTTGCAAGATGGACATGTTCACATAAGCAGAATGGAGCTGGGATGATGATTACAACCATAGAGCAACTCTGAAAGGGCAGTGAAAGGGCCTGATGGTGCAGCGGGTTAAAGCGCAGCATTAAGAAGCTAAAGCCACTGCAGCGTGAGTTCGATCCCCGCCTCGGAGGTGACCCACGTAGCACGGCAGACACCTCTTGTCTCCCAGCTGCTCCCCTCAGCAGTGGACTTCGTCAGTCAGTCTGTTCTGCTCCCCGCTCTGTCTCTGGTGAATCCTTTCACCGCCCTGCACCTCTGGCCTGTACCCCAGATCTGTGTGCACAAATAAAAAAAAAAAGAGCAGAGAAGATGAGTCACCCCACTGCAAGACCATCCAACCTTGGGTCAGTGTGGGACGAGCAAGTATCCTGAAAATATACGAAGCTTTCTCATGTTTCATTTCTCCACTTGAAAGGAAAGAAAATCTCCTTAGGCAAACATCACAAGATACAGATTAACAAACTAAGCTGCCGATCAAATTTATATACCGACCATGGGGAAAAGCACATTCGAACATGGAGAGAAAACATGTTGTCACAAGCGAACGTGACTCTCACCCCGCAGACCCACTCCAGGGAAGCAGAACCTTCTCTCTTGACAAGAAAGGAGATTTCCACAGATCTGGACTTGCAGAGTGCTTTACTCGCACCCCTAATTTGTCTTCTTCCTCTTGCCGTGACAGGGTATAGATGTTCTCACCTTCTTTGCTTTGGGTGAAGAAACACAGACTCTGACCAGTTAAGAAACTTGGCCCCAGTGAGGAGCTCGTTAAGTCGTGGAATTGGGCTGGCGCCCAAGGCCCTGCCCTTCAGCCTGTCATGTCCATGGTACCTGCTTACATTTTGAGCCTTAATTTTGAGCTAGCAGGTAGGTGGTCTCCAGCTGGAGAATGTCGGGGTCAAGGTGGACTAAGAGGTGGGAGAGGGGTCTGAAATGGCAACATGCAAATAGCCACTACCCACTTTGTGGCCAGAAGGCACTCTGAGTGAGGGGCTGGCCACACAGCGTCTGAGACCCACCAGCAGCACAAAGGGGTCACCCAGAGAGCCGGCTTGAGGCCCTGGGCAGGAGGCTGAGGCCTCAGGCACAAGCCAGCTCCCCAGCTGCCAACAAGGCCAACCCTCTTCTACCCACTGGATGGTCCGTCCCCACCTAGGCTGCTTTCTTCCCAGTTCGCAAGTCTGGGAACGGGTTGCTGCGTCACAGAAACTGTGCCAAAGGCTAAGTCCGCACAGGACATGACAAGTGTGTTGGCAAATGCCTGGGATGACCTTGCCGACCCGCCCCAGGGTCAGCCTGACCCAGGCCGGAAAGATGCCGGAGACTCAGCAGACACAGAAAAGAGAATGTGTGTTTACAATGTGTTTCCTTCATCCATATTAATTGCTTGTCTCCTACAGCAACCGAGATGCTTACAAACACCCTCTAAGCAGTATCCGAGTGGGCGCGTCCTGCTGCCTAACAACCCACTCGTCACGACCATAGGGGTACACTTCTCACGCCATGAGCGGGCTGTTGGACGGGAAGGGCCCTGAAGGACTGTTCTAGAAACCAGATGTCTGCACTGAACGCGGGCTGTTCACTTCCTCGGCCTGGCTCACAAACCCTCGGGCGGCTTCCTCCGCAGAGCACTGCTTGACCGGCCGCCCTCAGGGTCACACTCTGCAACTGTGCTAAGAACCTGCTGGCCGGGTACATCAAATGTCAAAGCAGGGCCTCCCTGGGTGCGCAGAGGCTGAGTCTCAGCACTAGAAGCTGTCCCACAGCCACCGCAGCACGAGTGTGGTCCCCGGCCAGAGGAGGGACCCCCAGGGCGCAGCGGACCCCTCCTGTCTCCCCGCTGCCCCCTCAGCAGTGGGTGTCAGTGGAACTGCTTGGTCTGCTCCCCGCTCTGTCTCTGGGGAGTCCTCTCAACCCCTACACCTCTGAGCTGCATTCCAGTTCTTAGATGCATAAATAAAATCAATCTTTTAAAAAAAACAGATCTTCCTATCTCGTTAAATATACACACGCGCACATATATAGACTCGTGCGTATCAAATAAGACCACATGGGCTGAACCCCTGTGTCTGGAGTCACCAAAACTGTACCCCCTTCCTCTGTTGGCTGTTTTGTTTCATTCATTAATATCTCCTTGTTGGAGAGTTCCGTTAGCTACGCTTGCTCTTGGCAACACCATCCTTGAGAAACGAGATCTCTCACGGTCTAGGAGGGGGAAATGGCCGGACCCTGAGCCGTGGCGTCACTATGTAGGCAGCGGGTGAACTGAGCCAAGAACAAGAAGCAGCAAGATTGTTAAGGTGATTTCACGAGGGCCGGGTACGAACTCACAGGCAGCCCTGCTCTGCGGTGAGTTTGCGCTGGCCACTGACGTGCTGGGCGCAAGTGGCCCCGTAGAGCTCTTGACTCTCTGCTCTGGCTCAGCCACAACCGACCCCTTCCATCGACCTCTGTCCACCCACAGTGACTGGCCCCATTTCCACTCACAGCGCGACAGCCCCAGTCCTCCCCTCCCCCGGGAACTGCAGGCCCTCGGGAGGGATTTCACAGACCGCAGTCCCTGGCCGTCACGGTGAGGGCTGCTCCTGCAAGGCTAACTCCAACCTCTGTGCCTGTATTATGTTACCTTCCCCTGAGCTGCTCTCTCTTCACCCCTGCATAACCACCAGGAGTAAGTATGTCCGACACCCTTTAGTGACTTGGAGGGCTGCATGCAAACCTCATCTGCCTCTCTGGTTTCCTTCTTGACCCAATACAAAGTCAAATTTCAGAAGGTCACAAAAAAAAAGAAAGAAAAAGACCAACATGAAAATACGCACAGTCAAAAGAAATGAATTCTCCTCACAAACTTACAAAATCGCTGCCTTACCGCAAAGTCCATGGAAGGCAAAGCACAATCCTCTAAAAGACACATCATGTGGTGTGCTCCCTCACAGTACTGCTCTTAAACTGTTGATAGCCCTGAGCACCATTGCGCTGCTCCAGGAGTTACTGTTTTCGGCAGGGAACGCAACTCTGAAATTTTGTCAAACGCGGGGAAAGGGCCCGTGGACAGGCAATGGGTAAGAGCAGCTCCTGCCACTCGGTGGGTGTGGTCTGGCCACCCCTGGTGCCGGGGGGGGGGGCGTCTGGATCTCCTGAGGCGGGTAACACACCACCGCCCACACCCACACCAGCTCGTGGGCTCACGCCTTGGCACAAAAGCCACATCCTGTTTCTCTGCATGAAAGTCAGTCAGGTGTCTTCTGCCTCCACTTACTTGCTCTGAGCATGGTCACTGACGCCAGAGCTCACTGAGCGTCCCCCAGGACCCAGGCCAAGCCAAGCAGAGCTGGCCTGGGCTGAAGACGAGCTGATGGCCTGCGGCCCCACACGCGTGCATGAGTGCCCGTCTCCTCGCACGCCCAGAGGCCCCGGCCTTCTTGCTTTCCTCTTCTACTGTGGATATATGCAAAGCAGTAAAATTGTAATTGCGAGAATTGTATACCCTCATTGAGCTCATTGGCTTTAAATGCAAAGTGCTATGATTCTTGTTGTTTATTATCAGAACTAAAACTCCTTCGTGTGTCTTGAAAGAAGGCAATGAAACAGCAGAATTGGGATGCATAAGTCCATTTAATTATTGTTTACAAGCCTCTGTAAAGCAGCATGCCAAGAGTTTGCTTTGTATTCCACATGGAGGACCCCAGCCTCCGCCCTGCCAAGGAGTTTGAAGAGTCCTGCCAGGTTTCAGGCAAGTCAATCCATCAAACTAGAACAAAGTGAGAATGTGCCCAACGATGGAATCTCCACAATAGGATGGAAGGGTGAGACCTGGCTGGTCTTCACGCTGGACATCTCCAAGGAGACGTTGCAGTCCCAAGAAACCAGAGGCTGAAGTCAGGATGACCTGCTTCGTCCAGCTGTCTTAACAGATGGCCACATGGCCCCAAGTAATAAACAGCGACAGAGTGCTGGGGCCACGAAAATGACAGACGCAGGGAACAGAAGGCGCTCGATCACCACAAGGTCTGGTTCAGTCTCACCTACCTGACATCAATACCCTCCTCTTAGCGCACAAACTAAGTCCCTAGTCTTCCTTCCAAATCGTCAGGATCCAAAGAAGAGCTTCCTACATATTCGTTTCAATCGGGCACAGGAGACTCTTGAACATCACCAAGAACTCCATGGTTTGGCCAAAAATAAAGTCAGACAAAGGTCACAGGAACATCAGAGGAGTTTATAGGCTCTGGAAAATGGATCAGGTGGATATAAGATCTTGATAGACACCACAACAAAGAAGATATATGGATGGCAAGCATGTGAAAAACATACCTGGTGTCTTTTATCAGTAAGAAAGGGAGAATTGGCCAATAACCAATTACCATTACATGCCTATTAGAAGAGCTGATTTCTTAAAAACCTGACAGTGCCAACTTTGGGCAAGGGTATGGAGCAGTAGGAACTCTTGCCGAGGAGAGTTTGGTGGTTTCTAACAAAGCTAGTCTTACCGTGCAACCCAGCAACTGTGCTCCAGGTATTTTCCTGGCTGACTTGAAAATTTGCCTGTGAATCTTCTTATTGTCCTTATTCATAATCACCCACAATTTGGAGCAACCAGATGGCCTGTGGTAAATGGACAAATAACTGATGGTATATCCATGTAATGGAATACTATACTACCACAAAGACAAACAAGCTGTCAAACTATGCAACGATATAGATGAATCGTAAATGTATATTGCCCAGTGAAAGGAGTCACTATAAAAATTCTTCAACATGTTATTTTAACTGTAAGACATTTTGGAAAAAGAAAAACCAGAGTTCAGGAGGTAGGAAGGAGAGTTGATTACATAAAGCACAGGGGGACTGAGAGTGGCAAAATTATTCTATGTGGTTCTATAAATCTGGGCACACGATACACATATTTGTCAAAACATGAAACTACAGAGCACAAGAGGAAACTGTGATGGAGGTGACTTTCATGGCATTTATGATGTTGCAATGTCCAGAAAGGAATGTGGAAGGGGACAGTGTAAGTGCTTTTGAATGCACAAAACAATCTGTCTGGAAGACGTAGGGAAGAAAGAAAATAATGGAAGTAACTTTAGAAATAAAGTTGTCTTGACACACGTAGTTTTACACACAGACTTGTAAAGTCGGGATCATCAAAGGCCAAATAAACGGTGCCTAGGCCCATCCTGCGCTTGATGATGTTTTCTCTCTGTGGACATAGGTTTACAATTCTGATGCTACTCTCCTCGGGTCCTCGAACTAACTGACACAGCGGGTGGATGGCGGCGGCCAGGCACAGGTCACTCACTCAGGTCACTCACTACTGCAGAGGGAGTTTCCGGATCAATACGGAGCAAGCTGCGATGAGCCAGAGACTGTGGCCAGGGGAATTCGCGAGCACGGGGAACGCCTCAGTGTGCACCCAGTGAAGCGGAGGAATTTACGGAGAGGTGTGTGGGCAGGAGTGTCTGCCAGGCAGCACACACAAGCCCTGCTGTCGGCCGGGCGGGCCCCCACACGACACCCGGTGGTCAGGGGCACTCCTGACGTCCAGCTCTGGTCCCTGGAACCTGCTCTGATGAAGGGAGCCACAGTCCACGAGAGAAAAGGCTACTTCTAGAACAGGAGCAAGAGGTAAATAACCCGGGCCTCGGGCAACATCTGCAGTGACAGAACTAAGGATGGTGCGAGTGAAAGGGAGCCCGGGACAGCAGAGCGAGCGCCCAACGGTGTGCTCTGAGCAACGAATTTGAGTAATTTGGGATTATTATTCAAGGTGTAAAATAAATATCCATGAATCCACAGCGATATAAATGGCTGGATACCCAAATAAATAATAAATGGCGAGGAAGAGACAAATCTCACGCAGACTCCTAAATCACTTATGCAGATCAGCCTCTTGGCTCCCCAGATGGGGAGTGCGCCCCGCACATAGCGACTTCCCTAGGGAATGTAGCCCGGAAGCCGGGGGTGAGAGTGACGTCACAGTGACGTCATACCGCTCCGCCAGGTGCCCAGCCACACGCCCCCTTGCTCATGTGACAAGGCCTGCGCCAGCTACCTCTAGGTGTGAGGAAAATCCACTTTACCGCTGCATCCCCAAACCCCAAACCTCACTTTATGACAAAACACCCCAAAAAAATCCAACTGAAAATCTTGCTTCAAAATATTCAGCCAGGACGTGCTCAGAACCTGTCTGCTCAAGACTGTCTGCGCTGCAGACACTGAAGGGAACAGAGCTGAAGTCCAGGGGTGTCCAGGACGTTGGAACTTGCTAAACTGGAAGCACAGATGAGGACATTTCGGGGGTCTTTTCAGAACACCTGCCGCCGCCAGGGCTCATCGGCTCCCAGACTCGGCACTCACCCAAAGGGACAATGTTGACCTAAGGTTTCCACCATGCTTACCAGCCACTCACAGACACACTCACACACTCTCACACTCACACACAGTCACTCACACACTCTCACCTCACTCCCACCCACATGCAGCCCACTTCGCTCAGGTAACCACAGGCACCAGGAGTCGCTCTCTCTCACATCGGCGCTCACTCACCGTCACACAAGCTCACACACACTCCATCCCGACACGCTCGCACACTGACAGCCTCACACAGTCACAGGCACCCACACCCACTATCACTCACACACACCCACTTCCTAAAATTTTTCTTTTTTTTTTAGCCTTGTAAAATCTAGTTCCAGGTATAATTCTCACATATCATTGGGAAAGGTTGCCAAAGCTATAAACTTTGAGCCCACCAAAGAAGCTGCGTGTCAGATGAAAAAATAAAATAAAAGATAAACATTTGCGCAAAAAATATTAAGATTCTTCTTCCTTTCAGGGAGAAAGCGCCATTGATTTTCTTAGCTCAGCGCGCCGGGTTAAGTGAAGGCTAGGGAGCGCTCCGGCTCTCTCCAGCTGAGCGCTTCTCCCTTTGAGCCTTCTGTTTTCTTCAGGACACATGTAAAACCTGCTGCAGCAAGTCCGGAGCAGCTGGTTACTGCCCTTCCGAGGCCCACTGCTGCAAGCTGACCTGGGTGCCCGCTGCACAGGCCCGCGCGCCTGGCGGTGCTGAAACCCCACGTGCTCCGGAAACAGACACTCGGCATCCGGCCAGGGCAGGGAGGTCAGGAGAGGGCGGAGGGGCCCCGGGACCCTCCCACATGGCGCGTTTCCTGCCGGGCCTCGTGGCCGCCAGCCTGCCTGGCCCTGTGGAGGACGCACCCCTGTCCCTGAGGGTTGGAGGGGGCGGGAGCATCCTGCGCCGGGCCTGTCCTGGCGCTGCGCCCCCCCGCTGGACCTCGGCCAGTAGGACCCTGGACAGACCTGCTCCCCCAGCTGTTGGGGGCTCCTCAGCACGTTTCAGGAGGGGGCCCCCAGGAGATCCTGAGCCAGACACCAGCACACGCGGGGAGCAAGGGGGCCTGAGAAAAGTGACCCTCTGCCCGAAGCTGCCACGGGGCTGGCCAGGTGTGGGCAGACCTGGCCAGGCCTCACCACTGGCAGTCAAGAGGGCCAGTCGCCAGTGGGCTCACGCAGCTGGGGAGCACGTGGGCACGGGGCTGGCCACGGGGCGCCGGCACCTCTCGGCTGGCTGTGAGCCGGCAGGAAGGGCCGAGGGTCCCAAGTAGCAAATGGCGGGTGGGAGGGAGACATGTCAGGCCAAGGCTGCACCAGGATCTCCCGCCTGGGCACCCGCCTTTCCCCTGTCAGTGCAACGGCGGATGGGAGTGGACGCAGGAGAAAACTTCGTTGTGTTAAGCCGCTGGGACTGTCGCCATTTCTTAGGCTGTTAACCCACGCGGACAACGCACCCAGACAGTAGTGATTCAGCCGGAAAGGAGTGGTCAGTGCCCAGCGCTTCTGGGGCCAAGAGCCAGGGGACAGTCGACTGGAAATACAGAAAATGCCAATCACTGTGCCAAAGATGGTGTGGGGGAGAGGAGGGCCGAGAACCCACCGTGGCGGGATGGAGGGGAACGTGCGTGGGACGTGGGCTCTGTGGCTAGGGCCTTGGCGAAGTTCTGCAACCGGGGACAGGAAAAAACATGGCAGCGGCCGCAAGATGAAGAGACCAGACAGGTGGGCATGCGGGGAGGGGCCGGCCAGGAGAGGTGGTCCAAGAAAACCTCCTGGAAAGATACTTAGGAGCAGCGTTAAAGGCGGAGACAGGGGGGTCGGTGAGGAGCGAGGGGCTTCCAGCTCCCTGCGAGCAGCGCGCCTGCCAGCCTCGGGTGTCCTGTCTGCGTGCAGAGGCCCCGGCAGCGGCCAGCCCCAGGGGCGCTGGCGGCTCTGACCCCGCCAGGCAGCGCCCGGAAGCCAGCGCCCTGCCCCCCGGCGTCGGTCGCGCCCGGAGAGGCGGCGGACGGATCGAAACCCTGGGGCGCGATGAACACACAGACGAGCGCGAACCGCCGCCCCTGCCAGGCGTTAGTGCTAATGAGCCGGCGCCTGCCCTGGGGCCCTGACAGCCCCGACGGGTGGGGAGGCTGAGGGCGCTTGCTCACGGCCATGCTGTCGCGGCGGCCGCTCCTGGAGCGCGGACCGCCGGCTGACCACCTGGTGCCAGTGGCTCAGGTGAGCTCAGGTGGGCAGTCCCGCTGCACGCGCCTTCGCTTGCAAGCCCGCAACGGCTCAGACCGCCCCGGGCCTCCCGTCCTACCGGGAGGCTCGGAGGGACCCGTGCTGCGCTTCCTTCCCTGAAAGACCAGTCGCCTCTAGGGACAGGCGTGAAGTGCACAGGCCCTTGTTCAGAGCGACGCGGCGCTCCTGTCCCGTCTGGGTCCTGCGGGACCCTCCCTCTTCTGGACACTGGGCCCTGCGGCTGCGGAGCCGGCTGGGCACAGTGCGAATCCGCCCGTTCTCCGAAGGCCGCTGAGCCAGACAGCGCCTCCCTCGGCCACCACCTGCCCGCAGCCAACGGCCGCCGCGGGTGGAGGCCCCCGAAAGGGGCTCCCGGGCCACTGAGTGGGGTCCCACGCCAGTCTCCACCTAAAAGCACACCCTATTTCGTACCCCCTCTTCTCCTGAGCATGACTTCCTCGCGCCATCCCCAAAACCAAATCCGCTGAATAAGACTCCCCACTTCAGGGCCCTGAGAGATAAGTCACCCTCAGCTCGGGTCCACTCAAAGCGCGGCTCTGGCTTAGCAGCTGTGGCTGGTTCGGAGGTGGACACTGGCCTAACGCCAAGCCAAGGACAGCCCTGTCTGGTGCGGTTATTGAGGAATTCTTTTGGAACCTACAGGATGGTTCTTTGGAAGCAGGGCGAGGGCAGGGCGAGGGGAACGAAGCGCTTGCCGTGGGAGGTCGCCAGGATCCGAGAGTCTGAGAATGGGAATCAGGTGGCGCTGGAAAAGCAACATGGGGTCCCCTAAAAATTACGATCAGACTTGCATGGAGCCGGAAAGATCACGCTTAGTGAGATATGCCAGAGAGAAAAGGAAAAATAACGGGTGGTTTGCTGGTAGCAGGAGTGTAACGAACAAGGCGAGAAAACAGTAAGAATAATGAACAGTCATATACCAGAGACATTTTGTGGGGGTGGAGTGGGGAATGGGATCAAAAACCGGGAGGGAGGGTGTGCACGGGACTATGGTGAAGGCACAGGGTGACTTGGTGATGGGAAACCCACGGGATTACAATGGAGATGAAAAAAAATGTACAAAATGATGTAAAAATCAACATAATATATTTTTAAAAATTACAATCAGGAGTGAAGGCAGCATCACAGAGGCAGGTGCTGCTCCCTTTGTCTCTTCCTGTTGGTTTACAGCTTGTCAATAACCACAAGCAAACCAGGGTTCCCTGGCACAGCACACCAAGTCACCCACACTGCCCAGCAGCCGTGGCCGGAAGGTGGTGATTGCACCTGTAGATACCACAGCCAGGGAAGTTGAGGCTGCTTCCTCTCAAGAGATTCAAGAGACTGAATCAGGAAAAAGAACTTCCCAATACAGATAAAATCTAGGACGATAGAGCTTCACTGCAAATTCTAGCAAATATTTCCAGAAAAATTAATACCAGGGAAGAGAAAACTCGTGCAAATGCATTCTATGGTGGCGGCAATACCTGGGCACCAAAACCAGGTGAGAATCCAAGAGGAGGAAAGTACAAATCGATATCCCTGAGGAGTACAGATGCAGGAATTCAGCAAGATGTTAGCAAATTGAATTCAAGAATATGTTAAAGGATTATACACATTGACAAGTGATTTATTCCTGGGATGGAAGGACGGTTCAGTAAAGGCAAATCAATAGATGTAATACATTAAATCAAAGAAACGAAACCTAAAATTCATATGGTTGTCTAAGTAAGAAGGGAAAAAATGTTGACGACAGCCTTTCGCGATAAAACCTTAACAGATACAGAATAGCAGGAATATGCCTCAATATCATAAAGGCTATATACACAAACCACAGTTAATATATTATGCTCCAGGGAGCAAAACTGAAAACTTTCCCTCTAAGATTAGGAGCAAAGCAGCATGTCCACCCTAAGCGTGTCCACGCAACTCAGTACTGGAAGTTTAGTAGAACAGTTAGATAAGCCAAGTAAATAAAAGGATTTCAAATTGGAAAGGAAGAAGTCAAGTTGTCACGCTGTTGTGATTTTGTGTGTAGAAAATCCGAGTCAACCAGGACAATGTTAGAATTAACCAAAGATATCAGCAAAGTTGCAGAACACAAAATCAATACAGAAACTATATTACTTTACACAACTGATGATCATCTGAAAAAAGAAATAATGAAAAACATCCCATTTACAGTCACTTCAAAAATAATAAAATATTTTGGAATATTTATTCAAGGAAGTAAAATATCTGTACACAAGAAGCTACAAGACTTTTCAAAACAAATCTAAAAAGACACAAACAAATGGGACGTCACTGTCCATGTATCAGAAGAGTTAACATCATTAAAATGTTCATGCCATCCAAAGCCATGTACGGATCCAACCCAACCCCCATCCAACAGTCCTCATGCAGAATATCATTCAATGGCATTCTTTATGGAAACAGAAGAAAGAATCATAACGTTTGTAACCAAGCAATAAAAACTGGTGAAAAAGGGGGCCCTCCATGGTGGCGCAGCGGGTTGAAGCACAGCACTAAGAAGCTTAAGCCACTTCCGCATGAGTTCGATCCCCACCTGCCCCGGAGGTGACCCCATGGCGAGGCAGACCTCTCCTGACCTGCCCGCTGCTCCCCTCAGCAGTGTACTTCGTCCATCTGCCTGTTCTGCTTCCCGCTCTGTCTCTGGGGAAGCCTCTCACCCTCTGCATCTCTGGCCTGTGCCCCAGTTCTAGATGAATAAATAAACCTCTAAAAAAAAAAAAAGTGGTGAAAAAGGGCCCTCCCTGGTGGCGCAGCGGGTTAAAGCACAGCACAAAGAAGCCAAAGCCACTTCCACATGAGTTCGGTCCCCGCTCCGGAGGTGACCACATGGCGCGGCAGACCTCTCCTGGCCCACCTGCTGCTCCCCTCAGCAGTGGACTTATTGATCTGCTCATTCTGCTCTCTGACCTATTTCTGGTGAATCCTCTCACCACTCCTGCACCTCTGGCCTGTACCCCAGCTCTGTATGCATAAATAAATAAATCTTTAAAAGAAAAGTGGTGAAAAAAAACACAGCTGGAGGTCTCACACCTCTTGAATTCAAACTATACCTCAAAGTCGTGGTAATAAAAACAGTATAGTAATCACACATAAACAGACACATAAATCAATGAAAGAGAATAGAGAGCCCAGAACTATCATGTGTAGTGAACGAGCATAAGAAACGAGCAATAATAATCAATGGGGAAACAGCAGTGTCTTCATCAAATGGCACCAAGGAAATCAAAGCAGCACATTAAACAATGCAATCAGACCCTGACCTCACACCACTCACAAAAGTTTACTCAAAGTGGATATCTGTTTTCCATCAATGGAGATAAAGATGTGAGATATACTCACATGGGGAAAATACACAGTCATGAAAAAAGAAGGAATCCTGCCATCTGCTACATGTCATCACTAATATAACATTATTATTAGCTTATAATGTTATCACAAGCTAAACAACACCAACTAAAAGCCAAATTCATAGAAACAGAGTGGAAAGCAGCTGCCAGGGGCTGGGAAGTCAGGGGAAGAGAGAGAAGTTAGTAACAAATTTTCAGCTACATGATGAACAAGGTCTGGACAGCTTCCATGTATGACACTTTTCTATAATTGAAATTTACTGGGCAGATCTTAAATGTTCTCATGTACACATAAAAAAATAAATATGGGCGGCACAGACTATGTTAACAACCTAGATGGAGGGAGGAGTCGTTCCATACTGTCTATGTGAAAAAGCTCTCAGTCATCGAGATAAACGCTTTTTAAATCTATACATTAAAAAAATAAAACGTAATGCAAAACTCCCATGATGGAAATACAGAATTTTTTAAATAAAGATAAAATCAGTATTATGCTCATTTTCTCTTTAGCCTCGGGCTCCAAATCAGCTCAGCACAACTCTGCCATCACTCTGGAGAATCCAGCCAAGACAAAGGGAAACAGATCCAAGAGATGCAGAGAGATGGGCCCCTGTTTACATGGAAACTGCCACATGGGAGAGGGGTGAGAATTAAATAAATGAATCCACGTAAAGCCTTTAAACCGCCTAGCTCATAATAAGCCCAATATAAATGTTGTTTATGGCTGCTAATATTGTGTCTCCTGCTAGAATCAATCTCTACTGCCCTGAGCAGCCATTGCTTTCTCTCTCCACCTTTTACATTCTGCTCAGTAACAAGGAAGTATAGGTGGTTAGATGGATAGTTGGATGGAGGGATGGATGGATGGGTCATTGGATGGATGGGGTGGATGGATGGGGTGGATATCAGGAAAAAGAACTTCCCAATACAGATAAAATCTA
>NW_004567134.1:17223034-17229825 GCF_000260355.1 Condylura cristata | reverse complement strand
TGGGTGGATGGATACAGATAGATTCGTATCTCAGGAATAATTTATTTTTACTTGCACCCTTTTTCCAACAACATAGGAGTCAGTTCTATGCCTCATATGTGTAAGAGTCCACTGTGTTTGAAGAGAGAACTCAGCTGAGAGAGAGAAAACATTAGTAAATTGCAGGTGATACATTTTCTATTGAGCCTACATCCAACGATTTTATTAGCTGTTATGATTTTTCTTGCCATGCATTTAGCAGTCTTCAATTTGAGATCTCATGGTGTTGATGACATGAAATGAAGCTCCCTCACGCCTTCCCTTATTCAAATCCTGACAATCCTTTAGACTTGGTTCACCTTCTGACATTTCTCTGAATTACCCCCACACACCCAGCAACCCAGCTCTCTCTGCATCCTTCTCGGGGTCCTGAGGGCTCTGTCAACAGCAGACAGCTCACATCAGTCTTTCTCTGCCTCATTAATCCCACTGAGCTGTGTGGCAGCAAGACACCTGACCTGGCAGATTTTGTACTTTTATCTTATTTCCTCATTCTTGGGGTGACTTCAGAGGTCCTTCCTGGCTCAGATGCTGGCTCTATGGTTCTTTCCTTGCAGCCTCCCACATCTCAGTGCTGGTGAGGGTCAGTCATCCTTTTCCAAACTGCTTGGTACTGGTTGATTTGTATCGAGACCTTAAAGTAACTCTTTAAAGAGGATTTTTTAGTTTAAAACTCAACACTAATTTACACAAAAGAATAATGCCTCATACGTAATTCACCTCTCAGCTCCTCAGAGCTCAAAGCTTTGAGGCAATTGTCTCACTAATTTCTTGTGTACTTTGCAGGATAAATCATATTTAAATCTCAAAAATAAAAACTTTCCTCCGAAATTAGCTGCTAGTCAGGGTGGATGCAAGAGAAGAGATAAAGGAAAAGATTTTTGATGTTCGGTCTCAGTGACCCCAGACACAGCCAACCTAGGTGAGGCTGGTGTGACTGAGACTTACTCCTGGTCAGTCACAGAAACAATTCTGCAGTCAGTACAAAACATCAAATGATGCCAACTTCAGGCATAACTTATCTTTGCAACACAGGATATGATGATGATATAATGGGGTAAGTGCTCAACTCCACAACTCAAAGTCCTGGGCTCAAAACCTGACATGTAACCACTCACCAGTTACAGATTTTGAAAGTCTTCTTCAGAGAATACTGGAATTTATTCTAACAGCGTGTGATGTTTAAATGAGAATGGATTAAATTACTTAGCCCAGCATTTAGCACAGCCTGAGGACTCAGTCTACAGATCCTGCTATTTTTTTAATTTCTATTTTTAATTTTTTAATAATATAATAGTTTATTTTTACGTCATTTGTGCATTTTTCCATCTCAGTTGCAATCCCCTTGGGCTTCCCATCACCAGATCACCCGTGAGCCATCACCATTATCCAGTGCACTTCCCCTCCCCCCACTCTTTTTGATCCCACTCCCCACTCCGGCCCACATAAAATGTCTCTGGTATATGGCTGTTTATTGTTATTATTATTTTCTTGCCTGGTCCTTTACACTCCTGCTATGAGTGAAACCATCTGGTATTTTTTTCTTTTCTTTCTGGCTTATCTCACTAAGCATGATCTCTCCCAGCTCCATCCATGTTGCTGCAAAAGGCATGTGTTTCTGTTTTTTGGTTGCTGAGTTATATTCCATTGTGTATATGTACCACATCTTTTTACTCCAGTCATTCACTTTGGGGCATTTGGTCTGTTTCCAGGTCTTTCCTATTGTAAATAAAGCAGCAATAAACATGAGGGTGCAGGTGTCTTTTTCAATCAGTATTTTTGTGTCTTTGGGGTAGATACCTAGGAGTGGGATTGCTGGGTCATAGGGAAGCTCCGTGTGTAGCAGTGTGAGGAAACTCCAGTTTCCATAGTGGTTGTACTAGTTTGCATTCCCACCACATACCCTATTTTAATTGTAATATGATTATTTCTCTATAGCATTTTCTTTCCCCTGCCTTTTTGTAGAGGTTATTTTGAGATTTTAGTGAGCACAGACGAAGAGAACTTGGGGTGTATTTGTAGAGATTATTTTGAGAGAGAATTCAGGCTGTCGGCTTAAAGACCCTCATCCTTAAAATAAATTCCTTTTTCGTACCTTATCTTTCTGTGGGGTTAGCGGGAGGAATTAGATGTCACTACCAGACCACAATAATCTGGCCTGAGGGGCTAACTCTAAATTAATAGGGATCAAAAACTCACCGCCCGCACTGCAGTCAGCCTAAGTCCAATACTCACTTGCCAAGTAACAAGACCCATGACCAGGTCTAGTAACCATTCAACTTTAGAATCATTATGTATGCAGTGAATAATAAGCATTTTTAAAGGCTAACTTTGCCATTGAGATGTCTTTCAGTTTTTCAAACAAAAGGAACCAACTGGAAAAATTACTGGTTTGTGGGGACAGCACGAAAAGGTCAGATTTTTCCTTTTTTTGTTTGGTCGGGAAGAGTTAACAGCCTTTTGCTCTTCTGGAGATTTTATGCCTGGGAGTAATTAATTTCGGGCTATTATAGAATTCAATACTGCATAAATTTTAAAAGTATTATTCTTGCTTTGATAACTGCAACTCCATTTTATCGTTCGATATTTTCTGTCACCAGCCAGAATATAACACATGACTTCTGGTCAGAAAATAAAAGGACAAATTAGCAATTGTGCAAGCAATTGAGGAGTCATGCAGACTAAATGTTCACCCTCAAAATAACAAAACAGAGGTTGAGCCAAGATGACCAGACACTGGGTAAAAATTCAGTGTTTGCCTGAGCAGAGAGACAAGGCTACTTAGATCCTGCTTAGCTTCAGACTATTTTTCCTTTAAGTCCAGCATAATCTATGTCAGGAATCAAAGGCGAGATGTACAACAGGGAAGAGAATCTGGCTTCTGAAAGTTCTACCCTGATCACTATACAAACCCAGCCAGGGGTCCCCAAAACACTCTGTGACGTTGCCCCCACTCTAATCTCCAAGCTCAAGGAGTCTAAAGTAGATGTTGATGCCCTGAATTTACCAGAAAAAGAGACTAGATTTGGCACCTTTTGTGGGTTGCACCCCAGCAGAGAAGCCTCATCTCCATCGCCGCCTCCCACCCCCCCCAGAGTTCTGTCCCCATCCCCGTCACGTTTCTTAGACTCACACTAAGAATTATTTCTCTTCTCTTTATCCAAACCCTTCGAGGTGGAGGGTTCTGAGGTCCGGTTTTCAAAGTAGCCATCCCAAACTGGACACCTCTTCTTCACTCATCACTAGCATCTTACATTGACATTGGGCGGGGTTGCAAACGTTTCTTCTAAGTCCTTTTCTGGTATTTCCAACCTGAGGGTGGTGTGCTCTCTTCTTTTCTGTGCTTTTATTACTGGCAAACTCTCTCTCCACTGCCTGTTCCAGATGCCCGATCATACTGCTGTGGCATCTTGAGGGTAACTTCTTTCCCTCCGTACGACAAGTTCCTCTGTGTGGAGGAGATGTCAATACTTTATCCCCGTGTGCAGCTGAGGACTACTCCTCCAGGAGGAATATTCCAAGAACACATTTCTGCCCTTCTCACGTTACTCTCTATTTTGGGGAATCTAAAGTGTTTTTGTAGATGGCATATAAACGAATTTTTTTTTTAATCCTTTATGTCAGCCTCTGCCTCTGATTGGAGAATTGAATCTATTTACATCTCGAGGACTTTCAGTAGGACTGACTTCTGCCGTTTTGCTGTTTTTCTGTCTGTTTTACATGTAGTATCTCAAGTCCTTCATGCTGTCTTTTGCATATTTAACTCAGGTTTGTGTATCATCTTGACTTCCTTCTCACTTGCTTTTCTGTAGATAGGTAATTTTTAGTGGGACTTGTAGTTAACATTTTAAATTTACATAAGTATTTTAAATGAATTGCAATTGAGGGTCAATAACATAAAAACTCTTACTGTTCGCACAGATTATATATTGCATATGCATTTAGATTTATAATTTTTGTTGTATGCGTTCCTCTTTTAAATGACAACAGGATAAAGAGGGATTACAAACCAAAAACATAGCAACACTGGCTTTTCTATTTACCTGTATAGTTTTCTTTAGCAGTGTTCTCTACTTCTCCACATGACTTCAAGTAACAAATGTGTCCATTTGTTTAATCCTGAAGAGTTTCCTTCAGCATTTCTTGTACTTAAGCCTATTAAAAATCTCCACCTTTTGTTTACCTAGAAAGTCTCACTTCTCCTTTATTCGTGAAAGTGAGTTTTGCCATATTTAGAATTCTTGGAGATTAGATTACAGCCCTCTGGCAGTTTGAATATGCACCCCAGTGCCTCCCTGCTTCTGCTGAGAAACATGCTTTGTGTGCTCTGAGTCAACATTCTGTGCTGCCTGTGTGAAGGGCCCGTGAAGGTCACACAGCCGGACCTAGAGATGGTGACGTCACCATCACCCACATCCCACTGTCTCCCATCCAGATCTCAGTGGCTGAGAGACACCTAATTCTGCCTGGTAAGAAAGTGACACAGTTTGGGACTTCATGTGTCATGGGGACCTCAGAGCCACCCCCGATCCTGCCCCCCAGCTCCCACACGCAGGTGGGGTGCCCCCTCGGTGCCTAGTGCGAAGAGGACATGCTTCCCACCAGGGCCCTCCGGCTCCCCACCTCCACCAGCGGTCACCTCACGGGGTTGTCAGCCTACCACAGAGCACCACACAGGCACAGTAGCTGAAGAGGGAGACGGAAATTCCGTTTTAAACAGGGCCCGTTTGGAGTCCCGAAGGGTCAGTCACGTGTCAACAGCTGGCGAGGAGAGAGCACCTGCCGGGGAAGACACAGGCAAACAGCCCAGCGGGTGAGCGTGAGAGGCACCCAGAAGCGGGTGGAGAGGCACAAAGAGGGTGAGCCCAGCACAGGGCCCGGAGCCCAAGGAGAGGTTGCCAGGGTGGCACCAGAGAGGCGGAGGAGCGCGCTCTGGGGAGCAGCTCACAGCCCCTGCGGCCTGGCGCCTGCAGGCCAGGTAGGCTGAGGAAGGCCCGGGGAGAGCAGACACGCTGAGGCCCTGACTCTGGGCAACTTCAGCACAACAGGGAAGACCGGAGAAGCGCCGTGGGTGACCGGGGGAGATGGGCCGGAAGGGGGTTTGCTTCATCTCTGTTTTTAAGATAAATAAACTCCTATGTTTAGAAATGGACAGGGAGGCTCTCACTGAGCCAAGCCGAGGACACAGCAGAGGGAAATCCTGTCACTTCTTCTGAAAAATTAATGAGAACAATACTCATTTGAAGAGTATTGAATATTCTTCAAGGGAGAAGAAACTAAGTCCAAAATGGACACTGGTCCCAGCCACCCTCCGCCTCGGGGTCACCTCTGTCCAGTCTACTCTGGATTTTCCCTTCATGCCTATTAACTTCTCCAAAAATAGGTAGTTGTCTAATTAATTATGTCTATTGCTCATTTCCCTGGATGGAAATGTAAGCTCTGCCGAAGCCAGCTCTTCCTTCAGTTTACTGCCTGGCACCCGACATACCCTCAATAAATATTTGTTGAACAAATGAATGTTGCATATATTTCTGGATTCTTCTGTACATAAAGACAGACTCTTACAATGTACATTATTCTTCCACTTTCTTTTCCCACATAATACAACCACATCCTTGCACAGCAATCTCCCTTATTCATTTTAACAGCTCAATCTTGGCTATACCAAGATTTACTTAAATAGTCTTGCACTGACAAGCAGTGCTGATATTTCTAATTTTTATTATCATACAGGAGCCTGTGTGTGAGGATGTTTTACTCTCTTGTGGGAGAATTTGCCTCGATTCCATGAAAGCAGAATCCTTGAGTAAAGAACTATGCACATTAAAATGTTAAAGGTGCAACTTAAAATTGACCTTGAAGATAGGAGGAAAGGATGTGCATTTCCCAAGAGTGTGAAGAGTGGGGGTGGGAAGGAGAGCGAGCCAGGCTGCAGGGGGCGGGACCCCAGCCAGGGCGAGGATGTGGACAAGGTCAGGAGGCGGGGAGGGCAGGCGCTGGGCAGGGGGACACCGGTGAGGCCCCTAGGACGGGATGAGGTCTCACCCCCCCAGGAAGAGACTCCCGGAACTTTCCAGAAATCCTCTCCGTCAGAGCGGCCTGAGAAGGGCAACACAGCCTGGAGCCTCTTTAGCATTCCTTGCCCGGATCATCCTTCTAGTTGCTTTGTGCCAGAAGCAGCTGGGGGGTGGAGGGGGGGCCCCTGGCTCCCTCTAAAAGCATAATTAACATTCCCAGCGGGGTGGGCTGTGCATGCTACTTGCAGATGGACGGTTCCTGTCTCCTTGGCTCACTGACTTGGGAATAAGAGGCAGCCGGGGCCCAGCCCCCTTGGTCTTTAATTAAGCCTGAGGCTGCACGCTCAGCCCCGGCTCCCGTTCAGCAAGTCTATCGGCCCCCAGCCCAGAGCCGCCACACACCAACGGGCTTGAAGCTGCACATTTCTCAGCAGCTGGCAGCCACGGAAAACCACAGGGTCACGTGGGTAACAACTGCAGCAGAGCGCGGCCCGTGTTCTAGAAGCCGGGGGGACGGGAGCTGACGCTGCCCGCCGCGAGCAATCGCGGCTGCTGCGAAGCGCTGACCAGGTAGAGCCGAGCAGGGGCGGCGTCCGCGGTCAGGAGGCAACGCAGGTCCAGCCCCGGCCTCGCCCACAGAGGAAAATCCCGCCAGCCCCGCCCCCGACCCCGTGGAGCCCCGCGAGGGCCACGCGCCTAAGGGCCGAAACCCCCGAGGGGCCGCGGAGACGGCGC
>NW_004567134.1:17219791-17222530 GCF_000260355.1 Condylura cristata | reverse complement strand
CGGCAGCCGACGCTGCCGCGGGCGCGGACGTGCCAGGGCACCGGCTGTGAGGCTCCCCCCGCGCCATCTGGGGGCGCTCCTCCCCAGCGGGGTGGCGGGGCCCAGAGGCTCCTGTCACCGCAGCTGGGCAGTGGAGGAGGACCTATGACGTCACAGTGGAGGACGCGGGCGCTGAGTCGAACGTCTGAACCGAGAGCACCGCGGGCCTTGCCGCCAGGGCCAGCTCACGGCCAGCGGGCCCTTCAGCCTCCGCCCTCCGCTAACTGAAGAACCGTCACTGTCCCTCCTTTGACGACCTGCCTGGGGGGTGGGGGCTCATCCAGGTGTGGGTTGATCCGGGAGCATGTTCTCTTTTCGGAGACTCTGATGGCATCTTTGTTCTCAGAGTAGATGAGGTCATCCAGTTACCTGCCAGGTGCCGTCTCCCGGTCTCTCTCCTTGACACCCCAGGCCCCTAAAGCAGTGCACCTGCCCTGCCCCTCCCCACTGTTCCTGCTCACATGCAGCAACAGCGCGGTCTAACCCGCAGACGAGGCCAGGTTGGGTGGGGTGTTGCTGCATTTCTGCGTGAGCCTGACATATACTGTCACCACAGCTATTTTTTCAATCGGCAGGAACTCACTGCCTGTACTCTACCCCCGTGTTGCAGGAGTAGGGCGAAGTCACGTGGTCCTGAGACGCTCCCTTCTGGGAGGCTGAGCCTGGCCGCGTGCCCCCAAAGATGCCCCCACAGTTCGGATGTCAGGTCAGAGACTTTCAGGTGGAGATGCGCAGAGAGAAATCTGCCTCTGGAGCTCTGGGACTTTGGGGCCATCAACGTGCAAGTCACATCTGGAGTCGGCCGGGCAAGTGCAGACCCGGAATCAATCTCCTGAATGCCGGAGTCCGGGCAGCGCCGGGCATGCGGAAGAGGGAAATGGCCCTGAGTAACTGCGGATGTCTAGTCCCCAGGAGAAGAGAGCACAGGTTTGTCTCCTTTTCTCCAGATTTTTCAGAGCAAATATCTCACCATCACTCTCCAGGAGAAGACCTCTCTGAGGATGGGAGGGAAAAGAAACGAAGCCTCCCCTCAGCCGCTCTGAGCGCAATGGACCCAAAAGGGCCCTTTGCTCACACTCGAAATGCTGTGGCCGAAGCCCTGAAGGCATCTCCGCACTGACATATCCCGACGTGCCCACTCTTGGGGCGCCCTCCCCACTCTTGGGGCGCCCTCAGAACTGGGGCAGCATGATTGCTGCAGAGCCCTTAACTTCTGCCTTCCTGTTCAACCGTCCAGGTAACCGGGGCCCTTCTGGTGTGCAGTGTGATGTGCATAAAGAAAACCCTGAGTGTGCACAACGGCACCCTTGGCTTGCCAGTTCTGAAGTGTCTGTACCTCTCCGTGACGGACAACCGCATTTGACAGGGACCAGGAGGGGCCGCCCCGTGTCCTGGATGTTTCCAGGAGACCCTGGCCTGCGTCGGGAACAGAGCTTGACAAACCCGAAAGTACCAAGAGCTCATTGCCAGGCACGGTCCTGGGAACCTGGGACACTCACGAGGGTGCAGCGAGGCGTTGCCCAACGACGCAGAGCAAGCGAGGGAAGCGGCCGAATGGCCACAGAGGCAGTAGCAGCTGCGGAAGCCTCAGGGGTCTTCACCAGCATCCTTTACTCCAGAGACGTGTCAGCTCTACGGCCTCCCCACACTGCTCCACTGCTCACTGACGGCCCATCGTCCTCCGTCTATGAACCTGCCCTGATGCCACAAGAGGCGCTGAGAACCACCTGCCCGTCAGCTCCAGCTCCAGCTTCCTGGTCAGTCTGAGTGGAAGGCGCTTTGAGGGCCCAGCTGGCAGTGTGCAGACACACTTGCAGCCCTTAGGATGTAAACCTCCAAGTGAGCCAACCCCAGCTTGGAGACAGCCCTCGGGGGCTTCTCGGGGACCAGCTGCCCTTACAGCCATGCCTGTTGTTCTCCAACTTTGGGTTGAATCGCCATCACCAGGGCCCAGGAGTTTGTGTGGTTGGGGGACTAAAAACATGAATTTTTAACACTGCAGGTTGGGAGACCGACAGAGAGCTGCTTCTATAGCTTGAGATTCCTAGAGGAGCTTCCCAAAGGTTTGGTGAACCACAATACCTTCCAGGTGGAATCTGTAGAACTCCCTGATAGTGGTTGTTTCAATTATCTGTATCGGGGATACCCGGGAGAGCTTCCAAAGATGGCCAACAGAACTTTCCACAGTGATGGAAATGTTCTGTATATGTGCTACCCACCTGTGGCTTTTCCTTGTGTGACAGTTTTGAGTGTAAATCCGTATGAGACTAGTGGCTACCGTGTAGAACCTGGCACCTCACTAGCTACAAAGGAGGCTGATGCAGATATGAGGAGCCAAATCCTTTCCAGGTCCCACCCTTGACACAGCCACTGGTGAGTAAAGGGTTCCAAAGTAACACTAACCAGGCCACAGTAAAGAGAACTTTTCCCCAAACTTAAAAGCACTGTTGATTTTAAGGTGTACGCTAGAACAATTTTAGACTTAACACTATTTTCTAAGTTTCTTAGAGCTGGGAGCCAGGATCAAGCCACAGAACCTGGCCCAATGGTCAATCGGGCCATAGGTCAGGATAAGCTAGGATATGCTGTGGTAACAAACAGCCCCCAAACCTTAGCAGCTTTACACCAGTGCTCTGTTCCTCACTCCTGCTGGATGTGCATTTTTGGGCATCAGGTGGGCTCTGTTCACGGAGGTCACTC
>NW_004567134.1:17210142-17219176 GCF_000260355.1 Condylura cristata | reverse complement strand
ATATGTACCACATCTTTCTAATCCAGTCATCTACTTTTGTGGCCCTTATTTTTAAGCTCTATTCTCTTTATACTACCTTATCCAAAAACGTATCTACCTTAATATTTACTGAGTTACATAGCTGATTCCCTGAATGTACTAAGCAATTCAAGAAGGAGAAAACAAAAAACTGGTGCTGTTGAGCTGTATTTTAGCCAGTTAGAGTATTCATCTATGTCATCTGGTATCCTCTTCCCTAGGAAGTAGATGTTCTATGCCAGCTATGAAAGAGAAAAAACAGACTCATAAGACTAATTTTCCTAAGGTTCCTCTAACAGTAAAAAGCAAAAAGAGGATGGACTTGAACCTACTTGTAAAGTCTTGTCTCTGTCCTCTAAGTCATACCATCTACCAACCCAACAATAAAGAGCCAGCGTTGCTGTAGAGCCATCATGAAAATAAGCTTATGTGTTATGCCGCGTATGTGTTACCACCACACCTTTGCGATCCATCACCTCAAGAGATTTATGTTTTGTGCCCAGAAGTTAAGCTATCATGGAGTACCACCACCACCCCCCAAAAATTATCACCCTGATAAAGCTTAGCCAACAGACTCACAAGTTTTCCTCACTCGTAAGACTCTGGTCCATATTCCCATTCCACACTCAGGCTGAAGATGATGTCCGCACAAGGACACTGATCCAGAGCAGGATTTGGTTGCAGGTGGTACCAAAGCAAGTGAGGAAATTTCAACCCTGGCAGACACAAATCACCAATCTCACGCCAGGCAAAGTGTGCCCTCAGTCCTCATCAGCCATGCCGTCCCCGTCATCAGCAGTCCTGTCAGGCATGACATCAATGGCTGGACAGCAACATTTCTCCAAGCTCTGGTGTAAACTTTTATTTAGAGAGTGACATGCATTTTGACATTTGAGTTGTTGTTTTTTTACTGAAATTTGAAACACAAAGGCAGGGAATTGCTACCAGCTACGAAACTACAGCATTTACCTCAGGTTCAATAAGAAGCCCTCATGGAGAAATACAGACAGCCTGTGTCCTCATGGAAAATGTTGCCTGCATCCTTGATATTTCTGCCAAGTAGTTTAATAGCCGAAGCCATGCATTTTCCACAAGTAATTTTTTATTCAGAAAAATCCCCACCATGTTGGGCAATGGGAGGATCTTAACTGAACATATAATCGTGATTCATGTAAGAAGGTAGATGTCATTCTTCTTTGACAAAAGGGTGTTGAGTGGAGCCTCATGTGGGGTGACTGCAGAGGTGAGGGGGGATGAAAACCCCAGCCATGCTTGGGCCCCTCGTTTCTCTGTGGGCTCAGGGCTACATGTTCTCATTCACACAGATATGTCAATGGATGAACAGGGGCTGGATGAGAGAACGTCCAGAAGCCCCCGGGGTCCCCTTTCTTTGCAAGCAAAGTGTCAGAGTTGTTCCTTGCACCACTGGCCCCCCCTTAATCTAATTCTGGGGTGCCAACCCCAGAAGCCCCTGGCCTTGGGACCCACCCTGATTTGCTTCCTTGAGGCGTGGAGCTGCAGGCCAGGCTGGCAGGCACATGCCATCACCTCCCACCCAATACGCACGATGGGTGACAAACAGCATCTGCCCACTGCTTGGCTGGGCCAAAGAGAACTCAGGACCCTTCTGAACACAGTCCATGACCAACCGAGCGGAGCCAGCTGGGCATGTTCTGGTTGTGTTCCCCTGGGTCCCGCAGAGCCACCCAGCCCCAAGGGAGCAGTGGCCCCTCCTCCAGCACCTGACCATGTCGGCGGAGCAGTGGGGGCAGGAAAGGCGAGTCCAGAGGGGTGACCCCAGGAAGGGACAGCCCTGCTCTTTCCCCACCAGTTCCAAGCAAAACGTTTGACTGCCAAGAACCCCCAGATTTCCCAGTGAACATCGTCGAAAAGCTTGGAGGTGGGCCCTCTCCAGTGGCACGAGGGGTTAAAGCGCAGCGCTATGAAGCTGTCGGCACCCACTGCGTCACGAGTTCGATCCCCAGCCAGGGAGAGACCCTGTCCTCTCCTGTCAGACCTCTCCTGTCTCGCCCAATGCTCCCCTCCCACCTGTTCCACTCCCCACTCTGTCTCTGGTGAATCCCCTCACCCCACCTCACCTCTGGCCTGCACTCCCAGTTCTTAGATATGTAAATAAACAAATGTAAGTAATTTAAACAGCAAAAAGAAAGGAAAACTTGGAGAAATTGACATTCCTAAATGCCAGCCACTTTCACTGGAGCAGGCTTTGAAAATAAACCGAAGTGTCATCTCAAATTAGTTTAATTAGTTCAAGACGTGCTTTATAGGAGAAGCTAATCAGGACACTCATTATATAGACTCGTAAGAATGCTTAGAACCTTCCCTCAGGCGTCTCCTCCTTCCACACTTAAGCGAAAACTCTGAGATGCCTCAAGCCGCCCACCAGTGACCTCGTTGGGGCTGAAGGTGTGACTGAAGCTGAAACGGCTCAGGAGACGGCTGAGAGGAGCCCACGTCCAGCACAGGTGCTGCTCTGCGGGTCACCATCTGTACCGAAGGGCTGGGGCTGGTACCAGGGGCGCGGCTCAGCCTGGCGCCACGTCCCAGGCCCCTCTGCATCTCGGGAGGTCAGGCAAGGGGGTTCTGAGTCCCCGGCCTGGTGGACACGAGCCCCACCGCCTCTAGGCGTGGCCTGTGAACGCACCTCCCAGCACCACCTCAGCCTACAGAGCTCCTGACTGAAAGACCCAACGAAGGACTTCAGGCTCAGGAGCTGCCAGCAGGAAGAGAAGACGCCCCGGTCTTCCCATCATTCGGGGAGGGGAATCTACCCGGCGATCCCCACACCGGACTCAGAAACAGAAAATAACAGGCCATCATAAGCCACGGAGACGTCACTTGGCTGCTCGAGAAGCTAATCTTACAGGAGCTGCAGCTGTGTGTGTGGCGTGAGGCCAGCCTGGCACAGAGCTCTGCAGACACGGCTGCCCTTGCAGGCGGCACACAGCACTTCACTCCTTCTACTACAAGTCTGGCCAGGTGGGTTCGACCTGTGCTGCCAAGCCCTCAGCATACATAGAGCTAAAAAAATGCTTCAAAGGCACAGACTCCATCCTTCGGGGATTCATAAGCTGGTGGCACAATTAGACCCATAATGTAAGTAATTATATTGCCGGGAAGATTATATTAAGTGCTTTGACAAAGGTTCAACCTGCAATGAGAAGGAGGAGATTCATTTTAGCTGAAGAATTAGAAACGTCCCAGGAGGAGGAAGATGTGGCTAGGGCTGTGAGGTGTCCTTCACCCGGGGGTCGGGGCATGGGGCATCTGAGGCACCGGGCGGCACGAAAGGGCCCCCGTGGAAATTTCCAAGCCACTTTCAGTGTTGTCCTGGGTCTGTCAGGGCGCAGAGGGCAAAGCGGGCCACATCAGAGCCAGGTGCAGGCAGAGAGCAAGGTATTTTGGGGTGCAGTGGGAATTAGGGATGCAAATGTCAACTGGGGCCAGAAAGGGGCCTCAAATGCAGGCTAAGGAGTGTGGCTCTTGCCGGATTAGTCAGGAGGCACCTTAGTCAGGGAGCTGACCGTCAGTCACACAGGCATTTACACGTCCTGCTCCCCATCAGACTGTTACTAGAATTAAAACTGATTCTTGGGGACAAATAGTGACCGAGGGCGGGACACCACCACACCCCCAGGGCGCACTCCTTTCTCCAACCTGCCAGTTACTCTCATAGTCCTGTTTTAAGATACTTTTATATCTTACATGATCTGAAATTATGTTATTCCCTTATGGACTTGTCCGATCTTGTAGGATAGGAGCTTCCCAGGATGCTGACCTGTCTGCTTCCTTTAGCAGGCTATCTTAGCTTATAGCAAAGCCCACACGCCTGACACACAGGAAAAAGGGCATAGCTCCATCAGAGATGTTAGAGGCGCTGGTTAAGCAAATGGGAATAGTTAATTTCCCTCACAGCTCTAATTCCCCATAAAAATTCATGCATTTGTGGTAGGACTGGAATGGCTGAATATTTCTGTGGTTAATATCCCTAAGAGTCACCGGTAGTAAAACTGGTGAGAGTCAGATACGAGCTGTAGCAGAATCATGGAGATGAACCATCTGTGTGCCACAGGAGGTCGACCAGTTGCCTGCCCGAGTCATTCCAATAACTCTATAAGGCTTGGTTGATTTATCTGTTGTTTTCCCTCAGAAACTCACATCTTGAACAAACTCCACCCGTGAAGACTCCGGGCAACTGAGTGGGCATTGCGTCACATTAAGGGTCACTGTGACACTCTCTTAGACCTCATCCCTGTTATCTTACAGAGACCGCTGTGCAGCTTTTCAAGAGTCAAGACCAAGAGAAGCGTCCTCTCCTTTAAGCCCGCAGCCAGGTGCTGAAAGGTTTCACCCTCCTCTGTTATCTGGGGTCCTGCCAGGTCCTGTGGTTTTGCCAAGGCAGAGACAGTTTGAGCTTTCTGGAGAGTTCCACATCTGTTCTCCCTGGTATCCCATGACAAGAGATGATCACAGCCCTATTTTGAGGCACTTTATCTAAAATAGCCTTCCCTATTTTTGCTTCCATTTGACTAAAAGCAGCCGAAGCTATTTCAGGATCAAGACAAAGAAGCATCACACAATGTACTGGGTGAGTGGACTTTTTTTAATCACTCCATCCCTACCTATCTTTGACCTGGAATGTTTCCACCTTGATCTGCTGAGTATTTTTTGTGTTCTTTTGAGAATAAGCAAAGTATCACAAGGTTCTTATGTATCTTCTTTCCATTTTATAGCTTTTACAGCTCTATAGTATCTTTGTTACTACAGCTAAGGGCCACCAAAATTCACAAAACAACCCAGGTATATTAGTATATTACACACCAATAGGTCATGATTTGGGATCATCTTAAGGGAGTCTTTTTGAGTGAAAATAGGAAATGAAAGGAGTTAAGGAACAGATAAGAACATTCCCAATTTGCTCAGCAGACAGAATGCTTCTTCTCGACAGGGTGTAAAATAGCATCTTGAGCTACTTGCGCTGCAGCCACAGGCTATGCTCACAGTCCCTGTCAGAACAGCCCGAGACACCTTGGCCATGAAGGTGAAATAGCAGTGAAATGGCACAAGTCTATGACCCGGACGCTTCTGCTGCCAGGTCTAGGCTCTGTCATCATGAGGGAGAGGAGTTTGTGCCAACCCTTTCCAGATCTCATCCGGTCTCACCTGGAACCAGTGGTACTTATTTACCAACAGGTAATGAGGATGTGATTCCCAGCTGTGACTCAGATATGCCACTCACCCGAAACCTTTAAACTGCACAAAGGTGGGGACGTGTATGCAGGAACCAGAGAGCAGAGGAGAGACGGATTTTTCATCCTTTAAGAACTGAAAGTCTAAGAGGAGGAAGAGAGAGGGCCAATTTCATGCAAGCGTAAGAATAGGCACTCTGAAAGGAAGGAAGAAGGGGTTAGCCTGGCAAAAGCGAGAGCTATGCAGAGACTAGATTTGCCTCTCAGCCTCCTGTGTCCCTCAGCGGTGCTGCAGCCCTGCTGTGTGACAAGCATCCTGAAAGTCAGAGCGCTGACAGTGAACTGCTTCCCCGGAGGACAGCGGGCTCTCTCATGTAGAATGTGCTGCTCTACCGCTGCTCTGACTGGTGGCGTGGATTCAGGTCTTTTCCACAACCTCCACCTTCCTGGACCAGTAACTGCTCTATCCGTGTCCTCACGGCAGAAGAAATGCCCTGATGTGGACCCCCAATTTGGGCCCCATGGGCCTTATACACCTCATTGGAAAAAGAAAGCTTTCTTTCTAGAATAGTCGCTCATGAAGGCTGTCACTTCCGAATGTGGAGAATAGCAGGCGTGGTAAACAAAGCCCTCCCTGCCAACGTGGGGGGGACAGCATGGGGGGCCCTCAAAGTGTTTATTAGCGTGACGACCTTGCAGGGGAGGCTGCGGCTTCTCCGGGCCCCTTCACAAGCCCCAGGGCAAGACTGCTCTGGCGCCCACCAGAGGCAGGGTTGAGAAAGCCCAGCTATTCTGAGAAACGTGGGGTGTGGAACTTCAGGGCGAGGAAATCCTAAGGGGAAGAAATATCCAGAACGTTGGGTGAGATGGGCATTAGGGTGGCGCAGGGCTGGATAACTTCCCGGCAGTGAGGAACAGCGAAGAGCCTTCTTAGAGGTGGGTGGTGGCTCATGTCGGTGATCTCTGCTGTGCTGCGCTTTTGCTTTGGTGCCAAAGACTGCACATCCTGGCGCGTCTGCACTGCACAGCCTTCTGCACTCACTGGCAAGGAGCGAAGGAGGAGAGGTTCTGAGCAGAACAAGAGCTTCTGAGGAGGAGGGTGCAGAGCTGGAGAGCTGAGCGGCTGCAAGGAACGAGGGGTCAACGGGGGGCGCTGGGAGCACGTCAGAGAAACGCGGGCGATCTCCAAGCTCCCGGCCACCCTCGGCCTCCCTGGGACTCCGGCTGGGAAGCCTGGCCGCCCTGCCCGCGGGCCCGGCCTGCTGGCGCCTTCGCGCTCCGGCCTGCTGCCAGCCTGCTGGTTGAGCGTTGGCGCCAGGAGGCCGATGACTTCGGGGTTTGATCGGGAGCCGCTGTTCCAACTCCTCTCCTGCTTGCCTCCTCTCTATCGATGTGTCGATGAAAAGGCCTTAAGCGCCTCGAGTCTGATCACTGCCCTTGGCACGCACCGTTGGCCCAGACCCAGAGAATGCGCAACATGGACTTTTCCACTTTATGGGTGAGGGGGTCCCTGAGCACCCCTGGGTTTGCCCAGTGCCAGCCTCACTGCTCTGTGGCTGCTGCCACCCCAATACAGCCCCCGATGGACACGGACACTCCCACTGACAGCAGCTGCTTATGCCGGGAAGGTCGCGTCCGAGAGGGGAGCCCCTCGGGGAGATCCGGGGGAGACCACGCGCCATGTCTGCTGAACCCAGAGACTGGGAGCCCCGTGTCGAAGGTGGCAGCTCTCACACGTAACGGAGGAGGAGCAAAATACCCCGTATACTCTCGTATTTTCATATTAAGTAGACACGTCACTTCCTTTTCGTGAAAGTCACCGTTCCAGAAGGTCCTCGCGCCGTTGTGGGGCGCAGCCACTGCCCCACAGGGCTGACAGCCATCACAGGCAGGTTGATCTGGGCCCCTGGACCCCACAAAGCCGACAGTGACATGCACGCCCAGCCCCCACCCTCCCGATCAGCGCTGCTTTGGAAGCTCATAAAGAACGTTACGGCCACATTTGATGCCTTTTCCCAGGGAAGTTCACAAGAAAAGAAGAGAAAAAGCAAATAACTTTTGGTTTGAATTTCCTTAAAGAGTCATTTGGTGAACAAGCATCACCGCCTCCTGTAAACATGCCAAATTCATTTAAGCGATCTCTGACTGTTCTGAGAAATTGGAGTCTGAAGGCCTGTAGCAAATTGTCTCAAACGGCTGATGGAATGTGAAAAGCATCTGACCTAGGCAACGTTGCCTTTCTGACGACCCAGTGAAGAAAACAATTGCTTGTGTGTTTAATGTTTCAGGCAAAACACTGCGGTCTGCCATCTCGACATGGACGTCACCCAGAGCTTCAGAGGAGGAGGGTTCAGGGAGCTGAGCACAAGGACAGCTGAAGAGAGGGGCCCCGGGAGCAGCCGGAACCGCGCCGAGGCTCGCCGAGCGACGTGACAGATGTTCTCATCATCTCTCCTTGGCTTCTCCGTACGCCTGCCTTTCTCCAGCTTCACAGAGTTGTCTGAGTGCACCAAGGAGGCCCCACTGTGCACCCAAGAATCCCCAGGGGTGCCGTGGCTGCCACCTCCCCGCCTTCCTCTCCCTGCACCCAGGACCTCACACGCGCCCCCGCCACAGCTGGCGCCGACCCAAACACTTACGACCACCCGGCCTCCCTGTTGGTCAAGGTGCACGTGCCATGCCGCAAACCTTGGAGACTGGAAAGCAGAGTCAACGTGGGCCAGAACTCGCTCGTTCTCCCCAGGTCTGTTTCCCTTTGCAAGGTAAAACCACCAGGTCAAAGAGGGCAGAAACACCCTTCAGCCTTTCTCCTCTCCACCTTCAAGGGCAAGAGGATGCCGAGAGCGCCCATTTCACTCTGCTAACCCAGCTCTGCCTCTTGCCAGAATCGCCCCACTGCCGCACTCGCCCCAGCATTCCCCGAGCCACTTTGTGGGGGGCTTCCCCAGAGTGTGCAAGCGTGAGGTGCAGTAGTGAGCAAACGAGGAAGCAGACCCTCGCAGAGGGACAGTGTCGTGGGAAACACAGCGAGCGGAGCGCAGCCGGAAAAGGCGTGGCGGAGTCTGGAGCTGCAGGCTGTGGTGTTTGACGGCAGCAAGGCGACCCCCGAGAAGATGGAGCTCCAGTGAAGGCGCAAAGACAGGCACAGACACATTATCACAAGACCCCAAGCCAGAAGCCGGCTCGGAGCAGGCTGCGGGAGCGGAGGCGTGAGGAGCGCCAGTGACCGCGTCCTCCCGTCCGTCAGATGGGGGCTGTCTCCAATTTTTTTTTTTTAATGTACTTATTTATGCACACAGAACTGGGGTACAGGCCAGAGGTGCAGGAGCGGTGAGAGGGTTCCCCAGAGACAGAGCGGGGAGCAGGACAGGCCAGCTGATGGAGCACACAGCTGAGGGGAGCAGCCGGCAGGTCGGGAGCGGTCTGCGCGCCCTGTGGCCACCTCCAGGGCGGGGCTCGGACTGGTGCTGCAGCGGCTTCAGCTCTCCGTGCTGCTCTCTCGCGGCTGCGCCCCCAGGGAGGCCCGAGGCCAATATTTTGTCATGAGCAAGGCAACGGTAGGGTTGCCATCAACTAGGATGGAAGGATGGGACGAGCCCTTTGAGGACCGGACGGTCAGGAGTTCCGGCTCGGACCGTGAGAGGCGCAGTGGACATCTGGCTGGGGCCGGGCAGGGAGCCAGCGCTCGGGCAGAGGTGGGCGGCGCCATGGCGTCACTGGGGGCAGGATGGTCCCCGGCGCCTCGGCACCGCAGGGCTTCCCGGGGCCAGAGCCCGCCGCTCGGTGCGCACAGTCCTTCAGCTTCC
>NW_004567134.1:17195516-17209196 GCF_000260355.1 Condylura cristata | reverse complement strand
GGGGCTGTGCTGGCCAGGGGCAAGGCCACCCCAGGGCCCACACCACAAAGGGGGCTCCGGGGGAGACCCCAACACTGCGGCTCGGTGCTGGAGCCCGTCTCTGCAGCGTCTGAGGAACATGAAGCGATGACCAGGCTCACCCAGGTGTGAATTTGATGCCAAAGCAAGTCAAACTCTAAGGTTCCAATAGGGCCAAAGAGAAGGTGCCGAGCGGCCGACAGCTGGTCTTGGTTTTGCTCCCCGTTATCCGCAGCCTCCAGGTCAGCGCCCGGCACACAGCCAGCGCCCCTAAACCTTCGCTTAATAGCCGCGGCCCTGGGGGCTTAACACGCAGAGGCAAAAACCCGAGAAAGGACGAGAAGGTGTGATGGCGCCCGGTGGGTGAAGCGCCAGGAAGTCACGGGCCTTTTCCCTTGATTCAACAAACCTTAGACCACGTGACTCCGGGGCTCCCTGGGTGCGAGGAGAAAAGACTCAGGCTGTTGCCTCTGCAGCCTGAGTTCCCTCCCCGGCCAGGCGGTGACCCCAGGCGCAGCAGGCCCCTCCTGAATCCCCACTGCTCCCCTCACAGTGGACTTCAGTGGACCCGCCTGCTCTGCTCCCCCCTCTGTCTCTGGGAGTCCTCTCACTGCCCCTGCGCCTCTGTGTGCATAAATAAGTAAATAAATAAAACTTTTTTAAAAGCGTGAATGCACGAGTGCCAAGGAGTCCCTCACGGCGCACGGCGAGCTGCCCGAGCTGGCCACGCGTCTCTCAGCGCTCAGACTCTCAAAACTGCCGCCCAGCCACTCCTCGCCACACCACACTCACCCCTCACACCCACGTGCTCACCCACGCACGTGCCCCCTGCACAGGCAGCTGCGCTGTACCAGGGGGCCGCAGTCCAAGCTGAGCCACCGGCTGCCACTGCCCACGTCTGTGGACGCTGCCGCCACGCTGCTGTCCAAGGGCCCCCCTAAACCAGGCGGCACCTCACCCTCCGCCCCCAGCCCACAGTGGCTGCTCTCCACTAACTCACGTGGCCGTTGAGCTGCAGACACAAGCCCCAGCCCGGCGTGTGCGGTCAGGCCCTCCCTGCGTGGGCCCATGCCCAGCCCTCAGCCCAGGCACCTCATAGAGGCGGTGACTGGACGCTGAGCACCGGGCCACCAGCCTGCCTCGGGCCGGGACAGCACCGTCCCTTCATCCACAAGCCGAAGGAATCTCTGCTTCAAGCGTGTAAGCACGAAAACCAAAGGGTGAGGTCTGTGTGTCGGGACCCCCAAGAGAGCGCCGGGGGGCAGGCCCTGGGGGCACGGGCTTGCCTCTGTGACTTCATAATTGTTTCCTTCATTCTTGATTTTGTGACTTCCTAATTGTTTCCTTTCCTGCAAAGATGGAGACTCCCCGTCATCACCATCTTAATGAATTAAAATAATACATCCTCTCCCTCCAGCAGCGAGGGTTAGCGTAACTTCGGCTCGGGGAATAATATGAGCAGTTTGGAACTCGCTTCCCTCCATGGGTCTGTTCCTGCAGAAGTAAAGACAGGAACTTTCCGGAAGATATTAGCACTATGTCTCTGTCCCTCCGAGCCCCCACCAAGGGCGAGAGCGAGGTTTGCAGAGAGCTCCAATTCTGAGTTATCTCAGTGGTTAAAGAGGCTGTCCTCCATCATTTCAGTCACAGACGGTACAAAAAGTCAATAGCGGAACCTTCCAGAGGACAGATGAGAAATCCGCTGCTGGACTCAGGTGGGGAAAATGTAACAAGAAAACAAACTTTGTTGGACAAGCTCTTTCTTCAAACACAGTCCATCTATTTCAGCAGGTCAGAAGGCGGCGCCTCTTTAATCTGAATTCCAAACCCTCTAAGGTAGCCGACTGGGGACGCTAATATAAGAGGCGGAAATAACCTTTCGATGAATGGAAGAGACACCCACGTTTCAGTGGCTCCTAGGTTTCAAAGAACGTGGAAGCGGCCGCCTGGCCTACTCCCTGGGGACTTGCGGCCCATAATCATGTCAACCGACTCCTTAGAGTAAACTTCTGTCTGTCTGTCTCTCTCCTTCCCATCACGCTGCTGCCCTGCAGGGCCCTGGCCAGCTGGCCACCTCTACAGTCCCCGTGCACAGCGCTGGGCCTGGGCCCCGAGCTCTGCCGGGAGGGACACTTGGATTTTCCGTCTCAGGTCGCGGCCGAAGTAGATCTGCACCCGGCAGCCGAGCCCCCAGGGAGCGCACCATGCGGCCTCGGACCTCCAGCAAGCGAGGGGGCCAACACGGGCGCCCCCTCCTCGGGCCGAGGGCCACTGAGCCCGGGCGCGGGCTGTGCCAAAACGCACGAGTGGGCAAGGGTCAGCGCTGGGACTTGAGCCGGTCGGTGCCTGCCTGTCCCCATGCTGGGCTCCTGCAGCCGGAGTCCCCTCATCACAGCCCAGTGCTGGGACCCTGAGGCCATCTCAGGCAGGCGCTGACCGCGGTGGCCGAAAACCTGGGGTTTCAGTTGAGAAAGATGTGAGTTGAGCAAACTTGTGGGCTCTTGGGCACATCATCTTGCCCTGTTGGCCTGAGTTTACCCATCTAAAGTCCATGACTGGACCAACAGATGATTGATTTCTAGAAGTGTCTGTCTCTAGAAATCTTCTCATCCAAAGTGGTGTGACTGCCTGAGTACCTGGGATGAACTAACCCGAGGCAGGGCACGGGTTTCCTGAGCGTGCGTGTGTGTGCATGCATGGACGTGTGTCTGTGTGTGCGTTGCCACTTCTGCCTTCTGCCAGGACCCGTTTTGAGTTTTTCCACCCTTGACACCCGTGTCTGATACATCTCTCCAGCTCGTAATGAGTTTCATTCCAGCCGCTGATCAATAGCAGGAACCAGCAGGTCTGTCTCTCTGGCTTGTTTTCTCTATCTTCAATCTGCCAAGACAGATTAGGCAATCTCCAAGGTCACTCAAGTTTTGAAAGAGAATGGAAAGATATCTGGAGGAATGTCGTGGAACAAGGGGCAGACAGACAGATGAGGGCCACCGCGTGCTTCGTGACCACATCCATTTACATCAAGGCCAAGGAGGGCGTGTGTCCCTGCTGAGCCCCTCCTGACCTCCGAGGGGCTGCCTGGCCAAGCGGCAGTCCACCCTAATGGAACGCCGCCTTGTAACCATGAAGTCGGCTTCACCAGTCAAGAGAGACACAGCGTTCCCTTGCTGGGTAATCTGCTTTATCCGCAGCGGGAGTGAGGCCTTCGTCTCTAGCGTGTGCTGAGGCAGGGGGCCCTCTCCCAGCCCGCGGAACACCAAGATCTTTGCGGCAGGGGCTTAAGGTTGCTCTCTGGCAGGTACCTCCACTCACCCAGTCAGCCAACATGGCACGTGTTCACAGAGTCTGTCCCGCCATTACCTCTGAAGGTGTCCTGAGTCAGAAAACAACTTACGCACTGCGTCGCCAGATTCCCCGGGTGGCTGGGGAAGAACTGGGAAAAGCCAAACTGGGAAGATTGCAAGGCGGCAAGGATCTCAGTCTCAAACCTGCAGACCCAGGTTTCAAAACTGTAGGGCTGAAACTTGGCTACAACATACAATAGCTGAAGGAACATCTACCCTGCTGTCGGTTTGGGTGAATGGTGACCCCCCCCCAAGTCATGTGAGCTAAGCCCAGGACTAATAATGTAACTGCAGTGGGAATTTAATTTACCTTTAATGGGGAATGATCAAAATGTGGTCATTAGGTGAGCACCATCGAACATGACCGGGGATCTTAGCAGAGAATTCCGGGACCCAGGTGCATGGAGAGGGGAGAAAGTGTGAAAAGACCCGGGGGGTGGCGGGGGAACATCTGCACACGAGGGGGGCCTGGAGCAGACCCTTCCATCAAGAGTCTCCGGTGCAAATGACTCGGCCAACACCTTGACCTCAGTCTCAAGCTTCCAGAATGGTGAGAAAGTTCTGTTGTTAAGCCAGTCTGTGGTACTTTATTAAAGAAGCCCCAGCAAACTCATAACACTCTTCAGTACACAGCAACACTTGCCAAGTAACGGAGAAGTAGATGCCAAGATAACATTCCTTCCCTGAACAGCCTTACAATGCCAATAAAAATAGCCAGTGTTTCAGAGCAGAGTCATGAAGTACATAAAACGTGTGTGACACATACTATGAAGAAAAATAAAGCCAGGACAAGAGACTGATTGTTAAGAGTTGTCTCTGCAGGTACAGTGTGGCCTGGTATGGCCACACTGAGTCCTTACGACGAGTCTGTTCCAACCTTGTCCTTCCAGACTCGGCTTCCGAGAGCAGCGTGGAAGGAAGCTTGCAAAATGCTGGTCTCGTTTTCTGCTCGTCTCTCTTCAAGTTCCCAGCCTCCTTGCTGCTCCTTGAACACACCAGACAGCACAGCCTTCCTGCTGTGATTAGTCTCTGTGTAAGCCCAGCTACTTCTCCTGTTCTTCCAGGCCTTTCCATTTGTAACCAATCCCCTCAACCAAATTCCCTATTTGAAATACTTTCGGTTCTTCCTACGTTCCTAGCTAGACATGGGCCAGTACAAGAGATCTCACTGAGAAGGTGACATTGGATAAGCAGTTTGAAAAAAATGGAGGGAGATTTGTCTTCCAGGCAAATGGAAGAGCAGGTGCCAAGGTCCTGGGGCAGGAAATACATCTGGTATTTCCAAGGAGCAGCAAGGAAGCCAGGGAACTTGAAGTTAAAGATGAGCAGGAAATGAGATCAGAGACTCTCATGAGTCACTGAGACGATGCTATTTCTCTAAGCTAATCTAAGAGTCCCTGTTGAGCAGATGGAAAGAACGTGACCAAGTAACCTTGACTCCTAACTCTGAGGCGAAATTAGAGCTCACCACCTACTTGCCCCAAAATTATGAAAGTGGAGAAACTGTGGAAGTGTGATTTAGGACAGGGATCAACAGCCTACAGCCCAAACCCAAGTCCACCTTCCACCTTTCCTCATACACTAGTGAAGATTTACTGGTGCACAGCCTCCCCCATCCTTCTTCATATTGCATACGGCAGCTTCTCTAGAGTTGCGTAGCTGCAGCTAAGGCCTTGTGGACCATCAGGCAATGTTTCATGAAATTGTTACTCTCTGATTACTAAAGTGATAACTGAGTACCCCGGTGATGAGGAGGTGGCTTCAGAATAGGAAACTAACCACATCTGGCTAATCGAGAAAAAAAATCATACTTTGGACTCATGTCTAGGTATAAAGGGAACAGACCAGTGATGATATAGAAACCTCCAAGTGTCATGTCACAAGATTTTTCATCTAAAATCAGCCTAGATTTGGTCAAGAGGCATCACTGGGTGCTAGGCAAGGAAGGAAGATGCTAAACTGGGCCAGGGACGTGGTCGCTCCAGTGACACACCTGCTCAACATCATTACAGCAGAAGTAAAGCTTGCGTCCATGAGAAAATCACAATCAAACAGAAGCCAGGCTCTAGGGGGAATTCAGGACTCAAAACAGTGCCCGTGTCCTGGGGCTCAGCCAGATGTGCAGCTCACCCACCCACACAGGTGTGCACGGGAGATAGTTAAGTCGGGGTTTGCATCCACCAGCTTCCGCCCTACCGTGTACTTGACCTCCTGCTCCATCTTTTGTTACGTTTCTGTGGACCTCCAGCTCCTGACCTGGCCCTAGACCTCGTGAGCCAGCTCTGGACAGAGCAGCTTCGAGAAGCCTCCCCAGGGTGCGAGGCAGGGAGGTTCTCTTACCTTATCCTCCCACCCTTTTTCCTCCCCAGATAAGCTCCTCCCCCGCTCCATCTTCCCTCCCTTTGCCTGCCGTGTGCATCTGTGAGTATGAGGTCAAATAGCCAAATTCATCTTTGAATATGAAACCGTTGCTACTCTTTTGCTTAAGATGTACAGAATCAGAAAAGGAACGCTTGCCTTTCTGTCTCCAGATTCCCTCAGACCTTGATGAGCCAAGAAGCAGTTAACACAAGCATTCCTGGGTAAACTCCATGTTGTATTGGCAAATAAATCTTTTTATATTAAGGTGAAACAATAATCATCATTTTAAACAATCATGTGGAGTGTGATTACAAAGTAGCTCATTTGGAAAGAACATTATCCGCTCATGAGATCCTCAGAGATGCCCAGCGGAAGGTACTACCGAGAAAACCAGTTATGGGACTTTGTTATTTCTACAGCACACAGAGGCAAAATTCACACTTTAATACCATAATGAGGAAATGATGCAAATTCTGACTAGGAAGCCACAGCACTTGTTATAGCCAAGCACAACTTCCCTCCTGTCCTTCTGGCTCTGAGGTGGGGTCACAGGAGGAGTCTAAGCTCCGGACTCCCCAGGAGCTCTCTGGACTCACATTCTGAGCACGTACCAGTGAGCCACCAGGGAATAAGAAGGGCTTGCTAGAAGATGCAAACAATTACATTTTTTGATACTCCATTCACTTGCTATTTACCCAAGGTTTCCAGAAAGCAGAATTCCATCTGGCCTCATCGAAGTCACACTGAGTGCATTTCAGTGGTGAGCTTCCCAGAGCACTATAACCTCCACAACTTGGGCTTGTTGGTGAAATGTCAAGTCTGAGTTATTCAACAGCCAGAAGCACTGATTAGCATGGCCATAGTGTCACTGTACCGCTTCTAAGTATTATAATTAGTGACTCCTAGAATAAGAAGGAAGCATCAAGCATTACTCAACTAACAGCCACTGGGCCCCTTTTTGGACCAAATACTATGGGCTCAGGATTGTTTCCTGCACATAACTTTGCATCCAACAGATATGGGCAAGAGAAGTCATCATTGCATCGATGGTTGTAGGAAAAGATGCATTCCAGAAAATGTGGTCCATGCCCATCCATCCTCCTGCTGCTTCACATCAAACCCCCTTATTCTTGCACCTGACTGGCTGAACAGAGTCACATGACTGTACCCAACAACCTCTTGTTTGAATCTTATTGGCTAAGCTAAGTCACATAACTGCCCCCAGAAGCAAAGGTGTCTGGGAAAGGAAGTATTTTGATTCTACCTGTGCTAGCACATATCACATTGAGGAATTGCTCCAAAGGCTTTTTAGGAGATTATGTGTGGTCATAAGATATAGCAAATGTCCACCTGGTACCCAAACAGATTTTTCCAGCCACCTGGCCCACTGGCCGAGTGAGCCGTGCTGGGGGGTAGGGGTAGGTATGATAAGCCTCTACTTCTGCAAAACTTCATAGTCATCCCCACCCCGTTAAATAGTTCTCACCAGTGTTCATTTCCCATTTCTACATTTCTTATCAGAGACTTAAGTCAAGCTTTAGCCTCCATCACTGCCAAGGGGTGATGGATAAGACTTCATCTCTGAATTATTGTTGCTAGAGAACAAACCTACGCTCATTTTTAAGAAGCTTTTGTCTGCCGAACACACAATAATGATTAGCTAACAACCACCATTGTATTTTGGCAAGTACATTGAGGCTTGTAAAAAATGTATACTTCTATGCTTTTATGGGAGCAAAGCTAAATATCTGAACAATGATAAAAAGGAAATTGAAGGCCACAGAGAGTGGAAAAGTTACAAAGAATAACAAAGGTTATTTTTCAGATCACAGCAGCTGAAAAGAAGGTCAAGCTGGCAAGATAAAGAAATTCTCCGAAAAGAGAGAATCAAAGCAACTTCTTGAAATGAATCTATGCTATTAATGTCACAGTGCTGACATTTAATTCTCTAGCTTCATTCCATGAAATGAAGATTAATGATGATAAACCAGGAGCGGAGGGTCAAATTGTCCAGGTAAATGGATATCTGTCATTTCACATAAGTTCTGACATTATAATGAAGTCAGTCCAAAATGGTCAAAAAGTCATCTGTCTACCTTTGCTAATCCACCTGTAGGGGAGGCGAAAGGACCAAGATCAAAACCGGGGTAGGAAGAGCACATGGACTATGGTGATGGCACCCGGGGGATGTGGAGGTGGGAAGTCCACATATTGGGGGGTCACGTATTGATGGTTGCCGGGGGGGGGCCGTGTGGGGCAAGAGGGTCAAGCGCAAACTTCCAGTCACACAGTGACTCAGCCCCAGGATGTCGTGCACAGTGCCGTGAAAGCAGTTAACACTGAGCTGGGGGTTGGAAAGTCGCCAGGAGGATAGATCGTGAAGGTCACAGAAGACTCTAAAAATGTTCGTAGCTACGTAACGTTACAGATAGTTTCATGGATGATCATTTCACAACGTGTGCAGATACTGACGGATTGTGTCGTAAGCCTGGAGTGGGGGAATGCTGTGTGTGCATTTCAATAATGCCTGGGGGCGGGGAATCAAATATCACAAATAAATAAATAAATAAACCATAAATCAAAACGCAAACGCTGGTGTGGGGGTGCAAGGGGAGCCAAGCTTCCTTCAAAACATTATTGCCAATGAACACATCGATTCAGAATAAACAGAGAACCCAGGACTTGGAAAGCGTCCATTCTACGCGGCGGTCTGAACATTGCTGAGGGTGAGACCAGCCTTTCATACGAGGGCTGACTTCACCTTCCGGAGGAGACTTACTTCACATAAACCCCAAGGCTATACTCAACATGTATTATGGGCGTAGAGTAAAGTATATGTTATTTCAGATGAAACTGCTGTTTTATTTGGTTGACAAAATGAATACCTAACGGAACTTGGGCGCTTGAATATGAAATAGCAACCAAAAATTTACTTATAATTAAGCTCTTCAAGTCTCAAGTGGGGTAATACGCAAGAATTCAGACTAGGAGTGGATTTCTTTTTTAGTGCATTGAGTAAAAAACACTGTGATCGAAATAAATATCTGAAGCCTAACAGTTTTAAAAATATGCACAGAGTTCATTCCAGGACCATACAAAAGCTCAGAAAATGTATGTGTTCCATCCACGTCATTCCCTAGCGGGCCAGCTTGCTAAGACACCCCCTCGAACAGACAGGTGCCGTCTGCCTGGCCTCCCAGGTCAGCCCTGCCTTGCTCGCCAGCCACGCAGCCAGCACGACTTCTGAATGGCTCCTCCTGGGAGGAAGGGGTCCGCACATCCCCAGCCTTCAAAGGCACTTTCCAAATAAACTGCACCGCGCAGAACGTCACGCATGCCCGTGCTGACCTGCAGATTGTACCTGCAGGCTGCATCCACGTGAGGAATGTTCTCCACCCTCAGCTGCCATTCGCCTCACCTGCAGAGACAGAGATGAGTGGAAAGGAGGGTGCGGGACTAGGAGGTGGTTTCCTGATGCAGGTGCTAATCACAGCAGTGACATTAAGCCTGGACAGAGAAGGATTGCACCCGCAGCTGGATGGAGAGAGTGCTTTGCATTTGCTAGTTCCTGGGCATGGACACTGGTCTGGACAGAGAGCTCAAGTCAGGAAAGGAAAGGTCACCCCAAATTGGCATGCTCTCTTCCTACCCTAAGCACCCTGAGTCCTCACACTCTATAAGAGGACCATCCCCACAGGGGGAGCAACCCCACAGGTGGAATATCCTCACAGAGGGAGTTTCCCCATAGGTGTCCATTCCCACAGGGGGAGCATTCCTGGGGGGGGGGGAGCATCCACACAGGTGGACTATCTCCATAGGGGAGTATCCCCACAGATGTCCATTCCCACAGGGGGACCATCCCCACAGGGGGAGCAACCCCACAAGTAGAATATCCTCACAGAGGGAGTTTCCTCACAGATGTCCATTCCCACAGGGGGAGCACTCCTGGGGGGAGCATCCACACAGGTGGACCATCCCCTACAGGGGGAGTATCCCCACAGGTGAGCATCCCCACAGGAAGAACATCTCTATGTATCCTTCGCTGCTCTGGCCTTGGTTTCCACATCTATAAAATGGGGACAGCAACATATTTTTGCCTTTGCTAAAGGAGCTGCTCTGAGGATGACAGGTGTGTGTAGGTGCTAAGCTAGTGTGAAAGCTTTTTCCCGCATCCACACAGGTGATACCAGCCCTGTGCCCTCTCTTGGTTCATCAAGAGTACCAGCTTCCCTTCCCAGTGAGCTCCCCATGGGCTCTGGAGCCAGGAGGCCGGGTTAGCAGGATCAGGGTCCCATCGTGATCCCCATCGTGATCCCACCCAAGCGAACAAGGAGCTGCCGCGCGCCCACGCAGACGGTCCACTACACTGAGCTTCCTCCAAGGGAGGGCGAGCCAGGTGATGGCCAGCGACCTGGAAATTTCCGCGATGGAGGCAGCTACTAAAACCTACATCTGCGCGCGGCAAAAGGCAGGAGCCCGCGGGAGCCGGCCCAGGGAGGCGTCGCGGCCTCCGGGGAGGGGTCTAGCCCGGATGCCCAGAGCCGCAGCCCCGCCCGAATCGCCGCCTCTGCCCGCCCGCGTCCTCCAGCCGCGTGGGCTGCCCCCTCCACGGGCCCCCTTAGCGGGCGGGTCTCGAGGTTGCCCACTTTCCAGGAGACCTGGTTGCCCGGGCGTCTCCCGGGCCCCGGGTCCCAGGTCAGCAACGGGCTGGCTGCCTCCGCTCAGCCCTGGCCCACCTGCGGTCACCCGGGAGGGGACAGAGGTGCCAGGTGCTGAACTAGGCTGCTCGGTGGGGGCGGGGGTGGCGGGCGGTCCTGGAGGAGGAGGAGATACCTTGCGGTCGCCTCTGAGGCCCTGTCGGAGCCGCCGTCCAAGACCCGGTGCCCCGAGACACAAACGGCTGTCAGGCTGCAGTGCCCGCTCACACGCCCACGTCGGCACTCGCACAGAGCACCCGCTCCCCGCTCCCCGCACCCCGCACCCCGCACATCTCGCGTGACCCTGCAGACACGCGCCTGCTCACACACCCGCGCGCACACAAAAGCACCAATTCTGTCCCTCTGCAATTCAAATGTGAGCCGTTCTGTGGGGACGCTACCCTGTGGGGACGCTACCCTGTGGGGACGCCCCTCTGACAGGGAAGAGTGCGAGGACTCGGGCGCTCGGAGGAAGGGACAGCCCAAGACCCGAGCCCCAGCCCCGCCGCCCCTGCCCGCCTGCGCGAAGTCTCCCCGCTCCGCTAGGCGGCGCCAGCGGCCACCAGGTGAGTCCAGACCAGAGCGAGGCCAAGCTGCCACCACCTGCGCCTAGAGACAGCCCAGCTCCCTGCCAGACACCCCAAAATCCAGCCTAAGTGAGTCACCGCTCCTCCCCTACTGAGGCAGCGCTGCCAGTCAGAACCCCACATCCGACAGCATCCCAGTGCCTAAGCCCCTCCACCCCCCACCCCACCCCCTGCCTAGGCACGGCCAGGTCTCCCCTGGGCACGCAGGTCTCCCCTGGGACCAACACCCACTGAGACCCCAGGCTCCCCCTGGGGTAGGGGGGGCAGCGTGCCCTTTGGCTGGGGGAACTGACAAGTTCCTTTACAAGCCATTTCCCTTCTGCAAAGCGCACCCCACAGACCCCCCACTTGCCCTGGGGACACAGGCGTCAGCCGTCAGGGAGGGAAGCTCCTGGGCTTGAGGAAGGCGAGCAGGAGGCCCGCAGGTGGTCAGCGAAGGCTGTGACTGAATACAGGCGGACAGACTCTAGCTGGGGCTCCACCCGGGGGGAAGCACCCCCATTCCTCGGGATATTTACAGCAGGACGCCTCGCGGCCTGCTCTCCTGCTGGAGAAGCCAAGGCGAGCGACACAAAGGACTGTCACACTTTTAGCCCAAACCCTGCGGACTGGCCAGAAACAAGGACAGCCCCGTGGGAGGTCGCGGCTGGGATTGGGGTGCGGCTGCCCCCCCACAGCTCCCCACCGGCCGCCGGCCCGCTCACGCCTCCAGGCTTCTCCCCTCCCCTCTCTGCCCCACGGCTGCTCAAGTGGGGGGCTTCAGGACGGAGGGCGGGGGGCAGGAGCCAGCCCCCCAGGAGCCTCCGCTGCGGAAGGAGACAGGCCGGGGCGCCGGCGTGACGCGCCCCTCCGCGGAGGCCTGAGTGACAGTTAATGAAACATTGCAAAAGGGGCTTTTTCTCACCTGAGAACTTAATTGCTACAGAGGATTTAACAAGGAGCTCTTGACATTCTATTTCATAAAAAGTGTTTTATTCTCAAATTGTACCTTTGATTTATAAACCACAGGGTAAGGGCCCATCAATGGCCCCGGGGAACGTCTCTCTTCCTACGAGCCAAGGTCTAATTTACCGGAGTCAAGACTAAAACTCATTTATTTAGCTTACAATGTAACTCAAAGTGCCTTTAATTTATGTCATGATAATTTTGAAAAATTAACTGCGAACAAATTAAACCGCCACCCAGCCTCACAAATGCACACACCGCTTGGGGTTCCATCCAGACCCAAGGCCCCTGGCACCCCAGGAACGGCAGATGGAGACGGCCCGCCCGATATTTTCTGCAGTGATTTAAACCAAGACTATAAATAATAGAATATTTCTCTCAATTCCCTTATAAATATTTTAGGACTTATTTTCCTTCGCCGGGCTAAATGGGGGTTTCAGTTATCCATCTTAAAAGAATTTTGCCAAAGGATTTTGTACAATAGAAAATACGTGTGTAACTTTTTTTTCGAGCAAACAAATAGTTTTCAATGTTATCATTTTATTAGCAAACTCCTGTTAAGGCTGGAAATTGAGGGCCACTGGGTGAGTGGTCCCAGGAGGCGGACTGACAGAGGGCAGGTTCCAAGGGCAGGCACTGGGAGGGGGGTGGGCAGCAAGGGGAGTCTCCCAGGCCCTAGAAGGAGGGGTCCCCTGGGGTGTGGGGGGCTGACAGGCTGCAGCCTGGGGCTCCCTCCCTCCTTCCTTGGGGGGCCACCCAACTACCCAACTGGTCACTGGTCAGACGCTGCTGGAATCCAGAAGACGCCGGAGCTCACTGACAAACGCACAGCTGGTGTCTGTCTCCAGGCACAGAGCCCAGAGAGGAGGGACAGGGCAGGTGGCAGGTGGGAGACGAGGCCACCCCACCCCGAGCACCCCTCAGCCAGCTGCAGACTACAGGAGAGAGAATATTTAAAGCGGGTCACAGAATTTCAGGGGCAGGAACCTTCTGGATGGTGACCGCCGACCTGTCGTAACTACACAAGAGCCTTCCTTTCTGGGGTGCCAGGCTCCCCGGTCCCTCAGCACACTTGGGAGCACTAGAAGGCTCAGCACAGCAGGCTCCGGCCCAGCGGGGGGTGGATACAGTCCTTTTAGAGAATTCGCACTTCTCCTAGGTTCCCAGGGAGCAGGACTGCAACTGGAGTCAGCCTTTAGGGAGTCGGCCTCCTGGCTCCCCACTGCACAGCCCGCCCCCACAGCCCTCGGGCTGTCAGCCTCCCACTGAGCCACTTCGCCCTCAGCCCCGGCCATTGGAACCTCAACCCAAGAGGCGTCCTCTGGAACAGAGCAAGGTTCACAAAACATTAAGCTCAAGGGGAAAGCAGGTTGCAAAACCAGCTGCAAGACGAGACCCCTTCAGAAGTCCAGCTGATGAGCTAAGCTCCAGGAGCGAAGTGAGACCCTGGTAGTCACCCACCGCTGCCAGGTAAGGGCGTGTCGGGACTGGCAATTCCCTTTGCTTTGCTTCCCATCTGCGGGGAATGAACCCGTCTTGTTTTTGTAATAAGAACAAATAAGACAGGGCCCTCCCTGGTGGCGCAGCGGGTTAAAGCACAGCACCGGGAAGCTAAAGCCACTTCAGCATGAGTCTGATCCCCTCCTGCCCAGAGGTGACCACATGGCCCAGCAGACCTCTCCTGACCCGCCCGCTGCTCCCCTCAGCAGTGTACTTCCTCGATCTGCC
>NW_004567134.1:17193426-17195167 GCF_000260355.1 Condylura cristata | reverse complement strand
GCCCTGTGGCCACCTCCCGGGCAGGCGGGGATCGAACTCATGAGGAAGCGGCTTTAGCTTCTCGGTACTGCGCTGTAACCCGCTGTGCCACCAGGGAGGGCTAGGACAGCGTCCTTTAACTTCGACAGCAGTCGAAGCCTTTCAGGTGGACGTGCACCCTCCCACCCCAGCCTGTTCCCAGCTGTCGGGTCCCCCCTCCGAAGCCAGCCATGAGAGCTTCACCTGTGGCTTCTTCTGTGTATTTTCCTGGCTTCAGCTCGTACACCCTCGTCTCTTCATTTTTGAGGGGCGACTGTGCAGGGTGAGAGAGAGTGGTCTGTTTTCATTCCTCCGCAGGGCCCTGCCTGGCTCTGCCGGCCCCTGCCGTCCTGCGGGCCCACGGAAGGGCCTGCAGCTGGCATCTCCTGTGTGATCCTGCACGGCCAGTGGCTTCCTAGGATGAGCAATCTGGAGTTTGACAATCAGCTGGTAAGGTGCTCCCCTGAAGAGAAGAGGGCGATCCCCACGGATGTACCTCCCCCTAGCAGACGCTCCAGTGCGGAATCATTTCTTGAGGACAGAAGCCATGAGCTAGCGCTTTGGATCTCCACAGCTTATTCAAATGTTTGTCAGTGTCTGCTGAGTGACTGACTGTATGAACTATCTAACAAGCACAAGAAAAAGAGTGGTTGATTCCTTGACCTTTTGCAGAACAGAAAGTAGGTGGCATTTCTCGAAGGGAAAAACGATGAGCACTCACTTATTTAGTTTCTCAAGAGCCTGCTGGCTTATTACAACGTGTCACTGGCCTTCAAAGGTCCAAGGCTGAACAATGGCAGCGATTTCTACTAGGAAGAGGTCCGACTGCTCAGGCCCTTAACCGATTTGGGACTCTTGCTCAAGGGCTAGCTGACATGTGCACTGCCCCGGCGCCTGAAGCTGCTAATTTTTAAGTGATTTTGACACTTCAGTTACCGAGTTCTTACTTAACCCCGCACAGGCTGCTAGCAGTGAGTCGGGAAGATGAGAAGCTGGCATCCAGCAAAGACACAAATACCAATTAATCTGAATAAACTGATGCCCACAGGTTGACATGGAGACAAGCAAGAAAAACACTCACAGAACAGGGGCCTGGGTTGCAAGGCTTCGCGCGGAAGGTTCCTGGGGTTCTGTGGATTCTAAGTTCTGACCACCTCCCCTGCAGGCAGGCAAAGGCGTTAGCAGGAACACAGGGGTGGGAGGTTCCTGAAGCTGCTATGTGGTAACAATCACAAAGTGTGTGTACATGAGGGCAGAGCTACCTGAAGAGACCAGTGTGGGTCTCTGTTGTCCTCGCCCAGACACACTGCATTCCTGAGATCCTAATTACCGTCAAGCTGGCTCAAAAGTCTTCTGCAAAAATGCAAAGTAAACCTGGATAAAAGCATTTCCATCCAGCATCTTCGCACTGTAACCAATACTTTCACGCTGAAGGCACACTGACTACATGTTCTGGAGGGGGCTGCCCACTAGCGGGTGCAGGCCTGTCCTGATGGGGAGACCAGCTCACCCGCCCGTCCATCAGGCGGGCTGGGAACCAGCGGACGCCAACCAGGCGTCCTAGAAGAGTCTCACCTGGCCAGAACTAGCCAGGTGATGGCTCATCCTCCCTGAAACGCTCGTGTGCAATAGAAGCAGCAGCCTCACCTGGGTCCCCGACTTCTCAGGCTGGGGCTCCCCAGGCTCCTTCGCCATGGCTGCTGCTCTTGCTCCATGCACACTG
>NW_004567134.1:17153810-17192591 GCF_000260355.1 Condylura cristata | reverse complement strand
GCTTACTTCCTCCAGGCCTTCTACTCAAACACATGTCCTGGCCAGGCGTCTAAAACTGCAAGCCGACCCTCCCTCAATACTTCCTGTGCAGGTCTTTCTTTTTTCTCTCATGAGAAGTTACCACTCTCTTGGCCCTCCCTGGGGGCGCAGAGGGTTAAAGCTCAGCACTGCAAGCGGCTATGGCTATAGCCCCTTCAGCGCAAGTTCGATGCCCTGCCCCGAGGTGACCCACAGGGTCCGGCAGACCTCTCCTTAAGCACCCACTCCCCCCTCAGCAGTGGACTTTCATCCATCTGCCTGTTCTGCCCCCCACTCTGTCTCTGGTGAAGCCTCTCACCGGCCCGAGCCTCTGGCCTGTACCCCAGTTCTGTATGCACAAATAAATAAATCTTTAAAAATAAAAGAACTTACCACTATCTCGGATCATTTGCTTAATCAATATGTGTGGATTTTATCCACCACCTGTGGGTGCAGTCATTTTTAACTCTAATTTAGTGTTGGGACTTGAATCCCTGGGAGACAGAACACCTGCTGGGCACTTGAAGATATCTGTTACATGAAGGAAGGAAACAAGATAGAGGTAGAAGTGAAGCAGAGAGGCTGACATGATGCAAGACTCAACTGGCATCACTTTCATGAAGAAAAATGAAGAAGAACTAACATATTTTAAATGAATTCCCTGACCCTAGCAAAAGCAAAAGAAAGGGGGAAATGAAACTATCTATGGTGCCCTCTGCTCTTTCCAAAATTTCTAATCACTTCTATTTTAAATAGTTTATAAATTTTTTTTAAAGTTTGATGCGTTTTCAAAAGCTTCAAGCTATGCATAAGTTCTTTTGGAACATCAAATTGTTTCTAAATTATTTTCCAAATATCTCCACTCATCAGCAAGCTTACAAAACAAACTAGTTTAATATCTAGAATGTTTTCAAATGTGCCTAGAGATATTTGGGTTTTAAATGGGGAGAGAAAGGGAATTAGTTTGAAAGAGTAGTGAAAACCAACTGTTTTCATACAGTTCAGATTAGAAATGTAAAGTTTGTATTACCTCAGTGAAAAAGGAGAGAGAATAAAGCAAACACTTCAAAATCACTTACTAAGCAACATTTCTACATGTGGAGGGCAGCAGACTAAAGATTTTCAAGGATGCTTTTTGCAGCCTTGTACCTTAGAGTAAAAGCCTAAAAGTGTGTCCGTCGATAGGAAAACTAATAAATAAATACAGCATTTAAAAAACAGAATATTGGACCCTCCCTCGTGGCGCAGCGGGTCAAAGCACAGCACTAAGAAGCTAACGCCACTTCAGCATGAGTTCGATCCCCGCCTGCCCCGGAGCTGACCCACATGGCGTGGCAGACCTCTCCTGACCCGCCCGCTGCTCCCCTCAGCAGTGGACTTCATCAATCGGCCTGTTCTGCTCCCCACTCTGTTCCTGGTGAATCCTCTCACTGCCCCTGCATCTCTGGTCTGTACCCCAGTTCTGTATGCACAAATAAATAAACCTTTTATAAAAAATAGAATATTAAAGAATAATACCAAACATTCAGCAAAGACACCCCCTGTGGAAGGATACACACATCATAATCCCACTCAGATGTGTCCAGGCAGTTGAATGCCAGTGTCTATCAGAGAAGCCCTTCCATGCATATCCAGAGAAGGGACTCCCCCGCCCCTAACAGGGGTGACCCCAGGAGTGGGAGATTAAAGGAATTGGTGGATATTTAGTTTATGTCTTTTTGTACTTTGAAATATGGTCTACTGGGAATTTTTCTTTTAAGTAAATAACCAAATGTTTTGAGCACCAGGGGGTCTGAGATAAATAGATGAATCAAATCTGTCCTCAGCTTTTGAGGGACCTGACATATCGCTGCAAATCTTAAGGAATCATTGTTCTGCAGTGTAAAAAGTTCTCAGCGACGGCACAGCATTCATGTCACACACCGTCAAAGGACCAGCTCAAGCTGTGAGGAAGCCACTGGCTAGTTCCAGATATTTCCGGAGGACTGGCAGAGCCAAGGGTCACTGGGCACGTGGGGGTGGGTCCCCCAAGCGGTGGGGCTGCGGGCTGGCGCCCCTTCCTGGCGATGGCCTGCCTAAATCGTGGTAACAGGATGTCAGGAACCAAATCCACTCTGGCCCCTTTCTGAAGCCCAGAGATCTGCTGCTAAAGTCCAGGCCTGCCCCCCAAATTCTCCATGGCCCACCCTCTTACTTCCTCCAGGTCTTCTACTCAAACACATGTCCTAGGAGATTTTCCTGGCCAAACTGTCTAAAACTGCAAGCCAACCCTCCCCTCAGCTTCCTGGTGAGGCCTGCCCCCCATAAAATGTCCCTGCCTTCTGACACCTTACCCAAGGCACTTAGACAGCACAGCAGAGGAAGAGACAGCGACGTATCAAGTTTCTTAACCTCTAGACTAATCCTGCTCCAGCAGGACCCTTTCCAGTGAAGCACAAGAATAAGAGAGTTGGGTTTTTTTTGGTCTTCACTTTATAGGGATGGAAACCAAGAGGCATGTCACTCTCCCAGATGGGTGGCTGGACTAGGGGTTCGGTCCACACGCCAGGAGCCTCCTGTGCAGACTGACACTCCTTAGCCACATCCTCAAGTGAAAACGGTCTTAAAAAGCAGGAGCGATGCCTGAGGTCACACTCAGTGCCGCTATGTGCAGAACTCAGAGAAAATACTGGAAGGAGATGTTGGTATCTTCCAGAGCAGAATCTCTCTTTTTTTTTTTTTCTCATTTTCAAATGAGGTGACACTTTGTTACTGATTTAGCTAAAGGAGTTGAAATCTGTAAAATCTATTTTAGGTAGAAATCAATGATTCAAAAAATAATAAAGGCAGAAACTGGTATCTGGCAGTGAGAGGAAGGAGAACTTGCTTGGATCAGGAGTTAGTTGAGTTTTTAAGAAGAAAGAAAAGTGACACAACGCGGGGCCTTGTGACCTCTCTCTCTTTTGTAAGGCACTTTCCTGATTACTTGCTTCCATTCTGAGGGGGAAAATCAGTGTCTAAAGCTGCATTTCCTTTATCTGACATAATGCCTCTGAACTTCTATTTTCTCAGCTGTAACTGGAAACAACCATCTTAAATTTGAGTGAAGGTAATGAAAATGATCTGGAGGGCTGGAACACAATTTTGCTTTTGCTCAAGTTGAAGTAACATTTACCCTCCCATCTGAAACAACCAAAAATGAACAGAAAAGATGAAACACTGGATAATAAAGGCCACTGATACCTGAGAAATGAAAACAAACAGTAACACCCTAGGCCTGGCCAGATTACTGTTGTGAGTGTTTCTCAACTAAAATATCATAAAAGCAAGACACAAACGGATCAAGTTAGATTTCTAAGCAGCATAACTGTGAACCAAAACAGAACTTCAGATTACTTATAAGAAGGCAGAAATATCCAACAAGAGGATAAAATTTGTTATGACTGACAGCTAATGAAAAATTATCAGCTACACAAAATGCATAAAAATACAACCTAGACTGAGAAGAAAAATTATTTGAAAGCAACCCAGGCGTGACACAGATACTATAGAATTAGCAGATGAAGAGTTTTTAAATGGTTGCTAGAATTCCATTCTATATGTTGAAAAATGTAAGTAAAAATAAATTTTTAAAAGACCAAATTAGGGCCACCCCTGGTGGCGCAGCAGGTTAAAGCACAGCACTGCAAGTCAGCCGCAGCCGCTTTGTTGTGAGTTCAATCCCAGCCCAGAGGTGACCCACAGGGCGCGGCAGACCCCTCCTGACCCGCCCGCTGCTCCCCTCAGCAGTGGACTTCGTCCATCTGCCTGTTCTGCTCCCCACTCTGTCTCTGGTGAAGCCTCTCACCACACCTGCACCTCTGGCTTGTCCCCAGCTCTGTATGCATAAATAAATCTTAAAAAAAAAAAAAAGGAGCAAAATGTTTAAAAAAAAAGAACAAATCAGAATTTCTGGAGATTTTTTTTTTAACGGGCAATGTTCGTTGCAAAATGTTAGGTGAGATTAATAGATTAATAGATTAAACTTTGCTAAATAAAGTATTAATGAACTTGAAAACATAGCAATAAAAATATTTGAAAAATGGCCAAATTTTCCCCCAATTTCATTAAAACTATAAAACCTACAATTCTAAATGCTCCATGAAGCACAACACCAAAAAAAAAAAAAAAAAAAAAAAATAAATTCAAGGTACACCATAATCAAATTGTCCAAAATCACTAAGAGAGCCATAAAATCAGTACAAGAAATGTGTCTTGTTAAGCACAGAAGAACAACGATAAGGAGAGGCGGATAGCATATTTCTTATTGGAAACAATGCACGCAGGAAGACAGTAAAACATCTTTAGAGCACTGGAAGAAGAAACTGTAAACAGAATTGTACACCAAGTGAAAATATATTTCAAGAAAGAACGTGAAATAAAGATGTTTTCAGATACGCAAAAGCAGAAAGAATTCATCACCAGCAGAATGGTACTATAAGAAGTGTTAAAGAAAGTCCTTCGGGCAGAAGACAAATATTAGATGGAAATATAAATCCACTCAGAGAATGAAGAGCACTAGAAATCATAACTACCTGGGTAAAACTGTATAAGAATTTCCTCTTTATTTAAATCTCTTTAGAAGGTGCTCATGTACACAAGAATAATGTGTGAGAGTTTTATAACATGCAAAAATAAAATGCATCAAAGGTCAGAATGGGAGAATGGAAGCAAAATTACTAAGACTGTACTACCCTTAATGTAAAATACCTGAGGGTAAACTGTGATAAAGAATAAACTCCAAAGCACACCAAAATAACAAAGCAAAGTGTTATAGATAATAAGCCAACAAAAACAGATTAAATGGTGTAACAGAAAATATTCAACTAACCCACAAGAAGACAGAAAGAGAGGAAGAAAGACAAAATAAAGCAGATAGATAGCAAGGGGATAGCTTAAACTTAACAATATCAATGGTCACATTAAATGTAAAAGGTCTAAATATCCCCATTAAAAGGCAGAGACTGTGAGGTTGAACAAAAATGTAAGACACAAACAGTGGCTACTTACAAGAAATACATTTTGAGTAAAAAGACACAAATAAATTTAAAGTATGTAAATTCCAGTGTTATCAGGGCATAATTTATAAGAGGCAAAGTATATTTTAGAAATAACAAAATTATCAGGGATAATGAAAGTCATTTTTATCAAAATAAGGTGTCACTAATCAAGAGGACATAACAATCCTGAATGTTTATGTATTTAATACCAGAGCTTCGATACACAAATAGCAAAAATTGAGAAAATTGTAAGAAGATAAACTCACAAACATAGCTATTCCAGTAGTCTTCTGTCTATAATCAAGAGACTATCAGAAAGAAAATCAGTAGCAGAATACAGAAGACTCAACAATATTATCAACTGACCAACACTATCACCCAATACTGTTGAGCTAGTTGGCGTTTATACTTGAAAACAATTACAGATGAAAGGTAAAGTCTTAAGTTGAATTGCCTACCCCCAGAGGTTAGGTTAAAGTCCTAGCCCCCACCCCCCGAAATGTGAACATACCCGTAACTTGTAAAGGGGTCTCTGCAAATCACTAAGATGAGGTCATCTTGGATTAGGATGGACCTGAAATTCAATGACTAATGTGCTTATATGAAAACACAAGAAGAGGACCTGAGACAGTAGAGGCGAGAGACGCCCACAAGCCACGGCACACAAGCATGACTGGCAACTACCAGAGGACAACCTGAGATGCTTCAAGATGGCCTGAGCAAATCAGGTTTGGATTTTGACATGTGTTTGCTGTTGGACAATGGGTACATCCGGATTTCATTTTACTACAAGTGACAGAAAACCCAACTCAAAAAACAAAATGTCTTGACTCAAAGAACTAAAATATCAGACAGCTCTGACTTCAGGCTCATCTAGATTCAACCCCCCTTTCTGGCTATCGGACTCATCTCTTCATCTCTGGGGTAGCCGTATAATTAAGACCTTGGCCAAAGAAAACTCACATTCCCTAGCTTACAAGTGATTCTCAGTGGGAGCATCCTGGGCCAGTCAGATCAAATGAAAAGTTGCACTGCGCTTATTGGATATAAGATGCTCTTCATGATTCTAAGTTGCTGGTTTGGCAGTGTGTTGCTGCTACCCAGGATCACCAGTATCTTAACTGAGTACAAAACAACACAGAAAAAAGCCAGCCTCAGAGAGAGGGGGAGGTTTCCCCATGACTGCATGCGAGCCCCTGGGTCCAGCTGAACCTGAATGCAGTGGCATTTCCAGACTCTGCAGTTACGTTCCCGTTGCACTTGTCAGGCTTGTGGGCCAGGAGAAAGCACATCTGTCCAGTCACAGCACCGTCGGCCCCCACAGCCAGGTCAGTCCAGGACCTGGAACGGGGCAGGGCGCAGTGGTGGAGACAGCGAAGCCACTCTGAGGACCAAGCTTTGGAGTTCCTGTTCCCGGATTGCCTACTCCCTGCACGTCTGACTCCAAGCCCTTGAATTGTCTTGACTGTCAGGTTGTTTGGACTTTGTCACTGTTCAATTTACAGCGGTGACAGTGCGGAATGCAGAATGAGCAGGTGTAATAAATTGATCCTGTTTGCTGCGATGCCAAACTTCAGCCAGATTCAATCGCCCTCCTGGTGATGCATCTACAGCTGGGGGTGCGGGCTCGGACAGGGAGGCGGCGCGGTGGGGTGAGAGCTGAAGAAGCAAGCGCAGGAGGTTGGGAGAAGCACGGGGTAGCTGCAGAGAGCGCTGGCCGCTGGCCGGGAGCAGCCCGGCAGCGCCTGCAGTCAGGCCCTAAGGCCCCTCTGCCTGGCCGCGTCTTGGTGCCCCTTTCCCGCTGTAAAACGGGCATAGAAAAGGGCAAATGAGATGTCAGCTGAGCAGGGGCCTAAAGATGCCTGCACAGTCCAGTCAGTGCTGCTGCTGCGGCTGTGCAGATCCCAGGCGCCGGGCCCTCCAAGGGAACGGGAGCTGCCGTCTTCCGGGGTCTGGCCTCTGCGCCCACTCCCCGCCTACAGGGTGCAGGCGGGAAGCGCCTTCCTGGACTCCCCCACCCCCCTCTCCCTCCCTGAGGATGGGGGTGGGCGGAGCCACCGGTCCAACCAGCAGTTTTGCACTAGTAAGAGCAAGGCTCACCCACTCAACACGCAAATTGGCACTTTGCATCTTTCTCACTTCTGAACACCTTTGACGTCGGCGCATGTTTCATCGCCGACGACGGCAGCATCTTGTCTTCCTCAGTTGTCCAGCGACACGCAGGTGCCGCGCTCAGGCTCTGGAATCCTGGGGCGCCGCTGCCTGATCTGCAAAGCCCCGGGTACCCCAACCCCAGCGCCAAAGGCCGAACATCAGAAATAGTTACGGCCTCTGCGCCGTGGCCCCGGAGAACCGGGCTTGGGTGGTCTGTCAGGATGAAACGACACATGCCCCTTCCTCCAGGGAGGCCCCCAGGCTGCATTTCAGCCCCAGAGACATTAGTGCAATCCACAGCCTCACTCGGAGCAAGTCTCCCTGCTGTCCCTGCTGACCTCCGCCAGCTCCACAGCCCCAGAAACTAAGAACTACAATAGCGCCCAAGGCCGTCCCCTCCCGCCTGGCTCCTCAGACCTGGGGATAACTTCATGACAGTCTCCGGAAACGCTTTTTCTGTTTTGTTTTGTTTTCTCCAGTCCCCAACAAAGCAGGTTGTTTCACCGACTGAGACTGGCAGCCGATTACCTGCATGGCGCAAACAGCCATGATGTGATATTCCTTGAAAGGAAAGAGAAACGCTCCCTCAACAGGAGACAAGCACAGCAAAGCATCTATTAATATTGTTCCCCACAGAAGAATGAGCGAGTGTACAGCCAGGCAGGACAACAAGCATGCATCTTTCTCTGCCTTCATAAAATACAGCCTTCTGCAAAATGGATGTGATTACTGGAGAAGTCAACGTTTCTCCATTTTTTTCTTCTTCGATAGCTGTGTGTGCCTTAATGTGCTTTAAATGTGTAATAAAAATATAATGAAAAACATACATTTATTCAATGTGGCTGCTACAACATAGGCTATAAAGCCCGAATCCTATAAAGCTGAATTTTATGGCATTTCTTAAATCTGTTCCTCTACTTACAGCCGCCCTACAAGATTGGCCAGAATTTAGTGCTCTTTCTCCCACCTCCATTTCCCAGAGAAATGACTGAGCCCGAAGTGGCAGTTGCCATCCGGCTGTCCTCACGACCTTCCAGCTGGCCTCTCAGGACCCGCGCCCTCACTTCCCGCTCTCCCATCCTCCCGGGGAGACGTCCATGCCAGGCGGGGCTGTCAGAAGACCCAGCCAGGAGGCGGCTGCCGGCCCAGGACACCCCACCGACAGCACTTGCGTTGAAGCGTTAAGCAGTGGAGTTAGACTGCGCCGGCTGCCCACGACCGGCCCGCCTCTGTGTACAAGCGAAGATTTATTGGCTCGCAGCCTTGCTCATGGCCCCTCCTGTGTCTGCAGCTGCTGGCCTCTACACAGGTAGAGCCAGCACTTGCTCTGGAACGTTCTAGCCCGGAGAGCCGAAAACACGCGTCCTTCCAGGGAAATGCGCCCCTCCCGGGCCGGCCCCAGCAGGCCAGGGGGCCAGAGCAGGTCCGCAGGGCCCGCGCGCCAGGGTGTGCATGCCGGCGCTGCGCTGTTTGGCTCTGCGCTCCTGGGGGAGCTAGTTACTCTCTGGGCCTCCACGTCCCTGGGAGCACGATGGCACCAGCAGAGACCTGCGCCGCGGGCAGCTGTGCAGACAGCCGGGCCCAGGGCCCTGCGGCTGGCGCTCAGTCTGGGGAGGGGCTGTTAGCCGCAACCGCGTCCGCCTCCGCACTCCCGCGACTCCCCAAACGAGGGACAAGCCAGCTACCTGCCCAGTCCTGCCTTGCTCGCCTTCCTGCGCCGCCCCAAGCCTTCGCTCGCAAGGAGGAGCCGAGGAGGAGCCGCCGGGCCGCGGCTGGCACGGGCGCTGGGCGGGCCCTGAGGGGTCAGCGTCGTCCACCTGCGAGCGCCCCAAGGCCGCACAGCGCGCTCCCGACACATACACGGTCAGCGCCCGCTCCTCCCAGCCGCTTGCTCCACCCACTTCCCAGCGACTTCCGAGAGCGAGAGCGGGGTCACACTGTCCCGGGTGGGCGGGGTGGACGTCCCTCCCCGCAGCTCCCACCGCAGCCACAGGACCGGGCGCCTCTCCCCCTGGACTCACGCTCTGCAGGCCATCGGCTCTATCCCCCGTCCACTCCCCCACGCAAGCCAGAGGACGGCAGCGCTGGCTGCGGCCACACACCGCCCAGCAGAGCCGGCCCAGCGGGCCCCAGACTGCCCCGGGGACACCCACTCAAGGAAATGGGGAGCCAGGTCACCCCGGCCCGTCAAGGAGTGAAAATGGCAGTCTGGGGTCCCCAGCAGTAGCTCTGGGACAAGACTGGGCTGGGAGACGCTGGTTTGGAAAGTGATCTCAGGGGAACTGGAAGCGAAGGAAGAAGAAAGCAGAGGAGAAAGCCAGCAACCTCGGTGCAGTGAGGAGCTCAGCGGCCGCGGCCGCGGTTCTGATGGGGCCAAGGCACCTGGCACCCCCTGGGTGAGGATGCGCCTCCCACACGCGTGCCACGATGCTCACAGGCCTCGGGCTGGCGGGTGCTCCCTGCAGGGTGCACTGCCTGGCCCTCCCGGGAGCCAGGGGCTAAGCTGGCAGCCCACGAGCGCCCTCTCTGGCACCTCACGGCCCCTGCCCCCCACCACCAGCAGGGGCGCAGGGATGGACAGAGGGACACCAGGTCTGTGGTCCCCACGCAGCCCCGAGTCCAGAGCCCGGGGAAGGGGTGGGGGCGGGGGCAGAGCAGGTCGGGATTTGATGCGGAGATGAAACACGCTTGGGAAATGCAGCTGCCCTGTGGCTCTGCGAAGACAACTGTCAGCCGAGCACCTGAAAGGGTTTGATGTGGAGTGGAGAGAGTTTGCTCGCCGGTATCTCTGCTCCAAGAGGAAAGCAAGAGCGCTGTCTGCCCCAGGGGTGTGCTCTGTGGCTCCAGGCGGCCCGTCACACCCCGTTTCCGTGTCCGTCACACCCCGTTTTCGTGTCATTTGCGCACTGAGAAGCCATCGTCGTCACTAGCTCTGCGGAGCAAAAGTGTCCTCGTGATGCCGGATCGAGCTTTTGATCCTTTTCCTTCGCAGACACGACCGACGCCATGAGTCCATTTGGTCTCTATTCCACGATGCGGTGAGTGAGAGACAAAGGTCTGTTTGACATTAAGCAGCCATTGCAAAGGCACGCGCTTTGCCGCCATTTGCTCTGGGCTCATGCCATCAGCAACTGGAGTTTTGAACATTGATCGGATCATTTGTTAAAGGGGAGGAGGATGCTTGACAAATGGCGGAGCTGTGATTTCCGCCTATGCAAAGTCGGAAGCATAATCGAGTTGCAGGGAACGTTTGTTACCTGGGGTCTGCTCACACCTCCCCTCGCCTTTGTGACGGCCCGGCTGTGGGACATACAGCCCGCGCCGCAGCTCCAGGCCGAGTGACCAGGCTCGTCAGCCAGCTCTCTGTATCCACTAAGGCGTGGCGATTGGTTCAGAGGGGCCACATGATCACATCGACCCTTTCAGGACCTGTTTGGGACCTTTAGGAAAAGGCAAGTTCCCTGTTGAGTTTGAGCCCAGTGAGGGTTAGGCTAGAGCTCAGGGATGTCCCGACTGTCACCAGACTCCTTCATGATATGTTTTCTGATAAGCGGCAAGAGCCTTAGCCCACGCCAGGTACAGTAAGATGGCACTTTCCAATGAGGAATTTCTGATGTCCATCAGTTCCGTGAGCCAATAATGTAATATGATCACTGAGAAATCCAGCATGTCCTTGGGACATAATTAATGACAGAAACAGAGAGTGTGGAACCACAGAGATGTGTTTCCAAACTAGGCTAGCCGGAGCCCATCTAGGGTATTTACAAAGTCTGAGTATGTCACCAGAGAAATGGCAGGTATTTGGAAGAGGAAGAGCAGAATGAGGATGTTTCGGAACTCATGGCATAAGAATGACTGAAATAGGGCCTCCCTGGTGGCTCAGGCGATGACTATCCAGGCTCAACTGTCAAGCCATCATGAACGGTAGCATCAGTTCATGAGTTCGATCCCCGGCCAGGGAGAGACCCGCATGGCGCAGCAGACCTCTCCTGTCTCCCTGCTGTTCCCCTCAGCAGTGGATTTCAGCAAATCCACCTGTTCTGGTCCCCACTCTGGTGCATCCTCTCATATCCCACACCTCTGGCCTGTACCCCAGTTCTTGTATGCATGAATAAATAAAATAAATCTTTTTTTTTAAATAACCGAAATGCTTGCACTATCTATGAAGAAGGAAAAGACAGGGCAATAATTTCATAGTTATTTATGCCATTGTTTAATTGTCTGAGTGATCAGGGCATTTTAAAGACCACTGATCAATAACACCTCACCCTCCTTGTGAGTGTATTTTAGACCAGGCTTTCGCTTTTGACTTTCAGGGAACTGGAAATCTGACAACATGCTCTGCCAGCCTGCGAGAGTAAGGCTAACAGCAGAATTCATTGGTGCTACTCGGGAGTTAATTCTGTTACCGGCGACACCGAGGGCTGGATACCCACCACTCGCTCAGCACTGTCTCATCTCATTTATCACCCAAGGTAACTGGGCAGCATTCAGGTCCCTTAATGAAGTCAAACTTCACCGAGCAGACACTTTCCGGGACAGAGCTGCCCAGTCCAAGCAATAGAACCCTGCCCGCAGCGCTCAGATGTCAAATATCTAAACAGCAGATCCCAGCACTAGGGAATTTATTTAGCAAACTGGTTGGGTGCATTGTGCAGGTAAAGTCTAGTCGCTGGCCATGGGGCCCAGCAGTCTACGCCATTGAGGAGCTCGTCCACTAGCATTAAGTGATGCTGCACACACAGGAGCGGCACGGAGGTAAAACAGAAGTGTCTATGAAACACCCACGCCTGCACTCCTGACACAAGGCCAACATTTCCAACAATCAAGACGCATTGAGTCTAGATACGACCTGAGAGTCTTTCTCAACACAGCTTTCTGGGCAGTTATTATTAATCAACCAATTGTCTGATCCTGACAAAAAATCTATTTTCCACACCTGAGTTGGACTGCATCGGCTGAGAGATTGATTCCTACCGCAGAGACTGCTGGCGTTGAAAGAGGAGTGAGAACATCTCTACATACAGATGGAGTAACACGCTCGCATATGGAACAGACACAGGAGTCACGATTAAGGTGGGAAGTAAGAGCAGAGCAGCTTGGCGGATGGCCAGGAGAGCAGAGATGAGGCTGGAAAGAGATGATGGAAGTCTCAGAGGCTGCACTAGGAACTGGAAAGTAGCTGTGAGGTAAATAGAATCATCAGAAATATTATACTAGAATTATGCTCTGCAAATGTCATTGGCTGGGCTCTAGAAAGAAGAGGAGGAGTCAAAAATAAATTAAAATACAGAGATGGGCCCTCCCTGGTGGCACAGCGGGTTAAAGTGGATCACTGTGAACTTCTCTAGAAGCCACTGCAACTCGAGTTCGATCTCTGGCCAGCGAGTGACCCACAGGGCACAGCAGACCTCTCCTGTCTCCCTGCTGCTCCCCTCAGCAGTGGATTTCAGTTGAGCTGCCTGTTTTGCTCCCCACTCTGTCTCTGGTGAATCCTCTCACCCCCACACCTCTGGCCTGTACCCCAGTTCTGTAGGCAGAAATAAATATATCTTTTTTTAAAAAAAAAAAAAAAAAGAACATTAAAAATAAGAAGAAGAAGAAGATAAATCTTAAATTTTTTTAAAAGATGCTTAACCTTTTTTAAAAAGGGAGAGATAGAGAAAGAAAGAGGCGAGCTGAAAGAAGCCCCCCTTCCGGAGCAGCATGAAGGAAGAGGCCACAGTACCTGAAAGGGACAGACAGAAACGCCTCTGTGGGCTACAGCTGATTGTGAGTGAAACAGATTCTTTTACTGTCAATTTCTGCAAAGCAAACCCCCAGCATCCTTGCCTGACTGAACGCTCCTCAGCCGGCGGCCACCCGCAGAGAGGTCCACAGTCAGAGAGGTCTCAGGGACCACGGGAAGCGGGGCGCTGCAGGGAGCTGTGAAGACGCTGCTACAGCCGCAGTCTCCGGGCCAGAGCAAGGGGCCTCCCAGTGCTGGGGAGAGAGAAGCGGCCACTCGCGAACAGCAAGCAAAGCCTTGGCCGGAGGCTGGGGATGCGGAAGCGAAAGAAGTCCAGGCCCTTCAAATTCAAGAGTGAAAGCACTTGAAAGGTGAACAGAAATGTGGCGGGCAAAACCATTTGTCTGTCTGAAAGGGAAAAGACTAACCAAATCCTAGTGAATGTCTCTGACATGCAAGAGGCCCTGATCCGCCTACAGCTGGATGGGTGGGTGGATGGACGCACGGATGGACAGATGGGTGGATGCATGGATGGACGGTGGTTGATGGCTGATGGTAGTTAAGATCGTTGATGGTGGGTGGATGGATTGATGGGTGAATGGTGGACAGGCAGGTGGGTGCATGGATAGAAAATGGATGTGTGGTGGGTAGATGGATGGTGGGTGGCAAATGGACAGGTGGATCCTATATCTCTTGATAATGATGTAAAATAATTGTCAACATATTAGCTAACCTCTTGCTCCTCCTGCTAGCTAAAGATGATACTCGTCTAGTATCTCCTCTCTACAGCCTATAAAAGGGGTACTGAAATAGAGCTCATTTTTCCATTCATTGGGGGAAAAGGGTCCAAAAACCACGTTCATGCCGACTCCTGTTAAAGAGACTGAGAATGAAGGACGTAGCGCAGCACCCTCCTCCAAGTCCCTGGCCCTCAGGGAAGCTGCATGCTGGGGGCAGAAGACCTGAAAGGAGGAAGCAGCGTCTCCGAAGGTGCAGAAGCAGGTCCCAGCATGCTGCCTGACTCACTCGGGTCTAGGAAGCTGCAGGGAGCCCAGATGCCCACGGGCACATCCCGCAGGTTGAAAATCCCTGCGTGGATTGTGCCTCGCTGAGTGTCTGCTGTAACTGACCAACTCGTCTTTATCAAATGCGTCGGGGGCCCCTGCACTCCTCCCCTTCTTTGAGCGCAGGGTCAAGTTACGTGCCTGCCCCTCGTCAAAGAACTGTAGACAAAATGGGAACCTTCCTTCTGGACGGACACAATTCAAAGCTGGTCTGCCACTTCCACCTGCCCCTGTCTCGCTGGATGCATAGATCACATATTTTCGACGTCACGGTTAACAAGATGGAAAAGGTGGCCAGAGAGCGAGATTCCCTGGATGTGTCACTGAGGGGTCAAGGGCGTATTTGTTGCTGCAGGTGAGTCTGCTTTCTTCTGACTAGTCTAGCACCGTCCGGCCTGAACTGCACGGTCACGAGCTCACTGCAGTTGTGACAGTGACAAGGAATAACTTTTTAAGTCTTCGTGTTAAGGGGAAGGATGTCCTGAAGGAATGCTGCAGTTTTGTGGACTCCACCCCCTACTCCAGTGACTGGAAACTACAACTCCCAGCAGCACCAAGGAGAGAACTGTGAGGACCCCGGGGTGGAGCTAAGCAGCATTCTGGGAATTTGGGGGATAACTAAGGAGCTGTTTTCCAATGGCTCTCTCGCTCTGGCAATGGCCCTCAGACCCGGTGACCAGGGCTATCGGTTAGTTTGTTATTAGACCTCCAAGTCAGCGGAATGGGTAAGATAGTCTAGTTACCTTGTAGCTCTCTCTTTTCCCCTGGCTTGTTCCTTTTCCTTGCCTCGTTTGTAAATAAACCTATTATTGACCCTTTTGTGTGTGACTGCAGAACAATTAAATTTTAAGCACAGGGGAGGACCCACAGACTGGCAGCCCAGTTCACATCGGGGTGCCCTGTAACATTCATACATATTCTCACCCCACCTCACTTTCCAATTGATTGTTGCCTTTAAAATATACTCACTACATGAATCTTCTGAATTTTGAACTAGACACATAAAATGGCTAAAGAAATTGGTGCTGATAACGAGTTGGCCAGTAAGCTGAATGGCCTGTATTTTTTTTTCCCTGCTTTAGTTGCAAAGATGAATAATAAAAATTTGGTTAAACACTGAAAAAAAATAAATGTACAAACACTCACAACTTACTGTGAGGTATATAAATCAGGTAAATACTTAACAAAATATGTATATTTTATAGGTCATACTCTTAGCACAAGTACAAGTCAGAAAATGCCGAGGAGAAGATTCAGTTGCAATGTCTCTGCGAATCAATCAGGGTCGGTTAGTTTATTCTTACATATACTGTACTCGATGGCAATGTGTCTCAAGCATGCTTTTCAAGCAACAAGGCTCTTAGAAAAGCAATAAGAGGAGGCGTGCTTGATGTTACATCTATGTGTGGATCGGAAGCTGGCATAAAGTTTAGTATCCTGCTTTCAAGACAGTCCATTTAATTTCCAAGAACACTTACAGCAGTGGCTTGGAAGATAGATCATTTTTATTTCAGTAGCTGCAGGGGTAAATTTTAACTACCCTCTCATTTTTTCTATTAAAAAAGGATATAGAAAAATGAGAAAACTTAATTTTTTCAGCCCTCTAGCATAAGTATTTGGGACCGTCAGAAACACAAAGAAAAAAGGAGGAAAAAATGAAAAAAGCTTTCGGCTATTATATTGTTACAATTTATCAATAGTGTCCCATAAAATTTTTATGTGATATCTCAAGATGTGATAAAAAAAGGTCCTAAGTTTAAAATAAAACTGTCCTTCCAGCTCCCTTCTAACCAGTCTATAGGTGAAACTAGCAAGTATTACGCCTGAATTCTGAGAGCAAGTAGGAGGTAGACTCAAATGAAAGAATAAAGCAAAAACTGTTTTTATTTTAAGATACCAAATTCATTGTATTTATGTCATATTGAAAACAATGCTTTTGCTCTTTAAGTATCCCCAAAGTAGGAAAAAAGGGGCAAAATCTCTGTCCGATCTAATGTCAAATATTCCAAGTCAAGAATATTGACTTGATCGTTTCAGGCTGGACAATTATTGCCTTGACAGTGGACGGCTCAGATGGGCCAGCGAGTCGCTGACTCATCATTCATACACTTACCCTCCCTGGCCTCCGCCCACCTCCACCTGCACACAGCTCGCACCTCACCAGCCTCCCTCACCCCCTGTCCCTCCCTCCAGCCGTCCTGCCTCCCACGCCCAGACACACCTAGCTCCCACCCATGCTCAGCGGCGCCTCCAGCATCTGTCATAACTTAGCCTCCCCCGCAAGCTCCGTCCCTGCGGCCATCATCGGTCCGCGAAAGGCAAAGGTTCCTAGGTGATCGTGTACATAAAACTGGAGAGCGAGGCCAGGGAGAGGTGACCCAGGAGAGACGAACGCAGTCCCGACGGCGAGCAGAGACGCGCCGTCCCGGCGGACCTGTGGACGCCTCCAGCCCGCACGAAGGGACAAACAGGCCACGAGGCCCAGCGGCTCTCACTTGGCGCTTCCCAGCGAGGCCTCGGCTGGAGCTGTGTTGCTCACACTGCTCATCTCACACAAGCCCACTGGCAACCATTTCTGTCAGCTGCGGGAATGTTCGGCCATTCCCCACAGTAAGTAAGCGAGCGACGAATGGGAGGCAGTCAGGGTGGCCGGCAGTGGTTTACCTCTTTCACTGGGCCAAGCAGAAAGCCCCGCCTGGGACCCGCAATTAAAACGGGCGCTCGCCCACGCCTGGGTCCCCCAGCTCACAGACAAACTGCCACTTAGCAAAAAGACACAGCTGAACATTTCCGCATTACTTCTCCGCTACTGTCCCCAAAGGTGGCTTTTGGCTCGTGGCGGCTTTCAGGTATCACTTACACCAGGCACTGATTGTTTTTTCTAATGTAGGCTCTCACTTTCCTCTCAGTATCCCCCGCTGTTTCTGCCCCAAAATAAGAGTAAATCAGTCACGCCCGCACCTCTGGCCCGGCTCTGGCTGACCGACGGGCAGTCTCTGGCGGCTCCCCGGAGGCCCGCGCCTGGCCAGCGTCCTGCGCCTTGGCTCCCGCGCCTCTCCTCTGGACTCCATGGAGACTCGGCGCTGGGAGCTGTCTTGGCGGGAGCGACAGGCGCGCCTCCCGCCTTCCCATCCGCTGCTCCACTATTTAATCAAGGGAACTCATCAACTGTGGAGTTCATAATGGATGTCGGTAGCGTTTCCTGCGTTGTGACGGATGAATCTAACTTCGGACTTAATGCCTTTGTTCAAAATTAGATGGCAACAGAATCAAGATTAATACCATATTTTTTTAAGCTGCATGATGGCAACTAATACAGTTGTTCTCACAGTCTCGCTCTCCCGCCAGAAGTCCAGGGCATTTCCTTTCTCCTACCTTCCCCTCGGCCCCCCCCCACATCGACTCTCCCCCTTCAGAGGAAAGTCGGTCAAAGACAGATGACCCCACGGACCCGCGGGCGGCTGTCCCGTGCTCTCTGGGGACACAGGGTGAGTGTGACCCCGGTCCTCGCCTCGGGCCGCCCGGATGCCGAGTCCTCAGCCCGGCAGCGTCTTCTTCGTTCCTTCCTGTTGTCCTTTATGTTTTGATTAATCAACACGGCTTCTCAGTAATAATCTCCAGAGAATGTCTTGATAGATTGCGAGCGTGAGAGGACTTACTCCACGGAGAAATGTACTTGAAATGCGCATCAGGTTTTGGGGGGGTGGGGGGTTGCTGTGGAGAAGTCCTTAGCAGAGATAACAGGAGAAACTAATAAGACTAAAAGCATTCGTTTCAACTCAGTAGGGAAAGAGCAGGGTTTTTTTTAATTATTAAGTTCTTAAGACAAAAAAAAATCACATTGCTGCCCTGTGACGTTGAGTGGAAGGGTCTTCTGTGTAGTGGTAAGTAACCATATTACCTTGACTTAAGAGTCTTCTCTGAGCTTCTAGAAACGTAACCTCCTGGAAATACAGAAATCGCCGCAATTACTCTTTTCTGCAAGTCCCTTCCCTAGCTGCTTTAAGGGCTGCGTGCCCTCCAGCCTCGTCAAGACGGCAAGACGCGTCTCCGGTGGGGTGTCGGTGAGCTGCTCTTGTCCTTTTCCAGGAAGTCCAGCGACTGGCCTCCGGCCGGGCTCCGTGGCAGACGTCTTCCTTGGCCGCCTTCCACTCCTCAGCCCCGCCTGGCCCATCAGGCCCGCCGGAGTCCGTGTCCGAGCATCCGTGTGACCTCTCTCCCGAGCTGGCCTCCTGCCCTCCGGACACGGGCGGGGTGGGGGATCTGGAGTCCCAGGAGAGGCAGGGCGGGCCGAGCGGCTCTTCAGTTCCTGCTGCTGGGTCTGCGGCGAGCGGCGGCCGAGGGGGAAGCGCTTCTCCGGGCCTCCCGGGCCTCCTCGGCACCCTCCTGGCCACGCTGCGACGCGGGGGGGCTGGTGCTGGTCGGGGCACGGATCCAGGTCCGGGGGACAGGCCTGGGCCCGAGCGCGCCGTGGACGCCCCGGGAGGGCCTGTTCTGCCGGACAAGCTCAGCCTGCTCCTCAGGAGACGCTTGAGGCCCTCGAGTCTGATCCCGAACTCTCCCTCCAACCTCTGCCGCCCACGGCAGGAACCAGCTTCTAGCTCCACGGCGCCTTGGGGGCACCAAGGGAGCCCAGCGCGGGCCCACGCCCCGCTGGCCCGCTGATCCCCTGCCCCCCAAGCTGGACTGCCCTCACCTCCTCCTCAGCGCTCTAAATTCCTACTCATCCACCTGCCTCAAGGTCGTCAGGCGCCTGGGTCACCTATTCCCGGGACTTCCGGATGGAGGCCACGGCGACTGCAGGAGAGCCAGCAGGGGACACGGACGCTCACCTGTTCTTTCTGTGACAAGCCACCTGCATCCCCGGTGACACTGTCCCTTCTGCTTCCAGTAGTTCCTGTAATGCTGCTGCCGTTCCTCTATAACTGAAAGTCAGTTTAAACATAACAATAAGCCACAGAAAAAGCCATCAGGAAAACATTTAAAAGCGCCTTCACAAGTCCCATCATTACTCCCACGTCAGTGAGGCTGTTTTCTTAAAACAAATAAATCCTTGAAACACTCCAGCAAAATAAAAACCTGGTTGTTTCATGAGTGTTACTCACACACACACACACACACACATCAGGACGGCTCTTCCAGGCTCGCCGCCTACTCCCCTGTGAGAAAAGCACAGAGAGCTGTTTCCCGTCAAGAACAACAGAATGCAATGACCGGCGCCGTTAAAGCACCCTGGTCTCTGGCTAGAGAACAAAGCAGTAAGAACAATGCTAAATGCACGTCTGTAAATCAATTATCCTCTAGGAGAGGGAGGACAGATGTCATTAGTGATTTGGCGTAGAATTTTCTATTGTGCTCTCCGTGCAAAATGCAGCCTGTGTCCAGAAACAGTCTGCACACAGGCGACGCGGCCCACGAAGCGCGGCGGGACAAACACTTCTCCCTCTCTTCTGAAATGACTTTTGTCTACAGTTCCGTTATGTTGTTCCAGGACAAGAGAGACACACTGAAAAGGAGTCTGAGTTTTTCCTCCCTGAGAAGGTCGAACGCAATTCCCACAACGGACTCGGGTGGCAGCCCACCTGCTATGGAAGCTGGGGGCCGGGAGGGCAACGGGCACCACCCCCGGGGGTCCCCCACCCACGGAGGACCCAGCGCCCGAGTCCCCGGCTCTGGGCACTGCTCTGCAAGCCCGGGTTCCCCAGCCGGCACGGGCTAATTTCTTTCACGGAGGCCAAAAGCACCACCGATTTCTAAATTTAATTTAGATTTCAGTGTTGTATCGGAGGCAGAATCTTTAGGGAAACATAATGGCTGGCGGATGTCTATGAAGCAGGTAAGTGACATCAAATACACACTGGTATCAGCGAATTCTGGAAAATGACATCACAGGCCCTGCTGACCACCAGCCGGGGTGGACGAGACCCTGTGGCCCTTCCATGTGGCCCTTCCATGGTCATGGTCACCGCGCAGGACAAGCACCCCAGGGATGGCTGGGACACCCCTGCCCCCCTCCATTCCCCTACCCCCCTCTCCCACACCCCCTCCCCAACTCCCTCCTCCCCCACCGCCCCCCCCCCACCTGAAGTGCTCTGTCTGCTCTCACTGGGAGCTCTGTGCTTCTGAGTGGCTGCCGAGAGCCGCCTAGAGCCGATGGCCTGAGGCAGCGCCTCTGAGAGCCCCAGAATGGCTCTCAGGCCCACGGCTGCCGGCGCAGGAGCCAGACAGATGCCTGGCTCGGTGCGGGCTGGGGCCACCGCTTCACCGGCCTTGATTCTTCAGCTGTACAGTCGGAAGAGACTTCAGGGGGTGCAGAACGTGTAAGACTTGTTGAGCAGCCTTCTGCTCAAGTGAGTCCCTGCAGGAGACCCCATAACAGAAGGTGTGAGAGGCGCAGGGTTCTACTTGCCGGGACAGGCTGGGAGGGTCCCCCGCGGGGGAGGCCGCGGGCCCAGGAGGGCGAGGGGCCCTGAACTCTCCCGGCCCGACCCCCCACCCCAGCCCACGGCGACTTTTGCCTGTTTGGGCTGAAAGTGAGATGGGCCCCTCAAGGCCGCCCGCGGAGAACCGCCTGTGGCCATTTTCACGCCACGGGGACAGAGCTGCGTCGCTGTGACCCAGGACGCTGCTGGCCCCCGGGAGCTGCCCACCCTGCCCTCAGCTCCACCCCGAACCTGCACACAGCCAGTCAGTCGGTGGCAGATTCTTCCCATCTTCTGTACTGACAGAAAACGGGGTCCCGAGGGCCGGGTGGGGACTCGTCCCCACAGGACGCCGGTCTGGAAAGACCCCACGAGGAAAGAGAGCCGCAGGCTGAGCTCGGAGGCCGCCCAGCCGCCCACCGCCAGCCGCGAGGAGGCAGGGCCGGTGCCCCCTTCCCACGGGGCACCGTCGGAAGCTGGGGCCAGCCAGGGAGGGAAGCGGGGCTCCCAGTGGCCCCGTGGCCCCCTTGGGGCCTGGGTCCCCAGCTGGGTGAGGAGGAGACACTGGCGTGGGACAGCGTCAGCGCGCGGCCCCCAAGCCGAGTCCGGCCCCGCCAGCTGGAAGTTGGCTCCGTGAGCCGGAAGGGCAGGAGAGACCCCGACGTGTCTCTGAGCAGGCGCAGAAAGGCCGGCGGGGGCTGGGGGATAGTGATGAACAGCTCTAGACCGGAGGGGGGGTGGGATCAAAAACAGGGTGGGGGGACACTGGACTATGGTGACCGCACCGGCTGACTATGGTGACGGGAAGCCCACGGGGATGACAACCGAGGTGGGAAAAGGCACAAAATGATGCAAAAATAAACTTACATTAAACAAACAGACAACTGCAGCGCCACAGAGATCCGCACCGAGGTGCAGCCCTGGAGGTCGGGGTCCCGCTCCGGCTCCGGCCTGGCCCGCCAGCAGCCCGCTCCCGCCACCACTCCCCACTGACCGCTCGCGGCTGGACCGCGGGTCGGTTACCAGCAGCCGGAGCCTGCTGTGCCCGCGTGGGCGTCTCGCTGGCGTGGCGAGTGCTTCACCGCGTGACCAGTCCCCTGCCCAGCGCCTGCTCCAGAGGGCCCCACTGCGGGAAGGAGCAACAGGAGAGCAGCACTGACTCCTCCTGGGGGGCGGGGGGCGGGGGGCGCAGCTAAGAATAAGGAAGGGGGCACTTCCAGCCTTTTTACAAAGAACAGTCCGGTCAGCACCTCTCCCCCACTCCACGCCCAGTTACATTTCGAGCGTCCATCGGCATCTCCTCGCTCCGTGGTCCACATGGCCTTTGCACAACCCAGCCCGCCACGGTGTCACGCTGATGGCACAAGCTGTGAGTTGTTCTCCTCTCTGAGGGCCACCCCTGGACTGGAAGCCCCTGGAAGGCTGGGAGGAAGGATTTATCTTTTCCCTCTCACAGCACGTGGTAAGATTCCACGTGGTCCGAGTTTGTTGAGGTAACTTGCACACAGCTTCGCCCTGTGACCAACCCTATGTAAGGAAGGTGAATCCACCTGTGAGGTCCTGTAGATTTCTCTGCTACGTCGCATCAGTCCTTTGCCTCCTTCACAGCAGCCACAGCACCAATGTCTGTAGAAAGGTCGGACTACCTTCCCCCCATCCTCGGGGAAGATGCGATACCCATTTCGTGACCGGAAAATATGACTGGAGTCAAACTTGTGGTCAACTTAAATCAAGAATCAAGAATGTTTTTCCTACAAAGTGCCTGCGAGTAAATATTTTAGGCATCCAGGCTACACCGTCTGTAACAACCATTCAAGTTAACTGATAGCCCAGGAGCTGCCACAGCCAGTCTGTCAGTGAACGATCATCGCCATGAGCCAATAAAGCTTTATTAACAAAGTCAGGTGGTGGGCCAGATACTTTGGTCTTCGTAATTTGCTGGCTCTTGATATAAATGAGGAAAGCAAAACAATAATGCCTTCAGAAAATGATACAGTAAAGTACCTATGTAATCTCATCACAAGAGTGCTTCGAGAAAATAAACACAACAGCAGCAGTTACCTCTAGGGAAAAGATTAAAAGTGGACTATGGTAGAATTAGAAGTAATGGAATATCCCGCAGCAGTAGAACGAGTAGACTGTAGTTTCCAACACCACAAGAACAAATCTTGCAATGTAATAGGAACAGAGATTCAACCCTCCACTGAGGAAGGAACAAGCAAGAGGAGTGGTGGGGAGACGTGCGTCGTGTGCCGCTTAGCCAGCACTGCCATGTCCCCAGAGCGCAGGAGACCCCGCCACGTCACAAAGGAAGAGACAAGTCAAATAGAAAAATGAAAAAGGACAAAAATAACAATAACAAGCATGCCCCAAACGGGTGCCCCACTGGCCAACGGCCACGGTCTGCCGTCAGTGTCGTGCATCACCCAGGAAATCCCAACAAAATCCCCAGTGGACCTCCCTGGTGGTGCAGGGGCTGAGTCCCAGCACCGTGAAGCCGCCCACAGCCGCCGCAGCACGAGTCCATCCCCGGTGGGGGGGGGGGGGGGCCCGCACAGCAGGCCACTCCCGTCTCCCCGCCGCGCCCCTCGGCAGTGGGCTTCGTCTGTCGGCCTGCTCTGCTCCCCGCTCTGTCTCTGGTGAATGTGCTCACCCCCTGCACCGCTGGTCTGTACCCCAACTCGTATATGCATTAATCAATCTCAAAATAAATAAATATATGAAAATCCCAGTGGCCAGACCCCCCGGGGCCCCCCAGCAAGGCAACAACTAAAAGGGCGATAATCCTGGGGCTCCCAGCCTGAGAGCCAGGGCGGCGGGAACGTGCGCCCCCCCCCCCCGGACCCGCCGCTCCCCTCACAGGCCGAGCCTGCACCCCGAGGACACACCAGGCCGGCTGGGAACGCGCCTCAGGGCAGCATTTGCCGGGCACAGTCTGCGCGCCGGGACAGAGAAGCCGCCCGCCCGCCGTGGGACAGCGGCACGAGCCCCCAGTCCCGCCGCGTGGCCACAGAGGCCAGAGGCATCGCCAGCGACGGCCACAGAGCTGCGGGGCCCTCGAGGGGCGGGGGGCTGGTGGGCTCGCCGGGGCTGTGAGGGCAGGCACCCCGGGCGGGGTGACCCGGGGCCTGCGGGGTTTATTAAGCTGTGTGTGTGCGTGTGTGTGTCTGTGTGTCTGTGTGTGTGTGTCCGTGTGTGTGTGCGTGTGTGTGTCTGTGTGTGTCTGTGTGTGTGTCCGTGTGTGTCTGTGTGTGTCTGTGTGTGTGCGTGTGTCTGTGTGTGTGTCTGTGTGTGCGTGTGTGTGTCTGTGTGTGTCTGTGTGTGTGTCCGTGTGTGTGTGTCTGTGTGTGTGCTTGTGTGTGTCTGTGTGTGTCTATGTGTGCTTGTGTCTGTGTGTGTGCTTGTGTGTGTGTGTGTGTCTGTGTGTGTCTGTGTGTGTGTCCGTGTGTCTGTGTGTGTGCGTGTGTCTGTGTGTGTGTCTGTGTGTGCGTGTGTGTGTCTGTGTGTGTCTGTGTGTGTCCGTGTGTGTGTGTCTGTGTGTGTGTCCGTGTGTGTGTCCGTGTGTGTGCTTGTGTGTGTCTGTGTGTGTCTATGTGTGCTTGTGTCTGTGTGTGTGCTTGTGTGTGTGTGTCTGTGTGTGCGTGTGTGTCTGTGTGTGTCTGTGTGTGTCTGTGTGTGTCTGTGTGTGTGTCCGTGTGTGTGTGTCTGTGTGTGTGTCCATGTGTGTGTGTCCGTGTGTGTGCTTGTGTGTGTCTGTGTGTGTCTATGTGTGCTTGTGTCTGTGTGTGTGCTTGTGTGTGTGTGTCTGTGTGTGCGTGTGTGTCTGTGTGTGTCTGTGTGTGTCTGTGTGTGTCTGTGTGTGTGTCTGTGTGTGTGTGCTTGTGTGTGTCTGTGTGTGCTTGTGTCTGTGTGTCTGTGTGTGCGTGTGTGTGCTTGTGTGTGTCTGTGTGTGCTTGTGTCTGTGTGTGTCTGTGTGTGCCTGTGTGTGTGTGTCTGTGTGTGTGTCCGTGTGCGTGTGTCTGTGTGTGTCTGTGTGTGTCTGTGTGTGCGTGTGTGTCTGTGTGAGTCTGTGTGTGTCTGTGTGTCTGTGTGTGCGTATGTGTGCTTGTGTGTGTCTGTGTGTGCTTGTGTCTGTGTGTGTCTGTGTGTGCCTGTGTGTGCGTGTGTGTGTCTCCGTGTGCGTGTGTCTGTGTGTGTCTGTGTGTGCGTGTGTCTGTGTGTGTGTGTCTGTGTGAGTGTGTGTGCGTGTGTCTGTGTGTGTGCGTGTGTGTGTGTCTGTATGTGTCTGTGTGTGCTTGTGTCTGTGTGTGTGCTTGTGTGTGTGTGTCCGTGTGTGTGTGTGTGTCTTTGTGTGTCTGTGTCTGTGTCTCTGTATGTGTGTCTGTGTGTGTGTCTGTGTCTGTGTGTATCTATGTATGTGTGTCCGTGTGTGTGTCTGTGTGTGTGTCTGTGTCTGTGTGTGTCTGTGTGTGTTTCTGTGTGTGTCTGTGTGTGTGTGTGTCTGTGTCTGTGTGTATCTGTGTATGTGTGTCCGTGTGTGTGTCTGTGTGTGTCTGTGTCTGTGTCTGTGTGTATCTGTGTATGTGTGTCCGTGTGTCTGCCTGCGTGTGTGTGTCTGTATGATTTTATGCACACGCGTGGTTCCAGGCGTGGGAAGGATTGCCCGTTTAACCGGGGTCTTTGACGACACGTGATGGGCACAAGCCCAGAGTCCCCCTGGAGGCCTGGCCCGGGCGCACCCCCTTCCACGCCACGGCTCCCGGGTCAAGTGCTGCAGCCCCGGGCCCCAAGGCCTCACCCCTCTCAGGGCTCGTGCTCCGGGGCAGCTGCTGGTGGGCGCCAGTGACCCCCAGAAGGTTCCCCAGCAGGTGGGGAGCCGCAGGCGCCATCTCAGAGCTGGGCTGGGGACCTTCTCCTTGCGCAAGTGCAGGTTTCGACTCCTACGCCTGCTGGCTGACACGTCTCCTGAGTCTTGAGCTGGGCAGCCCAAGAAACCCACTCCACACCACCCACTAAATATTCGCTAACAAAATAAATAAACTGTAGGCAGGGCGATGGCAATACCCTATCTGGAGTGTTTCCTCTCCGGGGGAAGAGGAGGTTGTTAGCGCTTCAATTCAGGCTCTTGAACCGTATTTGATAGGGACTCTCCTGCCCTTACATGAAATATTGAATTAATTTCTCTTATCAATTGGAATATGTTGCTGTCTCATTCACTGTGAATTACTCTGGCTGAAAATATTTGCTATTTTTTCTCTTTCAGATTCTCCCGTGTCAATAGCCTGGGGGATAAACTGTCTGATTTGGCTACAGAGAAAATCACTGTTTTTATTGGATGCCTGTTTTTTCCAAGGGGACAAGAAAAACATTCTCACTGCTATCAACTTGTTTCTAAGAAAAGGAGAAGGTGCCATTTCACTAAAAATCTATCACACCGTTGGATAATGAGGTTGCTCTGAGCTAGGACGTGGAGCGCTCCAGCAGGCAATTTAAGAGGAAAGAAACCAGGGCGGCTGGAATGAAAGCGAAGTCTAGTGAGTCCCACTTAATGTGATCAACAGGTTCTTGGGCACTGTGACATCCAATGAAATGTCACATAACAAAAGCAGGACCACGAATAACGCCCTGGTAAGCAGCTGGCCAGGACTGTCTCTTCCTGCATCAGTGGTGCAATGAAAGCATCGTCCACGGCCCTGCCCTAGCAGCTAGTTCCAGGCGTGGTCTCATGCCGGAGGCCAACGAGGCGAAACCTGTGACCCTCAATGGTCAGGAAAGAAGGTGTGAGAAGAGGGAGAGGGAAACAGCCAGGAGGTTGGGTCGGTCCTGCCTCCACCCCTCCGATAATGATAAGCTATCTCACCCCGGGCCTCAGGGTCTCCACAGTAAACAAACTCAGATCCACCTTGATGAGTCCCGATGGCTGATAGTCTTGCGGCCATGTCCACTGAGCCTTGTGGTGGCTATTTCTATGTCACCTTGGGTGGGCTTCTGTAAAGATGTTTTTGAATGGGATTAAAAGTGAAATCAGCCTATTTTGAGAAGATCATCCTCCTGGTTGCCCTCTATCGTGAGGGTAGGCCTCGCCAGAGCAGCTGAAGACTGTAAGAGACCCATCAAGGGGAAGTCTGCTACTTCCGGCCTGAGCGGCAACTCTTCCCCGCGTCTGCAGCCTGCTGGTCTGGCCTGCAGAGTTGACCTTGCCAAACCTCCAGTCACGTGAGCCAGTGACGTAGAGGAATTACCGGCTTGGTTCTGTCGACCCAGAGAACTCTGAAGTAAGCACCTACGTGCGCCTGACATGTCCTAAATACTTGGAATCTGTAGGGATCAAAGAGGCAAAGACCTCACTGCTCTTGGCGCTCATGAACTTGGCAGTACGGCAGATAGGCATACTCTCGGGCCCTCAGCCCTCACAGAAGCAAGAATGGACTGGCCCGTGGCATGTCCCGCCTAGTGCGGCTTCGTGTGCTGTGACCTGGGCCTCGCCAGGCAGCTTATGCTAACATGACCTGCCTCTTGCGCGGTGTGGGGGAAAGCCTGCTGTGTTCTCCTGGGCTCCTGGGCCAACCCGCACAAGTTCGACCTCAGGGGAGCCAGAGACTGTGGCAAGGGCACTCACTGGAATCTCCACGCCTACACGACTGACCCCAAGGTAAAACCCCGCACACCAAAGCTTGGGGGAGGCTCCCGGCTGCTGACGCCTCGTACACACCGCCACAGACTGGCGCTCAGAGCCAGTATCGTCCCTGTGACCCAGCTGGGCGAGGACACGGAAGCTTAGGCCTGGTCTCTCTGGACTCCATGCTGGGTCTGTTTCCTCCACTTAGATTTCTCAGTTTCCTCCCACCCAACCAAACCTGAGCCCGGGGCAGAACAGGTCTTCCGAGCTTCACAGCAGGCCACAGGGCGTCTCTAGAGCCTGGCGCACCCGGCATCTCCTGGGGACATCGCGGGCCTGGGCTCGCAGGTCTTCACAAGGAAGCTGCGGGCGGCAAACACTCCTGTTTCTTGGAGCTTCAGACCAGAGCTGTGCCCCTGGGTGGGGCAGGGGGTCGTGGTTCTCATGCTCACGGCCCCCAGGGTCAGCGAGACTCCAAGCCGTGTGGAGGCAGTGAGAAGCGGGCAAACAGCTAGGCCCGAGTGAAGCCGGACATGTCAGGAGGGGCCGTGGAGGTGTCCGGTGCCACCCCGGCACCGCTGGAAGCTGGGCGGGCGTTCCAAGGCCGTTGCTCACCACTGCAAACCACTGCACCCCGGTGGCAGTGTCCACGCCGGCCAGGGTGACCACAGCCACCCTAAAGGGGACAGAGGGAAAATCACGGATGTTTAATTCAAGTTGTGGTTCTTAACCTGGTACGGTTTCTTCTTCTTCTTTTTTTTTTTTTTAAGACTGATGCATTTGTGCACACAGAACTGGGGGACAGGCCAGAGGCTCAGGGGCGGTGAGAGGATTCACCAGAGAGTGGGGAGCAGAGCAGGCAGATCGACGAAGCCCACTGCTGAGGGGAGCGGCGGGGAGACAGGAGAATCCTGCCGCACCACGTGCCCCCACCCCGGGCGGGGATCGAAGTTGCACCGGAGCTGCGGCCGGCTTGCAGTGCTGCGTCCTGACCCATCGCGCCACCCGGGAGGGCCCCAGGACGGTTTCTGTCTCAGAGAGGGCAGCCGTGGACGCCTGAGGCGCTGCGTGGTGGGAGCGAGGAGCGCGCCCTGGCATCTGGCGGGAGGGGCAGGACCACGCTGCCAGAAGGCGCCGTCCGGCCCAGGCCTGCCGTGGTCCGGTGCGGAGAGAGCCAAGTCGGAACCGAAGGGGCCCAAAGGCACCGAGTAAAATGCAGAGCACGCCCCAAGAAGGGGGCGGACAGCCGGGCGCCCCTGGAGGCTGAGTCTTGTGTGGCAGGAGCTCTCCAGACAGAAACCACGTCACCGTGACCTGGGACGTGGCCGGGGACACACACCGCCACACACACTAAGAGCGACTCCACACGGGTGTGCAAGCGGCAGGAGCGAGTCATCCCACGTGAGGACTCCTTGGGGGCGCCCCGGGCGCGGGGAGCAGGCGACAGGAGCCCGCAGCTGTGGGGCCCTGCCTGGCCAGGGCGCCAATGTGCGCCCTGTGGCAGGCGCCACAGCGGCCAGGCCAGGGAGGCAGCCGGCGCCCACTGCTGGGCCTCCCCCGCGTCTGCACCGCCGCCCTCACTCAGCCCTCGCAGACAGACAAGGAGGCCAAGGGCCAGCTCCCACGCAGTGGCCAGGACTGCCCCCACCTCACAGGAGGACGCTGAGGCCGCCGGGACTCACCCCTCGGGGTCCGTCAGCCAACTGTCCCGGACACTTGCTCCGGCCGTGCAAACAGAGGAGGATCTGGAGACCCCATGAGCAAAGACCATGAGAAGCCTCGGCGAGGCGGCGGTGGCGGGTCCTGTTTCGAAAGGGCCTTTCCGAAGAACCCCGGGACGAAGGCGCCACGGCCGCCCGCTTCCGTTGCAGCAGCCGGCCCGCGGCACATCAGACCCTGGGCTCCAGGGCTGGACGAGTGGCCCGCGCCGCCGGCAGTGACCCATCGGCACGCACAGCCTGTCTGCGGTGAGCCCCGCTCTGTGAGTGGGCCCCAGGAAAAGACGCTCAGGAACAACCAGAGGACACGTGCCGAGGGTCCCTTCCGTACCTCAAGGGCGGGGCTGTACCTGGCTCCCCAGGGGGCCGTGTCGGGGGGTGGGGGGCCCCAGGGCAACGGCAGGTCCTGGAACCCGAAGGCGTGGGAAGGAGCCGGGGCCACCGGCCACCCAGTTACCCCGTGGATGACAGCGGGGGACCCAAAGTAGCAAGCGCATCGGGACCCGGCCGGGGTGCGTCGTGGGGTCCGCAGGCTGGCCTCTCTCCCCAACCCCCGCCAGCCCATCCTTGGCCCGACCCCGAGGCAGGAACTCCCCACAGCCAGAGGGAAGAAGGGAGCCGAGGGGGGCCGGTGGGGGGCGCGAGGGAGCTGTAAGCACGGGGTGTGCCACCTCACGGCACTCAGAGGGAGAAGTGTTTTTAAGAATCTTGGACGTGAAATCCAGGCGGTTCCAAGTTACCAGCCAGCCAGAGGGTGGGATCGAGGAGGCAGGAACAGCAGGGAACTCGGGGAGGCACAGAGGCGCTGGGGGCCGTCGGGGGTCAGAAGCCGGAGGACCAAGGTAGCCCTGCACCCAGAAGCGCCACTGATACCCTGCAGCTCTCCCTTACGAGACTCTTCCTCACAGCCTTATTTATGACAGTGAATGAGTTGGAAAATTAAATGTCTAACAATGGGGCCTTGGTGGAATGAATTATAGCAGGGTCGGATGACAGCAAACGCCACACTGTGAATATCATATAGTTGAATATTTAAAGGCACCATAAAATGTTCAAGATAGAATACTAATGACCAAAAAGATCAGCTTATATATACCTGAAACCCATCCTATTCATCCTATTAACCCCACTGGTCTCTCAAGGCATCCCTCGGACTCCAGTCAGGAAGAAGCCTCCAGAATATTAGCTGTTCTGGGTCCCAGGACCGGGTGCGGGAGCCTCAACCCTGCTGCGGGGCACAGGAGAGGCGCAGCGAAGGGACCCAAGCATCCCTTCGCCTCTCAGCGGAAATCCTTGCTGCCCTGAGGTCGCCTCACAGAGCAGGGGGTGGAGTGGGGTGTTCCCATGAGATTCGAAAAATGAATACAAGTTCCAAGCCAAGAATCCATTGTTTCTCAACGTGGCAATTTAAAGTCACGTTTTAATTCGATCAAACAACTGAACTTGCCCTAAAATAATCACCTTAGAGGGAAAAGAAAGCAACCGAGCGCGCCTGTGGTCCTCAAGGTCTGCCTTGCATCCCCCGGCAGTCCCCGGCGCCCCCATCAGCAGGCTCCCCCCATTGTGAGAAGGGCTGGCAGGCGCAATGGGGGCTGCCCATGGTCACCCTCCCACCGAGCGGATGAACAAAGACAGCCCACTGTGTTGAGGGTGGGGGGGCTCATTCAGCATCCGTGGCTGAACCTCCCGGAGGCTCCCCACCGCTCTGCCTTGATCAGGAACAGGACAGCCAGGCCAGCGCCTGCCAGAGAGGCGTCTGGGCCCAGTGTGAAGGTCAGCAGGACGGAGTCCCCCACACCCCCACACCCGCTGCCCTCCTCCCACAGCTCACACAGCGGCGGTTTCTAACACAATAAACCAAAAGGGCACAGCAGGATAAATGCCCTTCTTCTTAGACACTTCTGGAGGACTGAGGCAGGGGCTCTGTGCCCCTTCAGGCCTGAGTCCTGAGATAACAGGAAAGGGCAATGCTGGAGACCCCCCACCCCCGCACCCCAAAGACACCCCGTCCTGGACCCCGTGTCACAGTGGACCATGAGAGGACCCAGGTCTATTGACCTTTGATGGGCCCTGGCCTGAAATCACAACCCCCCCAGGAAACAGAAGGATCTTAGGACATTACGTTCAACTAGGTTCAAAGTCACGGTTCACTGTGAAAAAAACCAAACTAGAGGAAGCTCAAAGTCCAGTACGCAGAGAGAAGACAAAGCCAGGAAAGCAAATGGGAGTCAAAGAAGTCAAGAAGCGAGAGCTAGCCGTGCTCAACGTGCTGAGATGCCCTGAGCGCGTCCTGGACATTAGCCAGTCACTGGCTAACGGTGCAGAACAAGGCCGCTTGTCCAGGCCAGGCCTGGCTCGTCTGCCCTCGGCGGGGGAGCGTGTGTCACAAGCACACTGCTGTCGAGGGTCGTCACGTGGCTACATGCTTCCTGAAGAAGAGCGTGCCACAAGGTGTGGCTTGGCCACGCTTCACTTGTTCACGCAAGTGAACATTACACAAACACTGGACGCCCAGAGACTCCCTCACTGCCCCTCCAGCCTCCACCCCTTTCGCGAGGGAATCATCACCCTCCACCACCCCAGGCTGGCCTGGTTTTGAACTTTATGTAAAGGAGCACATAGCATACAATCTCTGTGGCTCCGTACACTATCTGTGAGGTCCACTGCACTGGACCTCAGTTCATTTCATGACTGAGGCAGACACCCGTGGGGACAGCACATCACACTGTTGTGGGGTCACTGCTCTCCTGCTTCGGCCAGTGGGAGCAGCACTGCTGTGGACAGACCTGTGGCGCATGGCCACGGCACGTGGCCACTAGAACTAGACACTTGGTGGACAGAGTCAGCCGCAGTAGAACTGCCAAATGGTTTCCAAAGTGATTGCTCTCGTTTACATTCCCACTAACAGAGTGTGCGTGGTCCTGTTGGTCTAAGAATTTTGTCAACGTTGGGCCAGTTTTGAATTTTTAGCCAATAATGCATGGTCATAGTTGTTAAAAATAAATCATCCCAAAGGCCTATCGTGCAAAAGAAGAGCCCCCTCTCCTACTCGTAAGCCCTGCTACCCAAAGTCAGAAACTTCGACTCTTTTAACTTCTTTCCAGCAATTGCCTTTGTGTCCTTAATACTCCAATTTATGCCTTTTGTGAATATTTCAAGGATTATTTCTTGATCTCCTAGTTTTAGCACTCCTATGCTCTATGCCTCCACCCTCCCCATGTCCTTTTCACCTCCACGTCCTTCATAGTATAGCTTTACCATAACATACCAATAGTTTCCATTCATGGTTATATAACCATTTTCACACGTGACCCAACAATACACTGATTGTATTACTTTACTATGCAAAGTTGAGTTTTCCCTAAAGTTTGTGATTGCCTTTATTTTTCATCTACTTCGTTTTCCATCACCAGCTTTTCTCAGACTCTGAGGGAATTACAAAACTCCCTCCAAAAGGTCTAACTTCTCGTGAAGCCTGTAAATACCACATTTTCCCCATAATACCTTTTTTATCTTGGTCAATGGTCTCTGCGTTTCTGGTCACTTGGCCCTAAATAGCTGCCAACCTAGGAAAGCCCTTCATCATTTACCCTAGGAACCTCAGAGTTGGAGCCCAGTGTTCCACATTCTGTCTTCAAATCTTACCTTTTGTTTCTTTGCATTTTCTTTTGCTTCTTGGGGCAAATCATCTAGCAGCTCCCTAGATGTAAATGCCTTCAGACTTTCCATGTCTGCAGGTTACCTTCAGACACGAGTGACAGTTTGAAGATTGTATGGGTGTCCAGGTTAGAAGACACCGGACAGCTTTGAGGACACTGCTCCCTAAGTCATTTCTTTCAAGTTTACTACGGAAAAGCCCCATCTCATTTTGATTCCCAGTCCTTTGATGTATGACCCTTTTGCTCTTCTTGGGAAGATTTTACTATCTTCGCTTTTTATCTTCAGCTCTCTGAAATGCCATGGTACTATGCTTTGGTGTATACAGACTCTTCAATCTGAACATTCAAGTTCTTCAGTTCTTTATATATACATACTATACTTTTTTAATTCTTGCCCTTTTGTGTCTCTCTTGGTTGTTGGGACTACTAGGTTGAGTCTTGTTTTCTCCTAATTTCTCTCCTGCTCTTTAACTTTCTTCTTTTATTGTAATTTCCAGGAAAGTCCTTCAACATTAACTTCCAACCAGCTAATGATTTTTTTCATTTCTGCTTAATTTCTAAGACCTCTGTTTCTACTTCTTTTCAAAAGTAGTATATTTTGTTTCATCAATGAAATGCCTTCTCTTTTCTCTCTGACAATGTTAATTATAACATTTTTAATTAAGTTGCCTTCTGCTTATTTCATTATTACTGGATTTATTACATTCATTTCCCGCCAGAACCTGCTTTGCTTGTTCTCATTTCAAAACAGAAGCTCTCCCCAAAAGTCTGATGATCCCAGCACATCAGGTTATATTTAAGGGAGAGCTGTTCATCAAGTCTCTATGAGGATGTGGGGTTTTGCTGGGATGTGATTGGGATGAAATTTGCCTAATTCACTGGAAGTATTTCCCCTTGAAGTGATCAGTTACTCCTGATAATATCCTCCCACTCTGCCTAGGGGTGGGTACAGCCTAAGTGCTAGAAATATTACTGGGAATAGAGAAGAGGATTGGAAAGTCTCTTCCCACATTTCACTTTAAAATGTCTGGAGCCTGCTCACCACTGCTCCTGGTGACCTCCATCTGGACCTGTTAATTGAGTTTCTGCAGAGACAAGCATTCTCCAGATGCCCTGGAGGAGAACCCATTATCCGATCCTACAGACTGGGATAGAGCATCTGGGATAATAGAGTTGGTTGATTTGGTTTTTTATTTTTTTAACTGTAGCCAATAGAAATGGACTCCAGCAGTTAAAATGGGAAAGGCATCTATTTAATGGTAGGTGGTTCATTGACTAGTTGGGAGGGCTGAAGAACCAGACTCCAGGATGAACTTCTGGAACTACGTCCAAGAGAAGAGGTCTGATGAAGACACCGCTAGATGAATGAGCCTTGAAGTCATTCTGCTCCTGCTCCCACTGATGCAATTCCCTATCAGAAGCCAGACTTTTCAACTACTGCTCATCCCACAGGCTCTGCTCCAAAAGAGCACATGTGCATTTGTGCACACACACACACACACACTCATAGATCCACTCTGAAGCAAATTCTATGGTAGTTTGTCTATTGACACAGTCAGGTCATGGGCCTATGGATAAGCTACAGACAGATGGTGCTACAGTTACTTTGAGGAAGCCAGCCCCCGAACTGGAGATGATCGTAAAGTTAGGGCTACTCAGAAGAAGATGGACAATCATGCAACATATGCTACCCTCGGCTGAACTACTTCTTCACTTCTGTCCTCGAAGGAATATGTGGCTCCCAAGTCACGAAGTTTCTGGGGCAGAGCTGATGTTGCTGAAGTCTTACCTCCTGGCCCTTCCTTCCAGTCTTCTCAGTTGGGAGGCTACCAGTCCAGTTCCCACTTGTCTGTCTGCTTTTCATTTTCCAAATACTTGTCAACGTCTTCCATTCACCATTGTTTGCTCTCTCAGGGTCTTGCTCTGTGTTGGTTTATAACGTCACCATTCATTTTCCATTATTTTAGTGGGGTTCAGAAGGCACCAGAATCAATGTGTGCTATATTGAATCAGAACATGAGCTATTTTTTGTGAAGCTCTGAAGGAGAATGTATATGTTAAGGTGACATGTTGATGATTTAATGCACCAGAAAAATTCCCACAAAATTTTAAATTTCTCAGTGGGCTCACATGTATCAGGAATGCTACTCCCCCACACACACACACCAGACAACTGCTGATTACCTTCTGCATAGGCAGACAGCCAAGTTGTGTGTCCTCAAGGAATGGACTGCTTTATGTATTTCAGAGGTGAAAAAAGGAGAAATTTGCAAGGTGAGTCTTTTGTTTTCACCACATGGTGGATAAAGGCAGCTCCTGTCTCTTATCCCTGCAGCATTTCTTTCTTTAGAGGTAATTTGAAACTCTCAGGGCTGAGATTGAATTCTTAGGAACTCAGTTTTCAAAAACATTCTTGTAGTTAAAGATGGGGTGAGGGGGAGGCAGATAAAAATAATCAAACCAATTGTTTTATATTCATTAATAAATGCTGTTGTGCCTGAAGATGATCACCCTGGAACATGTCAGGGATATTTTGTTTTGCTTTGCTTTTTGGCATTTATTTCATTATTTGTATTTTCAAAGAGCTAAATAAATATCATCTTTATTTCAAAAAACATTAGATGCCCTTGCTTCTCTTCAAGTCATGCAAACACTTTTCTTTTAGAAAACCTGAGTCTTCTTGACTGGCTTGGGTCCTGCACTAGAACAATGTTCCGGGGGAATGGCCACAGAGGTGGTAAGGGCAGCGAGCCCCCTGAGGCGGTGTAAAAACCTCACTGCAGGCAGGGTCCTGATGCCACGTGACGTGGCCATAGGCAGGCATGCACCCTGCCCTACATCTGCATGGAAAGCAGAAATTGTCTGTCCTGAGCTTGGATATTTGACAAAGGACAAAGTGGGAAAGGTATATCCTGGTGTCTTTTCATGATTTAAAGTAAAATGTGAAAGGAAAGAGACAACAAGAACCCAAAATAAATAAATAAATAAGAATTGCTGACTTGAGAAGTCCTCAGCCAACTAGGAAAGCTAGGCAATGGGCTATATTGGCTGTCAGGAAATCATAATTGGCAGAGAAGGTCAAGTGTGGCTGGACAGCTTCTGTCTAGCACCAAAAAGATTAGGCACCTGCCCCAGGGACCCCTCAACCAGATCGCAGAAGCTCCAAGTACCGAGGTCATCAGAGAAACGCTTGCAAAATCCTGTTGGCTCATGACTGAACCTCATGACATACCCTGGAGAACCTCATGACATACCCTGAAGACCAACATGATTCTGGAGAATGTTCTCTGCAGAAATATTTCCCATGTGGACTGAATGTGCAGTAAGGGACAGAGAGGGGACCACACGAAGGAAAGCAGCAGGACTCTCAATCTTGCAGGCCAGAAACCTATTCTGAAGGTCATAAAAACTTTCAGACAGGTGAGCAGAGGCTACTGCAAAGGAAGGAAGGGTGGTTCCTGGGGAGAGCCTGAGCTGAGGGGCAGATCCATGAACCAGAGGCCTTCCGGCAGTAAGACCCAAAGGCTCCTTCTACTGAGTTCTTAAGTAGCATAGATCAAGGGTTCCTGTCTTCCTTCCATGTTTCCCCTTTTGGGACATAACTGTCTGTGACTGTTGGACACAGCCAGGAATTTCAACAACTGCGGTAAGCCCAGATGCTGATTTCCAGCACCGCTTGTTTAGCTATGCAGTAGTTCCCAGCCACTGGACAGATAGAAGGAGACTTAGAAAAAGCATTGACTTGGGAAGTGAAACCCATTCAAATGTCACTGTTCAAAACATCTGCAGAACAACACTTGGAGATCTTCTAAGCCAGTCTCACCAACCAAACGAGCAAACACAAAAACAATCCACCAATTCAAACTAAGCCTTGATTTGGCTCCAAAATGGTGCTCCCTAGCATAATGTCCGACCTCATTCATAAGCCTTGGCTCTGAAAGTGTTTTGAGTTTTCCCTAAAATGAAATTTGTGCTCCAAGGACCAAGACTGTCTAGCATTGAAATGCTGGTGGAAAAAAAAAAGACGATTCCCAACGTGTCTGAACCATGGAGAATGTTTCCTAAAGGTGCCTGTTGCCCCAGAGCAGCTGAATGGGCTGGAGACAAGCTCACCTCCCTGCTAAGAAGGAGAGGGGCCCTCCCTGGTGGCGCAACGGGTTAGGAATCAGTACTGCAAGCTGGCTACAGGTGCTTCAGTGCAAATTCCATCCCCTGTCCCAGAAATGACCCACATGGCGCGGCAGACCTCTCCTGACCTGCCCGCTGCTCCCCTCAGCAGTGTACTTCACTGATCTGCTTGTTCTGCTCCCCACTCTGTCTCTGTTAAAGCCTCTCACTGCCCCTACACCTCTGGCTTGTACCCCAATTCTGTATGAATATATAAATAAATCTTTAAAAAAAAAAAAAGGAGAAACCTCTGAGAACTTGGCCTCAGAGACTGAGCTGAGATGGAATTCCTGCCATGGCTTTGTGCAAGGTCGAGACCCTGGATAAGACATTTTTCTTCTCTGTGCCTCGGTTTCCTCTCCATAAATAAAGGCATTATCTCAGGTGGCTGTGTAATTCACCGGCCAACACAGGACACCTCGGAAAGTGGACAGGAACCTTTGCTACTGGCACCAGGACAAGCAGCAGGAGGCCTGGCCTCCCCAATGCCCACTCCCGCTGGGTCTGGGAGAGGACTGAGAGATGACCCCCTGGTCACCCTCCAGAGCTTACACCAGGTTTTAGAAAAACCCGAAGGCCTTGCTGGTGCAGGGGTTCATCTTGGCTTACTGGTGGTGGCCCTTCCACACCAGTCTTGCCTGGAGGAGTGTCCTGGGTCAGGACAGGGGCAGTGCAGGCGCTGGGCCCACAGGAGACCCGCAGCCTCTGCCTGGAAGACTCCAGAGCAAACGCGTGAGACCATCGGGCCAGGCAGAAGGACTCTAGGGAGAGCCCACGGTGGCCTGGGGGGGGGGGGGGCAGCGGGGGGCAGGGGTGCAGATCCAGCCTCAGCGCGGGGACCTCCGCCAAGCGGACCAGAACCCGCCGCCCATGCTGCCTGCCCCCCACCACACTAGCAGCAGCACCCGCGGGCCTCTGACACTACCGGAGTGGGCCAGGTGGGCGCATGAGGTGCAGGTGGGGGCGGCAGGGGCGGCGGGACCCAGGGGGCCCCCACCCACCCCCGCAAAGCGGCCGCGTGGCACCGGCGCGCCAGTCCCGAGTCCTCAGCCCCTGCCCCGCTTGCGGCTCCCTCGGGGCTCCCCTGGGTCCCCGCCAGGCAGGGGCTCGGGTTCCGCCCTGACAGATCCCTGCAGCGCACCGCCCGTCAGGTAAGCGGGAAATATCCGTGCCCCAACCAAAGGCGTCTTCTATACAGAGAAAGAGAAACGCACGTCAACTGTCAGAATACTTAAGGACACAAATGGATCTCCAAGAGGGAACAGTTGCACTCTGTGATAAATTCTGTTGTAATAACGCAAGTAAAAGCTTTTTACCTTTCGTTTACCTGGTTCTTATGTTTCCAAATTAAGAATCTAAAGGAATGTTTTAAAATTTCCCTCCCTGATTCCCCAGCGTAAGACCCTGGACATTAAAATGTCGTTTACAACAGACATTACTCCATTATCAAGCGACGCTCCCCGCTTAGAGCAGCCCATTTCCCCCTCAGGATTCGTTTCAGTCAAACCGAGCCCGGACCGCAAAGCTGTGACAACAGCGCCGCCTGGTGGGCGCCGCGACGCTGCGCCCTTATCGCTCGGCCCGCGGACCGAAGCGCTGGTCCAGGGATCCTGCCTCTGTCCCCAGGTGATGCCACGGGGCGCCCAGCAGTCCCGAAGTCAGTGACGTGGTGTCCACGTTCCCCTGAGGGAAGGGAAAGGTCCGCGACGAGCATCTATTGATAACTAGTATGTGCTGTGTCGGCCAAAGCTACTTAATCCCTTTCTCCTTTAATGACTGAAATAATGTGGAGAGGTGGACATTATTCTCTTGCATGTAAGCAGACTTGCCCGTAGAGATGTCAAACATGCAGTAACTGGAGATGGGGCCCGGCTACTTTCGCTGTTACCACGAAACCGGGAAGGGCCCGGTGCTCCAGAGACCTTCACGCCTGTACAGAGGCGAAACTCGGGCCCCGAACTTCACTTAACTCATTCAACGAACTCTGAGCGCTTCCCGAGGTTGTGCTGGAAGCTGAGGGTAATCAGTGCACCGGAGTTTTTCCACAGACACAGAAAACCAAGTTTCTTCCAAAATATAACCAGAAGAACCAACCCAGGAGAGACGACTCCATCCTCCATCCATCCATCCATCCTCCATCCTCCATCCACCCTCCAACCATCCATCCTCCATCCTCCATCCACCCTCCATCCATCCATCCTCCATCCTCCATCC
>NW_004567134.1:17147101-17153610 GCF_000260355.1 Condylura cristata | reverse complement strand
CCATCCATCCATCCTCCATCCATCCTCCATCCACCCATCCATCCTCCATCCATCCATCCTCCATCCTCCATCCATCCATCCTCCATCCATCCATCCATCCATCCTCCATCCATCCATCCATCCATCCTCCATCTATCCTCCATCCACCCATCCTCCATCCTCCATCCATCCATCTTCCATCCATCCATCCATCCTCCATCCACCCATCTATCCTCCATCCTCCATCCTCCATCCATCCATTCTCAACACCACTGAACATCACCGGCAACGCAGAAGTGCTTCCTGCGGCCACAGCCCGACAACCTGGTGAGGAAGATGGACACCAATCAGATAAGCGCCACAAGTGTCAGCGTCCCCTATCGGTAAGTGCGGCGGGGGGGCGCAGAGCAGCGGGCGCCTCACCCCTTATACAACAGGGGCAGGTGGCCAGTCCGCAAGCTGAGACATGATGGTGCCACCAACAAGCAGGAGTGAAGGGGGCAGAGTCCCCAAGCGGAGGGCTCGTGTGTGCAAAGGTCCTGGGGTACTTGCGGGTGAGGAGACGTGTGTGATGCCAAGTCCTAAACTCCTTCCCCTGGGCTTCTCTTGGGCCTTCGAACACACTCATACCCAGAACCTCGGGACATCCCACATGTCCAAAGAGCCCCTGTGGCCCCCAGGAGCCGATCTGAAGACTCTCAGATGTGTGTCGTGCTCTCGATGGCCACGTCTTCCAAAGTGCTTCCACTCGGGTATGTGTTGACTCTTCCCCAAAGGGAAGCGTAAGGTTCTGCCCCCCAGAGGGCGGGGCGGCCGAGTGGCCGGTCCCCCCGCGCGGTCCACGCCCGGCCCTCGCTGCACTTCCCCCAGTCGGCCACAGGGTGGCGTCGTCAGGGTGACGCCATCTGGAATCCTGGGCGTCGCCTGAGCTCAGATCCGCTCTCATCCTCGGTGATCTGTGTTGCTGGCCTCCTGGGTAACCATTTTCCGGGCTTGCAAGATTTTGGTTAATATTCTAGTCTTAAGAACATTGGCCGCTCTTGTTTTCGCTTGGTTATCACAGCTACGCTCAACCGGGGAATGTAATCAACAACAGATCGATTCAAACCAGTTTAATTAATTTTTTCCACTGAATTGCTCAATTCCTTAATGGATTTTTATCAGATCGATCAGTGATGTGAACCCTGGGAAGATAACACAGGACAATTCAATTAATTTTAAACTTCCTGGGACGGGGTTGGAGGGAGTTAAAAGCTGCCCTTCGCGATTCTGTAGGTGAAACTTAAAGCAGTGGACACTGTGCTTGAAAAACTCACCGGGAAAAAAGAAATAAATAAAAGCAAACCCATCACGTATGCATTCGGTGGTTCCGGGAACGCTCGTCCGAATCTCGAGGCCCGCGCCTCGCCAGACCTGGAGGGCCGCGTCAGCCGGCGCCGCCTGCGGAGGTCGCGGCCTCCAGAGAGGACGCTGGACAGCCAGGCACGCGAGAGCTGCCCTGTTCGGAGCCTTTTCCACTCGCTCTCAGCCTCCTCCCAGGGCTGCAGCCAGCACCGCTGGGCCGGACGCCGGTGGCGCTCACCCCGCGAGTGGCAATGACACCCCACGAGGGGCTCGCGGCCGGGGCTGCCCGCGCCCAGCGGCACCTGCTGCGTGACCGGCTGTGGCCCGGGCCTGGCGACACACCCAGATGCAAGCGATGACCCTGGGGCGGGGCCGGGCTCCCTCGCCCACGGCTGTCCTCAAGACCCCGCCGTGGGCAAGCTGGTGCCGAGGAAGTGGCCAGCGGGCGGCTCGGGGAGACACAGCCCGGCGGAAATTCCTGACCCGTCGCAGTTCTGCTCGTCCTCGGATGTCCAGCAACACGGGGGTGTTCCTGTCCTTGGTTTCCTGATGTGGGGAACCCAGGGGGTGGGGTCAGCTCTGATGACCGGCCTCAGGCCCGAGGAGGAAGTGGACGGTAGGAGGTGATGCTGTGCGTCCTTTTCAGGGAAATCACCTCGGGGTTAATTTCCCCTCTAGCAAGTCGACTTTTTCTTCATCACGCTGCCTGCTAGACGACGCCGGCGTTGGCGGGGCCCGGTTTCTCGGGTTTGCCTGTCTCGCTCCGTTCAGCACCCGGGGGAGAGCGAGTCCACCCTGGGCACGGGACCGGGTGAGCGAGAGCAGCAGACAAAGACTCGCCCCGTGGTGCTCACGGCAGCCCACCCAAGCCCTCTTCTCGACCAGTCCATGGTAACATCGTTTTTGAAGTCACAAAAGCAATTCACCCTGAACATGAACATGCCAGCCAAAGCCAGTGAAGCCCTCCGGCTCTCAGAGCCTCCCACCTGCCCTTTCCCAGTTACGTCGTTTTTGCTTTGTTGTTAGCGAAAGGCCCTCCGGTGGCACCAGCCGTTTATGGTCTGTTTCTTCTGATGTGAGCGGAAATAAACCCACCAACCGACCCGTCACCCCACCCCGCCGGAGACCCCAGGCGGTGGGGTCGGGGCTGGCCAGCCCCTGCGTGCCCACGCGCATGCTCCTACTGAGTGTCCAGAAACGAGGGCACAAGGAAAACAGGCCCAGATGCTGAAGCCCACCCCAAAGCGAGCCCCGTCCCTCCTGCCGGCCGGGCCGCACCCACGTCTGCTCGCGGGTTTCGTGGCAGCGCCGGGGCTGTCAGGTAACCTCTAGCCCTGTGCTACACGCCACAGCCGACTGCTTCCCCCGGGCCACCACGTCGCCCCAGAGGAAGGGGCCGAGCGCCGCAGACCAGCCCCTGAGGGGCCGCGCCAGCAGGCTGTGTCCCCACCTGGCCTGGCCGGGCCTCGACCCGCGGCCGCCTCTCCCGCTAGCTTCACCCAGGGGCCTCGGCCGGCCCGCCCCCGTGGCCCCACTCCCCGACACTGGAACCCAGCTCTTGTTCTCCCGAGCCCCAGTTCCACAATGACAGAAGTGCCCTCCCCAGCCATCAGGGGGACAATATGTTGGGGCGTTTATGCACCGGGTTGGGGGGCTCTTGACTTCCCCGCAGCAGAAATGCCTGTCCGGGACCCGGGGGCAGAAGCTGGGTGGACCTGGCTGCCCCCAAATCTGCCTCTGGCCCGCCCCACCCCACCCCACCCCCAGTCCAGGGTGAGAGCGCGACTTGAAGCTGAAACTGGCTGAATGTCAGTCCACGATTAAGGCTCATTGCTCCCCCAAAAGGAAAGTTGTGTTGGGGGTCACCCACCAGCTTCCCAGGGTCGGCGTTGTTGGGGGAAAGGACGCGTCCCGCACAAACTCACACAGGCTCGTGGGCCCACCGCACCCCAGGCCGGGGAGCCCAGACACCGAGGGCGACAACTCCCGCAGCGTCATCCCCACCCCGGGGTGCTGGGGCTGAGCGGGGCGGCCGGCTTGGTGCGGCCCGACATGCGGACCTCGGGGCCTCGGCTTTCAGGACTGAGTTATTGGGGCTCCAGCTCAGTGGAACCCACTCTCCAGGGCGTCCCCGCTTTCTTCCTCCGAGTCGCTCGTTTCATTTACCTTTCTGTAGATGAAGCCTTTGCTAACCTTCCTGCAGCTGAGCCTCACAGGGACCTGGCCAGGCGGGCCACCCACCCCCAGTGGGCTTGTCCTGTCACAGCCCCAGAACAAATGTGCCACTGTCTTTGGTGCTTGAAATTTCCCAGTAAACGGCAGCTGCGATTATTAGCTGCTAATAATTGGGACTTAGTGCCATTAGTGACAGCATTATGTCGCTAATAAATAATCACATCGAGTGGTTACTGAGGTCCACTGCACCCCTCTCAGTGCACCCCACACCTCAGGGCATCCTGAGCCTCCTGTCACGGCCCCCAGCGCCCGGAGATGCGGCTTCGCAGGTGGTGGCTGAGTGAGTGACCTTGAGTGTCTGAGCTGGCCCTGTCCTCTGGGCAGAGCAGAGACAACAGTGGCTGGGAGGATTACCCCAAGTTAGGTATGCCGGGCGTAGCACCCAATACTGGGCCCAGACAGGGCCTCCCTGGGGCGCAGGGGTGAGCCTCAGCACTACAGAGCTGTCTGCAGGCACTGCGGCCTGCCTGAGTCGCTCCCTGGCCCCGGAGGTGACCACCAGGGAGCAGCAGACCTCTCCTGTCTCCCGCTGCCCCCTCAGCAGTGGATTTCAGTGGATCAGCCTGTTCTGCTCCCCACTCTGTCTCTGGTGACTCCTCTCACTGCCCCGGAACCTCTGGCCTGGACCCCAGTTCTGCATGCATAAATAAATAAACATTTTAAAATAGATAGCTCAAAAAAAAAAAGCCTCACAACACTTTCTAAGCACAAGGCACTGCTCCAAATGCTTTATGAAGCCAAAACTCTTGAAACAGCCACTGGAAGCAGGAATTTGCCACATTTTGCAAAGGAGTGAAGTGCAAGAGAGAGGCCCAGCCATTTGCCTGAGTCACACAGCTCATCACTGGTACAAGAGGATTGGAACGCAGCAGACTTAGGGGACGAGATGGCCGAGTGGAGAAAGCAGGCAGGCGGCTGGCCCCGCATCGCTGGGCAGGGCCGGCAGGACGCTGAAACACTGGCTAGAACTGTCCAGGTACCTGGAGAACACCTGCCCTGAGGTGAATCTACCATGGCTCACCGGCGGCTCTGAGCGACCCCTGCTGGCCACTCCGAAGCAGCACAACCTGGTGGGTGGGTCAGCCTGGCGGCTGCCGTCCCTGCAGGACTCTCTTGGCCAAGCGCGTCCACCCTGCAACGCCTCAGCCTCCCGCTGTGACGGCGGCAAAAGCGGTCTGCAAAGCGCTTCTCGCACCGTCCAAAGTACACTTAAGAGTCCTGTGACTCTTCGCCACAACTATCAGCATTTTGCAGAAAATAGAGAGAGGGCTCCCCCAGAGTGGAGCCTCACCCTCGGGACCCAACAGAGGGACAAGCACCCACATCCCAGCTCCCTCAGCAGATTCTGCTAGAGCCAGAGGGGCTCATTCTGCTACAAGCCCTCCCCTGCCCGCCAGCCTGCAGGCATCTCCACTGCTGAGCAGCGTCCATCCACGAGGGAGGGCCAGAGGGCGGGAGGCCGGAAGGTAATCGGGGAAATCGATGGAATTAATCTGGGAGCCAGGAGCTCAGAGGGCCGCAGCCTCCGAAGCGTTTATCTTGAGGCCCCTGAGCTGTCTGCTGAGGGAACGCGTTTGCATTTCAGAGACGCCCGGAGAAGTAGTAACAGCCTCACCCAGGTCCTGGAAGGTCTGGAGTTGCTCAGCTCCAGCAAAACAGTCAGCACACAGGTAGCTGCCTGGGCACGGCACCCCGCGAGCGGGCCCTCTCTCCCCAGAGGCTCCCCAGCACCCCGGAATCAGCTGGTGAAGCGGGGCCAGATCCCCCTCCCTCCTCCTGGGCCAACTGAGCCCGGGCCGAGGTGAGCCATTTAGGGAATCTTGAAGGCGTTTCAATTCCTTGTAAAGAAAAGGAGAAGAACTTTTAGTGTGAAAAAAATATGCTGGACTGCGTGGCATCAATATATTTACCTCTGTATCACGCTGTTGTTGGCCCTTCTTTTTTTCAGTGGAATAAAGACCAAATCAGACAAGCCCACACCGAGGGGAATCTGGGAAATAGCCAGCCTGCCCCCTGTCCTCTTCAAAACCCCCATCGAGGAAAACAGAAAGGATTAAGGCCTGCGCTGGGGCGACCCTGGTGGCACCATGAGGTCTGGATCTTCCTGAAGGAGAGAGAGGAGGGGCAGTGAGGCAGGCGGGGGAGGAAGTGGGGGGTGGCGGCTCTTAGTCCCTGCCAGCCCTGCCACGCGCACCGGTAAGCCCTGCCTGCCCAGCCGGTGAGGCCGGGGCGAGGTGGGTGCTACCAGGCCCTTCCAAATCCAGCGGCACCCTGACAGACCACCACGGCCACAGACACAGTGTGGCAGCTCCCTTTACCCCGAAACTCCCACTCAGGAGTCCACACGGGGGCGGGGGGCCGTCTCTCAGGACTCCAATCAGGTCCAGACCCCAGAAGCTTCCACCTCAAGCATTTCAAGCGTCGCTACTCAAGTCTGCTCTAGTGGGTCATTAACTGGTAGATGAGCGGCTAGAAATAATTTTCACTGATTAAATGAGTAGAGTTCAGGGGTGCGAGAGGCCAGACCCGCAGTGCAGACCCCCGTCCCTGATGGACTCCGGGCAGCGCTGCCTCCCAGCAGGATGGGCCAAGTCCCCGTAAGCCCATGGAAACGGCGTCAGGCAAAAAACGGCTCCCAGGGCAGCTCACCTGCAGTCCCCGCGGCCCTCACGTGCCCAGAACACGTGTATTCACCTGCAGTTGAGCGAAAGCCTCTCACCGAGCCAGGGTGTCCGTGCTGACTGGCCCTGGCACTTACTGAAAACTGTGCTGACCGTGGAGAACCCAGAGGCCAGCTCCAGGGCTCAGAGCCCGGGCTCCGGGCGCACCGCACTCCTCACCGACGGCGCCGTCCCGTGCAGGACCGAGCTGCTGCTACAGAGGCGGCGCCACACGGGGCGCAGACACGGGGCGCAGACTCGGGGCGCAGACTCGGGGCGCAGACACGGGGC
>NW_004567134.1:17145722-17146836 GCF_000260355.1 Condylura cristata | reverse complement strand
CCAGATTTCTAAAAGGAGTGGGGGGTCGCGGGGGGAGGGGGGCTGAGGCGCGTGGAGGCGCCAGGAAGAGACACGTGGACAGGAGACGCCGGTGCTCGGGGTCAGGCCTGCTGGTGTGCTGTTCTGAGTGTCCAGCTCGCTGGGGCCTCCTAGCCCCTTCCGAGGTGCCCGACAGAGGCTGCCAGGCTGGGGGCCAGCCCTGGCCTCTCGCCGGGCGCTGGCCTGAGCGCGGGCCTCTGCCGCGGCCACTACCCGCTGTGGCCGCTAGATGTCGCCAACACAAAGCCCGCGGGAAACACCGACCGCAGGCCGGGCTGGACCCGGAGCCCGCCGGCCGTCCGAGTCTTCAGCTAGGGAACCCGGCCAGTCGCCGAGGCCGTCGCGAAGGCCACGCCACACCGTGGCCTCTGGGCCTCGGGGCTCAGTCCTCAGCCCTCCCAGCCGCAGAGCGGGCGGGCCCAGGCTCTGGCCACCCAGGGCCTCCCCCCGGAGGGTGCCAGGCGGAGGCCAGGTCTCCCCGACACTGGCGCTTCCCACGCGTGGCCGCCGAGGCCAGGAGGGCTGGACGGTGCCGAGCCCCGGTCATGCCGTGCGGGGCGGGAAGTGCGTGGGCAGGGAGCAGGACAGACCACGGGAGGCCCCAGCCGGCCTTGGTCCCCCGGGGGCGGGGGGGGCGTGTTGGGGAGCCGCTGACGGGCTTGGGGAGCCTGGCGAGGGCAGGGGCGGGGTGGGTGCCCCAGAGCCGCGAACTGCAGCCGCTGCAATCAGAATGTGCCAGAAGCACGAGCCACGGCGACTCTGAAGACTCGGTGAAACGGGGTGTAGACACCTGGTGATAGCTGCGCATGACTCGCCTGCTGAAACGAACCCCTGAGGTACACCGAGCAAAACAAGACACTGAAATCAGTCCCCAGCTGCTTTACTGTTCTAGCGCCTTCCAGAATATTTCAGGTGTGCTCAGTTCTCTTCCCCCCTCCCCCAGGCCTGGAGGGCTGGGGGGTTATCCTGCCCCCCTCCCCCCCTCCCCCAGGCCTGGAGGGCTGGGGGGTTATCCTGCCCCCCCTTCCCCCCTCCCCCAGGCCTGGAGGGCTGGGGGTTATCCTGCCCCCCTCCC
>NW_004567134.1:17142349-17145196 GCF_000260355.1 Condylura cristata | reverse complement strand
GGGTTATCCTGCCCCCTCCCCCCTCCCCCAGGCCTGGAGGGCTGGGGGTTATCCTGCCCCCCTTCCCCCCTCCCCCAGGCCTGGAGGGCTGGGGGGTTATCTCCGAACAGCAGGGGTGAGGCCAAGCTTTGCAGAGGGCAAAGCCTTATGCTGCAGGCAGATGGAGACCCAAGGAGCACGTGCCCCCCCCATCACAGCCTCCCAAACAGGGTCAGTGCCAGCGAAGCCCCAGGCTCCCCTTGCAGCCCTTGCAGAGAGAGGCGCCTCCTCCCCACCTCTGCAGCAAGCCCCGGGCCCCTTTACGGAGTGAAGAGCTCTGGGGGGGCTCCTGAAAACAGGGTGGGGGGATCGCAAGTGGGACTTACTGGCCTCCCTCAGAGCCCAGAGAAAAGGCCTACGCATCAGACCCGCCAGCAGTCCCAGACAGGGCGCCATCCCAGCCGCCCTCCAGACTGCTGACAGTAAAGGCCGTTGCCATGGAAACGGGCCCAGCCAGGAAGCTGAGCAGGGCAAAAACAGACGTCTCGCAGCCGCCGCGTCCACAGAGCAGACCAGTTGGTAAATATTCCACCAGGCTCATACCAAGACGCAAAGCAAACAGTAAGTCATCCCAGCGCTGGGCTGGGAGCGTCCACGCGATGCTGGACGTGGGAGCCATGAAGCTCTGTCCTCAGGCCACAAAGGGCCCTCTCAATGCCCCGTGGGGCCCAGGAAGTAGGAAGTGAGCAGGCAGGGTCATCTCCTTTCCGGCAGCCCCATTATGCTGACCTTTGCAGTGGCCAATGTGCATGTCAGCGGCCACGGCGAGCATCAGTGGGCGAAAATAAGTGACATGTGTAGTTGGCATCTGGTGGCTGCTCGGCGCACGTCAGTGTCACGTCCTGCCAGGTACCCACAGGCTGTGTGCATGGAGGACTGAAGGTGCTCCGTGTGTGGTCCGGACTGTACATGCAAGAATGAGATGACCCCCTCCCTCATTTTAGGCGCAATACCTCTGGTAATCAAACCGAAATTTACCTTAGCTTTCTCAGCACATACACTGACAAAACCAGAAAGTAATTTTTTTTTTTTTTTGCCTTTTTCTTGCTCCTTGACAGCTAACAAATCACCTGGAGTTTGACCATGTCGTTGATGACTGGGTTCAAGTCCTGGACTCGCCATTCCCGCCCAGTGAGCCCCATTTCATCCTATTGGGTTGACAACTCTGGCAAGATCACCACAACCCTCTCCTCTGCCCCCGAAGAGCTTGCTGTCTGAACTGGTGGTTTCCAAACATGGTCTCCTAATCACCTTGCATCAGAGTTAACCGAGGCAACTGCTGAACGTGAGTCCGAGGTCCTGTCCAACACTGAGCACCTCAGAGCATCTGAGGGGAGCCCAGAGACCTGCATTCTTAGCAGATTTCCCAAGTGATATTCACGACCCCTAAAGCCAGAAAATCGTTCTGCCACCATGATCCGTGCAGGCTTCAAGGCGCGCCCCTCCACATCAGCACCTCCCGGGCCCAGTCAGAGAGGGGGTTCCAGCCTCCCCCACACCCAAAGAACCTCAGTCTCTGGACTCGGGACCCCCAGGGGCAGGGAGACCTCCAGGTGACCCCACCCACCCAAACGCGGACCACCACGAGCGAGCATGACTCGGGGAGCCAGGCCGCCCACCCTGCGCAGTGGACAACCCCGAGAGCCGAGGGGGGCCGAGAATTCGGGGTCACCTCCAAAGAACCTGACTTAGGAGTCCGGGCCCCTGAAATCCTATTCCAGTGAGATCCCAGGGGCCGCAGGGGCTGCTGACCATAAACCGCACCTGGAGTAAGTAACACTGGTGTAAAAGGGTCACAGTCTACGATTTTCAAAATAAACCCAGACATAAAATAAAATAAAAATGGAGCCAAATACAAAGAAACTTCACAAAAACGGGCAGGCCATTTCTTTCCCATTAGTGAGCCCTTCAATCTAGACAGTTCTTCTAAGCCAGAAGTGTTCAACGTGATGTTTGGGTCTGTGTGGGCGTATGTGGTGAAATACACGATATAAAAATCTACCATCTGCAAAGTACATATTTCAGTGGGAATTTAGTACCTTCGCGGTGTTGTGCAACCATCGCCTCGTCTAGGTCCAGGACTATTTCACTACCCAACAGGAAACTCCTTCACTGAACATCACTCCCCTCCCTGCCTGCTCGAGTCTTGGCAACCGTGGACCACCTGCTCTGGGTGGATTCGCCCACTCGGAGCTATACATGGCATCGTCGGAGACAGGAAGTCGCCCTTTGCGCCAGGGATGTCTCTGCAAACTGCAACTTTACACTGTGTGTGTGGCCTGCTGGTTCCAGGCTCTTCCACGCTGTGCACGTCTGGCCCGTCGTCCCTTTTGGGGGCTGAATAGTATTCCGCCGTGCGGACAGGCGCCACTCGGTGGGCATTTACCCACGACCGCTTCCGGACCACGGTGAGTCACTGCAGTCACGCACAAGGGGGCGTTCGAACACCTGTTAGAGCTCTTTCAGGTCTGTATCTGAGCAGAATTACTTCTAGAAACGTCTGTGTTCCGTGTATGGAAATGATCTTCGAGGGTCTGCTAAGCCCGGCAGTTCATCTGCTCCACCCCGTTTATCAGTGTGGTGTTGCCTGACTCTTCCCAAAGGGGTCACCAGTTCACACCCAATCAGCAACGCCTAAGAATTCAAGTTTCTGAGGGGAGCAGGATCAAAACGGGACGGGAAGAGCACACGGAACTGTGGGGATGGCACATGGGGGCCGTGGAAAGGGCACAAAGTGATGTAAAAATAAACTCTTATAATAATAAATACATATAATAAAAAGTAAAGAATTCAAACTTTTCTGTATCT
>NW_004567134.1:17141724-17142249 GCF_000260355.1 Condylura cristata | reverse complement strand
AAGGGGCAGTGGGCACCAAGGGGCAGTGGGCACCAAGGGGCAGTCACAGAGCAGGGCCGGCGCAGAGGCTCTGATGGTAGCTGTGAGAACGCGTGCTTCCTCCCCTCCCTTCCTTGAGATCATGATGGCCCTCTCTCCCCTCTCCCCTCCCCCCTCTCCCTTCCTCCCCTCCCTTCCTCCTCCCTCTCCTCCCCTCCCCCTTACTGCCATCCCAAAGAACAGGACATAAACTACTACCTTACTGTGGGCTTGGTCTCTTGTCCTTAATAACAAACAACACTGAGTGCCTGTTCAAGTCCTTGGGGCTGGCTTTTTTGTAGCCTTGTAAGAGTCATTTACATTTTCCTGATTTTGGGCCTCAGCAGATACCTGATCCCTACATATTGTTTCCCATTTGGGGGAGTTGTCATTTGGGGGAGTTGTCATTGGGGGAGTTGTCAATGGGGGAGTTGTCATTTGGGGGAGTTGTCATTGGGGGAGTTGTCATTGGAGGGAGTTGTCATTTGGGGGAGTTGTCATTGGGGG
>NW_004567134.1:17136869-17141624 GCF_000260355.1 Condylura cristata | reverse complement strand
GTTGTCATTTGGGGGAGTTGTCATTGGGGGAGTTGTCATTGGGGGGAGTTGTCATTTCACACTCCCAATAGCCCACGCCCAGCCACCCTATACACCTTAACTTGAAGTTGCCTTCATTTCCAAAGTGAGGGAATAGCAGAGGTTCACAGGCAACATCCAGTCAAGAGTTCTCTGAAGAGACCATTTGGAGACCTCTCTCCAGAGAGCTGTCGTGGCTGCTCCAAGGTCTTTGGAATCCAGCAGTCTCCGAGGGGACGGGACAGATGCCCCCCACCCCCCCAGAGCCGATATGCCTGGCTGTGATCACACAATGCCATTTTCTGTCTGGGATATTAAGGGCTAAGACCCCGCTCTGGGAAGTCAGCCCTTCCCCACAGCCCAGTGGTAAAACAGCTAAAAACTGCAAAGCCCTCAGTTTGACCTTCAGCATTGGATGACCTTCCATTGAAGCGCTGAGGTGAGGCCCTCTCTGGAGGCGCAGGGGTAAAAGTCCGAGCACTATGAAGCTGTCACCAACCACTGCAGCAGGAGTTCGATCCCCGGGCAGGGAGGGACCCTCATGGCGCAGCAGACCTCCCCACCTCCACTGCTCCCCTCAGCAGTGCATTTCAGTAGATCTGCCTGTTCTGCTCTCTGCTCTGTCTCTGGGGAGTCCTCTCCCCCCACACACACCTCTTGGCCTGTACCCCAGTTCTGTATGCATGAATAAATCTTTTTTTAAGGTTTATTTACTCACACAGAACTGGGGTACAGGCCAGAGGTGCAGGGGCGGTGAGAGGCTTCACCAGGGACAGAGTGGGGAGCAGAACAGGCAGATCGAGGAAGTCCACTGCTGAGGGGAGCAGAGGGGAGACAGGAGGGGTCTGCCCCGGGGCGGGGATCGAATTTGCACTGTGGCTCGCTGGCAGTGCTGCATCCTAACCCGCTGTGCCACCAGGGAGGTCCCATGAATAAATCTTTTTTTAAATCCTGAGGTCAGAGTTTACCAAGAGAAAGCAAAGCAGGTGCCATTCGGTGTAAATCTTGGATGACTTCAGGATCAGACAGTTCCTGTCATTCAAAACCCATCTGCTTTTATACGTCTGTTGCCAACTGCCCAAACGGGTTAATACCACAAAGCTGGCATCTGAAATGCAAATAAACGACCAGGAGCAAACAAACCGCATGAACAGTGACCTGGAGGAGCGAGAGGGGATGGAGGAGCTGGGCTGCCAGCTGAGGGCCCCTGCCCCTGGCATGCTGGGCCACCCAGAGGCTTCCCAGGCCCCACAGCCGCCCAGAGTCAGTGCTGCTTCCCTTTTACAGCCCGAGTCAGTGCTGCTTCCCTCACTTTGAAATAAGCAAGCATCTCAAATAACAGGAGCCTCTCAAATCCAAAGGACCAAGGATTAACAAAACAAAGGAAAAACAATCAAGCCATGAATGAGTGTCTGTGACACCTCTGGACGGGATCCATTGACAGACTGCAGCCTGCGCCCCCAGAGGCGGGCCAGAGACTCCAGGGCTCAGGGGACTGGCAGAATCGTGGCCCTCACAGGAGCCAGTGGCTGAAGAAGGATTCCTTTCTACCCGACTTCCTTCTCAACAGGGTGTCGGGCGTGTCTACCACAGAGTGTAACTAGCCCAGTCAAAGCCAACGAGGCTTCGTCCATCTAGACACGTCCCTGGGACAGGTGAGACAGAAAATAGGAGGAAGGGAAATGCAGACAGCATTGAGCCTCGCGCGGCACCCAAGACAGCGGTGAGCTTCCTGGCAGCCAGGGAGAAAGGCATACTGCACGTTCTTAGGGCCGGGACTCGCGCTTCTTGGCAAACCCTTAAGAACAGAAGGTTTTTCTTAATAGCAATTTCCGAACGCGCATTCCCAAACGGTGGAACTGTCTCCTAATGATCTAAACATAGGCTGGATGCTTCTTCAGCAGACCTCCAGGCTACCACAAGTGTTTTCTCCCACGATGTTACAGCCCCGGGCAAACTCAAAAAGATGTCAGCCGCATCTGGGGAAGACCGCCCAGGAGGAGTCCGGCGGAAAGGACAGGCCGGCTCGCCCCGCGGCCACACGCCCACCCACAGCATCTCCAGACATCAAGACCGGTCCACATGGCACATCGCTGGGCGGGGAAGGACTCCAGCGTCTTAGATAGCTTTCCAGGAAAACAGAATGCATAGTCCCCGAGCCCAAAAAAAAAGAGAACAACTCCTTTTTTGGAGAGGAAGAACTACATCTGAGACGTGGAAGAGATAAAACCTTGGAAACCGTCCAGACATACATCTCCTGGCTGGATGTTGTCTCCAGAAGCAACAGACCGACCGCCAACTCTGGGGGACGCACACCCCCTTCACAGTGGGGTGCTAATCTTCCAGTCAACAAACCCCACTTACCCTAGAGTGACAGGAAGGTAGTCATCAAACGCTCACTCACTCCACTCACTCGTGGAGGGAGGGAGGAGTTTGGGTCAGAAGCCAACCAGAGGGGCATGATGAAGCCCCCCCACAGCCAGACACTCGCTAGTTCCCGGACTAAGTCACCGGGTCCTCCCCGGAACAGACTCATCACGGTGCCTGAGAGGCGTCTCAGCAGAGGCCACAGAATCGACGTGGGCTGCCTCAACTAGGGGAGGCGCCTCTCTCGGGGAAGGAGGGCGGCTGACTCGCAGGCTTGGGGGATCTGAAAGGAAAACAAAGTTCTCAGGAAGGCAGAAGCCAAGGCATGTGGGAGCATCCGGGGTGCCAGAGTCGCAGCCCCGTTTCTCTGGGACCTCCGCGTGGGTCAGCCAACCCCACTGTCCGCCCTTCCGGTGTTCCGGGAGGAGCCTGAGGGTGCCTCTGGCTGGCAGCACAGGCCGTCTTGACCCCTGGCTCTCAACTGGGGGTGCTTTGCCCACGGGCGTCATTTGAGGGGCCACAGGGGCAAGATCAAGAATATCAGAAACAAATGCTGGGCAGGGGTGGAGGAAAAGGGGTCTCCTACCTGGGCGGGAATGCAGGTTGGTGCAGCCCCTGTGGAAAACACACGGCGAGGTCTCAGGAGAATAACAATGGAAACCCCCGGCCCTCCCGGTGGCGCAGTGGGTTACAGCACAACACTGAGAAGCTAAAGCCGCTGCAGCATGAGTTCGATCCCCGCCTGCCCGGAGGTGCCCACAGGACACGGCAGACCTCTCCTGGCCCGCCCGCTGCTCCCCTCAGCAGTGGACTTCGTCGATCTGCCTGTTCTGCTCCCCACTCTGTCTCTGGGGAAGCCTCTCGCTGCCCCTGAACCACTGACCTGTACCCCAGTTCTGTATAAAGATAAATAAAATCTTAAAATAAAAATGGAAACCCCAGGACTCAGGGACGCCCCTGCTGGGCGTTTACCCCCAGGTATGAAAACTCTAAACACATGAAAAGACAGACGTCCTCCTGTGCCACGGCAGCGCTGCCCACAGTCGCCAAGTCCAGGAACCTGCCCGAGTGTCCACTGGAATACTACTAGCTATCGAAAAAGGTGAGATTGCTCCTTGCGGGATGAAACGGACGGGCCTGAGGTGACGATGCAGCATGGAGCAAGGAGCAAGCCAGAACGTGCGAGGCAGAGCTTGGCCGGTTTCACTAACTGTGCAACATAAGTAACACAAGAAACATAAGACATAGTGTGGTAACGAGCAAAAGTAGTTATCAGACTTAGTGACACAGTCACTGGTCAGCAGAGGGAACCGGGGAGGGAGGCGGGAGGCAGGGAGGAGGCCGGCAGGAGGGGCCGGGCCAGGGAAGCCGGTGGCAGCTGGCGTGAAGGTGGAGCCTGCCGCAGTGGTGACGGCCACAGCCAGTAACAGAGGACAGTAAGCGGGCGGAGTCAGAGCCCAGTGAGCCCCTCCTGCGGGCGTCTGCGGAGAGGCCTTGCCGGAGCGCCAGGAGGTGGCCGTGAGGCCAGCACCCCTCCCGGCTGACGGCACTCCATGGCCGCCCCGTCACAGGGCAGAGGCCAGAGGAGGGAAAGGGGCGGGGGCAAGGATCAGCAGCTGCTGCATTTTTTAGGACTTATTTATTTCTGCACATAAGAGCTGGGGTACAGGCCAGAGGTGGGGGTGAGCGGACTCCCCGGGGGCAGAGCAGGGAGCAGAACAGGTGGGCTGACTGAAATCCACCACCGCGGGGAGACAGGAGAGGCCTGCTGCGCCCTGGGGTCACCCCCTGGCCGGGGATGGAACTCGCGCTGCGGTAGCTGCTGGTGGCTTCACAGAGCCGCGCTTAAGCCCTGTGCGCCAGGAGGCCCAGATGTTGCCGTATTAACAGGAGGTCGCATCTGAGGTACCAGAAGTAACCACAGCTGCGACAGGAATAGTTGGAATAAGAGGACCAGCAGGCAGCTATAGTTGCTTTCATTGATATTATTACAAATAGGTTCCAAACACAGCAAAATTCCTTCTCGCTAAACTGTATTTACTGATTTTCGTAAAGGAGTGTCTCATCTGCCAATACATATTTATTAATAACAACCAAAAAAGAATGGTCGCATTAGCAACAGAAATAGTGATAGATGTCCCGGCAGTAATGCAAGGGTAGAAAGCGGAGGAGGTGGAAGAAGGAAGAAGTGGAGGAGGGAAGGGCAGGTGGGGGAGGGGGCAGGGAAGAGGGGGAGGAGGGAAAGGCAGGGGAGGAGGAAGAGGAGGAAAGGGCAGGAGAGGAAAAGGGAGGGGAGGAGGGAGAGTGGGAGAGGAGTGGGGGAGGGGAGGAGGGGATGGAGGGAAAGGGATGGGAGGAGGGAGAGTGGGG
>NW_004567134.1:17134862-17136305 GCF_000260355.1 Condylura cristata | reverse complement strand
GGAGGGGATGGAGGGAAAGGAATGGGAGGAGGGAGAGGAGGGAGAGTGGGGGAGGAGGGAAAAGGAGTGAGGAGGGAGGGAGAGGAGGGGAGGAGGGGGAGGGGAGGAGTAGAGGGGAGTGCTGGTGACAGGCAGCGGTCAGGCGGAGGTGGTGGCAGTGGGCAGCCCACAGCAGGTGCCATGCTGGGCCATGGCCTAGCAGCGAAAGAAAGCACGGTGGGGACAGAGAGGCAGTGACAGATGGGACAGTGCCGCAGCCAGAGAAGGGGAGCAGGGGGTGGAGGAGGCGCCTCGGGGAGGGCCAGAAGGGGAGGAGGCAGTACCCCAGTCTGCAGCCTGCAGACCTCCCTCCTGGCAGGCGCCTGGCGTCCCGCACCCCGCCCCTCCTGTCCCTGGCTGGAAGGTCACGGCCTCGCAGGCGGCCGGCTGAGAAGCGGGGTACCCACCTGTGCGGGCCGCGGGCCCACCCAGCGCCCAGGCCGACGCCTCCGTCCAGCTGCCGAGCTGTCCCCCCCCCCCCCGCTGCTGGCGAGGGAGGCCCGGCCCCGAGGTCAAGGGGACTCAGGTCTCTGGGGGCACCGAGCCTCTGGCGGGTGACGCCCCCCCCACCCATCCCGGCGCTGCTGCCATTTCCTTTTTAAAGAACATAACATACATTCTTGGGCTGGAATCAAACATTCTTACATTTTGTTTTTAAAAAACTATTTATGGAACAGCACGCTCTCTGGAAGCCTAGGTGGAGGCCGGGAGTTCTTTCTTCCGCTGTCAGGAAGCCATAAAAGGTGGCCCTCCACCCCGGCCGGCTGTGCTCCAGGCCCTGGAAGCAAGCACGTGAGGTCACGCGAGGTCACGCGAGGCGCCAGCTGGCCTTTCATCCTCCTCACAGCCTGACGCCCCCCCCCCCCGAAGCTGAGGCTCCCGGCCTCAGACGCTCTCCCCAGCTCCCAGGCGGGAGGGTCTGAAATGCACAGGTGTGTCTGATCCAACCGGGACCCCAGAACCACCGGGGGTGCTGGAACTGACCAGCTCAGGAAGGAAGTGAACACAGAACGTGGCCTCATGTTCTTCAGCCACAGCCCCGAAGACGGTGCAGAGGCCACGGCAGCGCCTCTGGCTACGTGGCCGGGGGCTCTGGGGGCAGCTTCACGGTTACCTGCCCCGTGTATCTCAACAGGCAGGTGCTGGCGTCCAGCAAAACACAGCCCTGGACCCGGAGGCCGCGGCTTGGCATCCCAGGACTCGCGGCGGAGGGGCCGACAGCACGGCAAGAGCAGTGACCACCCTGTGGGAGCGGGGACCACACGGGAGGGACCACACGGGAGGGGCCAGCAGACAGACCAGCGGGGACCACACGGGAGGGGCCACACGGGAGGGACCACACGGGAGGGGCCTCACGGGAGGGCCAGCAGACAGACCAGCGGGGACCACACGGGAGGGGCCACA
>NW_004567134.1:17133980-17134623 GCF_000260355.1 Condylura cristata | reverse complement strand
GGGGACCACACGGGAGGGGCCACACGGGAGGGGCCACACGGGAGGGCCAGCAGACAGACCATGACACAGCCTGGAGAGGGAGAGGCAGTCACGGGAGCTTCCTGGAGGAAGTGGCCCAACTGTTCCCGCAGCAGAACCGCACATGGACAGGTTCACCAGGCTACGACCCTGGGCAGAGACCAGCGCGCCCACCAGGCTACGACCCTGGGCAGAGACCAGCGCGCCCCACGGTGGCAGGAATGGGGTCCTGCAGACCTTTGGGGGGACAGTGGAGGCAGCCCTGGGGCTGGCTGCCACGCGGCCTCTGGCTCTGCCCTCGCCCGGCCCCGCTCTGTGCTCTCTGGCCCCCACACAGCTTTGTCCACAGGAAGAGAAGATCCAGGCCAGAGTGAAATTTCAGGGGCAACGGACCTGCTGATGGCGACTCCTCACTCTCAAGCCCACCTGCAGCCGAGCACCTGCCGCTACAGGGTGGGGTGCCCGGGCGGGTTGGGGGGCGGGGCGAGAGGAGAATGTGACTCGGTTCTGGCCCTTTCCGTGGGCGCCTCCCAGCCGCCACCTGAACGGTCTTGGCAGGCAGGACACGGCTGAGCACCGGCGCCCTCGGAAGCCCCTCGCTGAACACCAAAAATGCTTCCACGCA
>NW_004567134.1:17132147-17133736 GCF_000260355.1 Condylura cristata | reverse complement strand
GGGCAGCTGGCCGGAGGGAGAAGGTGCCCTTTACCCGATGGGTGGGTCAGTGCATGGCAAGCCCTCCGGGAGCCTGGGCTTAGATGGACGCTCAGGAGACTCCCTGAAGATTCACGTCTGGGGCCACAGCGGAAACGGGACGTCGCCTTCCCACTCATTTTCTGTGCACGGGCAGGTTCAGCAGCCCGGCTTTGCTGGGTCACGACCAGCTCCAGCAGAACCCACGGGCAGGCTCAAGGGAACCCGGCGGTGCCGCGCCACACCGGCTGGGCAAGGGCTGGGGCTGACCTGTGAGCGGCTTCTCTGACCACTGGGGCGGCGGTAAATGCGACCGGCCCCTTGGGGGGGGGTGTCTGGCTCGGGTCCAAGGATGGTCTCGGTCGCCAGTGCTGACCAGCACCCCCTGCACTCGGACGCTTGGCCACAGAGGCTGTTCCCTCTGGGGTGCGCTGTCCCCTCACAGCTGGGGCTACCAGACCCTTCATTCCTCTGGGTCTAAGCCAACACCCCCTCTTCTGAGCTGGCCGGGAACCCTTCCCAGCTCACTACTGCCCTCCTGACGCTCAGCCACACCCCGATGACCAGCCAGTGCCCCCACGGCCCTCTTTTCTCCCGAGGGGAGAGGAGCTTGGGCACAGCCGGCCATAGAAAGGGGGGGGCCCTCTCAGCGCTTGCTTGCAAGCTGTGGGCGCTGGGGAAAGTGCCCCTCAGTTTCCTCATCTACAAAACGACGCGGACACCCTCCCTAGTTGACAGCACCTGTGGGCGCCGGGAGCCTGCCAGCGCACCCCCGCACCCAGCCCGCCGGCGCCCTCCAGCCGTGCGGCGACCCCGAGGCCTGGTGCTGCTTGAGTCTCAGGTGCTGCCTTGCTCCCTCGGAGGCGCTCGGGTCACTCTGCTGCCCTTGAACTGGCCGCCACCCCAAGGCCGGACACCTGGGCGCTGCGGCCCTGGGCCGATCCCAGAAGACGCGGGCCCCTGAGACGGCGGCCTCGGCCCGTTCCCACAGCGCACAGACGTGTCTGGGCCCCGGTGTCCAGCCCGGCCACCGCGGCCGTGCGAGTGAGCCGCGGGGCGCGGGGAGACGCCGCGGCACCAGCCCAAAGGCAGTCGGCGGCGTCGCCCGTTCGTCTCCGCCTGTTCCAGCCACCTCAAGCTGAGCGGCGCCCCGGAGTGAGAGCCGGCACCCCAGCCCTCTGTCCCCTAAGACGCCCCTCCCCGCTTGGGTCTCTGCCCGGGGTCAGCCCCGAGACCCCGTCGGGGCAGAGGAGCTCCGAGCTAACCACCCGGGCCCCCGTCGGGGCCTCCCGCCCCTGCGCCCCCAGGCGGCAGCTCCCCCTCCCACCCCCACCCCGCCCCCGCACCTGCCCCCCAACGCGCGGGGCGGCCCTCATGGCCAGGGCTGACCGGATTCTCTGTTTTCCAGCAGTATGAATGTGCTGCTTTTTTAGCACATATTTTTCTTGGAAAGATCTGCCCGTCCCCGTCAGACTCAGACTTCCCCGGAGCCGGAGACCCTGGAACGCCAGCCCCGCCGCAGCCCCGCCGCAGCCCACGGCGCGTGGTCGGACAGGGGGCGGGGGAGGGGG
>NW_004567134.1:17112159-17131288 GCF_000260355.1 Condylura cristata | reverse complement strand
CCCCGGCCTCCCCGGCCTCCCCGGCCTCGACCGCCTCCCGGGCTTCGCCAGCCACAGCACGCCTCTGCCAGGCAGTGGAGCAGCGCTGTTTACCTAGACACGGCCGCCAGTCCCCCTGCGGTCTCACCCGTGTGGGCAGTGCTTCGGGGCATGTGAGGACACCCTGCCGCCCTCCCCAAGGGGCCCCCCCTCTCCAGCCCGAGGGAGTACTGGGGGCCTGAGCCAGGAGTGGGCAGGCCCATCCTCAGCGTGATGCCCAGGGCCACTCATTCTGGCCTGCGGGCCCTCTCGGTCCCGCCCGACACTGCTGATCCTTCAGTCCATGCTGGCGTAGCGGCTGCTTCCCTGCGGCCCCGATGAACTGGACTTGCAGAGGGGCCCTGGCCTGTCGTGGTCAGCGGGAACACCTCCCCGGCACACACACACCCCTCATTCCCCAGCGCACGCCTGGAGTTCACTCAAGGTCTGCGGAGAGGAGATGACGCCGGGGTTAGGCCGCCCGTCGCTTGGCCAAATGTCCCTATAAAATTCCTCTAAAATATATCCTCCAAATTCCTTCCCTGTGACAACTGTGGACACGCTCCCTTTGACACGAAAACGGCTCCCAGCTGAGCTTGCTCTTCCTCCTCGCCACCCCCGCCTCGGCCGGCGCCATCTGGGGGTTCCCTGAAACCTCCAACACTCCCCGGGGGCCCGGCTGGGGGAGGTGGGTGCTGAAGCACCCTGGGGGGCTCGGGCCGCGAGGCTTAGAAGTCCCCCAGTCCACCCGCTGCCCCCCCAACGCCCTTCCCACAGCCCACCTGTGGCCCCGCCGGTCAGTCCTGCTTGGGGACAGCATGGGAATTGCAGGCGCATTTTCTCACGCTGCCGGCACAGGCAAGCCAGCCCCCCCCCCACCACCACGCAGCACCGGCGGCCCCGGGTTTTGTGGCCACACTCTCGCCCTTCCCGCGCCACGTGAGCCGCGTGCGGTGAACGCTACGAGCCCGTCACATGGTGCCCACCTGGGGCCCCGCAGCGCGGGGGGAGAAGAGCCACGTGTCCCTCCCGGGCTCCGCGCTGGCTTCCCCACGCCCACCGCGCTCTCCTCTGCCCTCTGGACGGCCTCTGCTCCGCCAGCCGGGGCCCAGGGCAGCGAGGGTGTGGACCACAAACGCGGCGTGACGCTGTGATGCCACCGCGCACACGCAAGGGCCGGGCGTGGCCCCAGCGGCTCAGATCGGGGCTTGTGGGTCGCGGCAGCAGGACTGAACCCAAGTGGCTGCGGGAAGGCCGGGGCACCGCCACGCAGACTCACACCCCGGGAGCCGGGACCTCACCTGGCTCCCGCTCGTCCGCCGCCAGCCCCCGCCAGCTGGCAGCCCAGCCACGCAGCTTGCTCGGCCGGGGACGGGGCCGGCCCCCAGGTCAACCCCTCTTGTCCTCTGCAGGGCCGGCCCCCAGGTCACCCGCCCGTGGCCTCTGAAGCACACACCTGCCCTCCGGCCCCCCACGTAGCCTGCCCGGTGTCCGAGGCTGTTCCAGCGAGGGCACCGGGCTCACACTCGGAGCAGGCCACTCCTGCTGCCCCAGGGGAGGCCCCTGGGCTTGCAGGGGCCAGCCCGGCCCCGCCCCAGGCGTCTACACCGCTGGCAGGGACCACAGTGGCCTCCCTCCAGCCAGCAAGCCGCCCTCCTTTAACCGCCCGCCTGGCTGTCCCCTCGGCCCTGGAATCCTGGGCCCTCCGCCACCCCTGCGCAAACCCACTCCCTTGGGGAAGGCCCCCCACACACACACAGCTTGGACCAGGTTTGTGAGGTGCTTTGTCCCCCTCCTCAGGCACGTTCTACCCGGTGGCGACCCCGGGAGTATCTGCCGGCCTGACTCGGAGCCACCTGGCGCTCACGGAAATCAGGCCAAACTCGCTTCCTCCCCTCCGCCCCGCACACAGCATTTGCTGAGGGAGGCAGCAGGGGGCGGCTGCCGAGCGCCTCGCTGTGCCCCCGTGTTCTCGTGACCCGCGAGAAGCATCCGGCCTGTGCTTTCTGTTAGCGCAGGAGCCCCAAGTTTCAACCGTGGGCCTCTCTGCCGGGGCCACGCGGGGTCTCTCTCGTCTGTACCCCAGACGGCAGGGGAGACGTCGGCAGGCTCGGGGCTGGGGCTCGGGACTGGCACGGCCACCGCTGCTGGCCGGTCCGGCCGGTCTCCGCAGTCTCCAGGCGAACTCGGTGTCTGTGGAATGTGCTCCGATGGAAGCAGAAGTGGAGCGGGGGGGCGGATGTTTTCCCTCCAAGCGCGGCCAGGACTTGGGCGTCCCAAGGGCACGGTCTGAGCAATTCCAAGTAAGTGGCCCAGAGGCCCAGAGGGGGGCCCCGGTGTTTTTCTAAGCCACCGGTGGTGACATCGGTGCCCCCACTGTTGCTGGTGACCGGAGGGGCCGGCTGGGCCTGCCGCCTGGAGGGGTCCTGGGACCCGCGAGCTCTGCTCTTTCACACAGAACCAACCTGGGTGCTACTAGAGGCTCGCGGAAGCTCCCGGGACGGGGAGGTCGAGGGTGAGCAGCGAGGGCAATGCACAGACCCACGCTTTGCCCAGTCTTGGGGTTCACGTCCTTGGGGTACACAAGACGGTGTTGTGAGACCGGCGGGTGGATGCATTGGCGGGGGCCCTGTCCTCCCCGGGGGGCGGGGAGCAGGGCCGCGTGGTTCCCTCCACTCCGGGCGGTTTGGGGACGCCGGGCTGTGACCTGGGCTTCCGCAGACGAAGGGCCCCCATCTCCCACACCGTCTCTCTGCCTCTCACCCCGCTGCCCAGCCAGGCACAGCCCAACCCCGGCCGTTATCCCAGCGCCTCCGAGTGAGCCTCTGAGCCTCTGCTGGCGTCCTCGCCGTCATGCAAAGGTTGCCGCTTTCTGTTCCCTTGGACGCGTGGCCCTGGGACGCCAGCGAAACGGCTGGCTCTCCGGTGCGGAAGCGCCGAGTTCAAGGCGGAGGGCTCAGAGCAGCCTGGCTCCTGCGCGTCCCCCAGGGCCAGGCCCCGACCCAGGTCATCCCGCCCCGCGGGCACCACAAGGTGACTGTCTCTGGCTCCAGCACCTGCTGCAGGGGACGACACCCCTCGCTTCTCCTCACCCCCGGGCCTGGCCTCTGGGGCAGAGCGGCAGGCTGCACTCAGGTGAGCCAAGGCGGCGGCGGATCGGGGTGCAGGCCAGTCCCGCGGCTCCCGGCGCCAGGGAGAGCCCTGCTCCCGACGGCACTCACTCGTGACGTCAGCCACAGGGACACCTTCAAACCCGGAAGCCGGAAGCCGCTGCCAGCAGGGTCTCTGTCTTCTCCGAGTGTGGTCACCAGCTGTTCGCCGGCAGCCAAGCTGCTCTCGTGGCGCTTCTGGCTCAAACGCCCAGATGCTCCTGGAGCAGTGAGGTGACTTGCCCCAGGTCGCACGGCCATCAGTGGCAGGGCCAGGACTGACGCAGCCTCCTGCCCCAAGTCCACGGCTTTTCTATAATAAACGCGTCAGCATTTAAGCGATGAAACGCTACTGGCATTTTTATTAGTTTCCTTAAATACCTTGAGGGTCTTCGAGAGACGAAAATATCTGATCTACCGTTTTCAATGTGTCAAAGGCCTTTATAGCCGTTTCATTTACCTCCTCATGGGGCTGTACAGGTGTTAATTCATTAAACCCTAATAGCAAACCTTGAGGTCCTTTGATTATAGACAAGATAACTGAGGCAGAGGGAAGCCAAGTCACTGGTTCAAGGTCACAGCAGAGGAGGCAATTTAAGCCTGACTAGGGGCTGCCAAAATCTGGGTTCTTAACCTCCATGTGGGCTGGGGCCTCTCATTCACAGAGAGTATTTGCTTCCTGCTCCTGCTTCCTACTTCCTGCTCCTGCTTCCTACTTCCTGCTCCTGCTCCCTACCTGCTGCTTATGTTTCCTGTTCGTGCTCCTGCTCCCTACATCCTGCTGCATCCTGCTCATGGTTCCCACTTCCTGTGCCTGCTTCTTGCCTATGCTTCATGTCCATGCTCCATGCTCATGATGCGCCTGCCCCTCCTTTGCCCTGGGAAATTCAGTGCTGATGTTTACGGATGCCCCACAATTGCACCACAGGGGCAGAAGTCAAGTTCATACAAGGACCCAGCATGTGGAATTCTTCAATAAATAAAGTTATAACTATCCCACGAGCCTCAAGCTGCTGAGCGTGGACGGCTGGGGCCTCCGAGAGGGCGGCCTGAGCCAGTGCGTGCATGGGAAGAGCCGTGTTGCCTCTGCAAACATTCACAACACTAAAGGAACTAAAGGCCATGTGGAAGGGAGAAGGGTGTCACACCCCCCACACACAGGAGGACCTATGTCATCGCCATTAGGAGGGGGGGTCCCATGTCATCCCCATGTGGACAGGAGAACCCGTGTCACCCCCAGAGGGACAGAAGGACCCCATGTTGTCGCCAAATGGACAAGGCACCCGGTGTGGTCTCCACATGGACGTGAAGACCCGTGTCACCCCCATAGGGGCGGGAGGACTCCACCTAAGTAGGGAATGTTTCCTTCTGGGTGGTTGCAGCTCTGAAGTCATCGCACCTGAGCTGAGTGAGGACAGGCCTCTCTCCCAGCAACTGACACACGTCCACGTGATGGACGGGGAAACGGTGTCAAGCTTCTTGGAAAATTGGGGGGCACACTATCGGGAGCCTGGCCTATGCACAGCATCCACCGTGTGGCTTACGTACACTGCCTTAATCCTCTCGCTGGGTACAGTGGGGACTTCACCCCGATTTTCACAGGTGAGACAAGAAAACCTCAGCTGCTCGTCCCCACAGCTGTGAAGGGGAAGCCGGGGCTGGGAGCAGGTGCCGCTGCCATCAACGTGCTCGGCTGCGCCCCCCTCCGGAGAAGTGCCAGCGGCTTACTGCTGACCCTCAGGACACAGGCAGGCCTGCTGTCACCCCGCATGTCCTTCTTGTCACCCCGTACCCCAGCTAGTCTCAGCGCAAGTAGAACAGGTGACAAATGTCAGGAAGGTTAGTAGCCTGCTGCGATCAAACAGGTCACAAGCCACAGAGCCCACGCCAGAGTCTGCACCCCTAAGCAGGGAGGGTCCTTCCTCACACGGCGGGCGCCCACCCCCACCCAAGCCCCCATCTGACCGCGTTACCAGGCGGGAAAAATGCCCACACAGGACACAGCTGTCTTCAAGGCACAACACCCACCCGGGCCTCTCCGAGTGGTGGCCACTGCGGTCTGCATCTAGGGCAACCCCCACGTTCCCCAAGGGGGTGACCTCTGCCCTCCCCGGCGCCCCGACCCCAGAGATCACCTCGGGAACACCAAGCACAAAAACAATGACAACAGGGGATATGAATGAGTGTCTCTCCGAGCAAGTCACTTCTTGGATGAGAAATAATATTCAAAATGAATTCCAAAGGGTCACAGTTCCCCAGCCTAAAAATCTCCAAAAATGGAGAGAAGAGATAAAGCGGAAGAAACAGAAAGAGCTGCATCCCCTGACAATGTTTCCCTGATGGCCCAAATTCCTCCTGCAGCCAGAAGGCCACTCGAGCTTCATGCGGGCCCCAGGGGTTCCTGCGGAGTCCACGTCAGCACGGAGAAACCATTTTTCATTTCTGAAAGCTGTCCTTTCCATTTGGTTGGGGCTGGTTCCCTATCTAGCGTCCTCTATGCTTCAGGGAGCATAGCTCCAGTCTTCCTGGGGGACTACATCTCCCACAGGTGTTCTGGAGGTTTGGGAGGGGGAGCTCAACCCCAGTCCACAGGCACAGAGGGTAACGCGGGCTTGCCCATCCAGCCTATTCCTCTGTCCTGGCCAGAGGGTTGTTCAGGACCAGCTCCAGGTCAGTTTGGATCCCCTAGGTAGGGGCAGGGGCACAGAGGGAACCATCAGGAAGGCCCACTTGACAGGGGAGTCCAGAGATGGTGGGGGACGAGTCCTAACTATTTGAGCCTCTTTTGTCAAATGATCAGCAGTGGCCTCAGCTTTCCCTGTGTGTCCAGACCTGTTCCGTGAGAAACACATCACTGGCAAAGGCCACCAAGAAATCCTAACCAATGCAATATTAGTGTTAGCATCCAGGCCAGAGGCACAAACTGCCACGCTGTATCCTGAGGATACACGCTGGACCAGGACCTGAAAATGAACCAGTTAGTATTAACCCACACCCCACACCAACACTTCTCTTACTTAGAGGGCAACTACACCTGCTTCTCCCCAAGCAAGTTCTCGTTCTTCCTGGAATAATCTGCTCAGTTCTATTCACAGCACTCCTACCCATCCCGCAAAGCCCTCTATCACCTGCTTCTCTCAACTTTATGCCTCCTCAGCGAGCAAAATACAACAAATGCAACAGAAACAGTAAGCAAATAAAAACAGAAAATTCACAAAAGAAACAGATGATAGGTAAGTAGGTAAATAGATGAAAGAAAAACAATATCATTAATGATCAAGGAAATGCAAATCAAAACTGGGATGAGAGATGTTTTCTCATGTGTCCATCAGCCTGGGAACAAAACATTAACTCTGACAATTCCAGCACTGGCCTGAAGGCCACTTGAAGACTTTCACATGTTGCTGGTTTGTGTGAGCTGGTGTAACCACTTTAGAAAGCTAAAGACACCCAAGAATGGTCAGAGGCTTAAACAAGTCAAAAGCTCAGCAGCAGGTGAGTGATGGACCAACTGTGGCAAGTGCCACGGGGACTCTGGGACCAGCAGCCCTCAGGTGGAGCTCAGCAGAGCAGCACGTAGGACAACCCAGCTTGGCTGCCTCTTCCATACAGCTGAAGAGACTACAGATTATGTAAGGGTCTGCATGCACATAGACACAATACAGTCACAGAGAGAGGAGGGCTTGGGGGAGGCTGACATGGGGTCTGGGACAAAGGCCCCCTCGGGTGGGATGGACAGGGGGAGAGAGCCAGAAGCTCCGCTTCAGCTGTGTCGACATCTGAGCTTTGTGTTAAAGCGCAGGCCAAGAGACCACATTCTTACTAAAGTACGCCATGTTGGTGACCCTAGAATCATCAATCTGCAAAGCGGAGCACCCCCAATGACGATGACAAGGAACCCCTTTCTCAGCAAGATGCTGAGAAGCCCAGGAGCGAAAGTCCAGCTGCTAGGCCTCTCCTCAGCACACAATGGGTGCCCACTAACAACTGCTCTGGGGTCCCTGGTCACCCACATCTACGTGCTGGACAGCTGCTTGAAGTGAGCTAAAGAAAAGAAGATCCCTCTCCCCTGACAGCCCTGCCCGCCGCCCCCCCCCGGTCCCCAATAGTACAGGCATGAGCTGCAGGGGCCCTACTCCCTTGAGACCTCTCAAAGATCACCCGCTCCCCCATGCCTGCACAACCTCGCCTTCAGAAGTCCCCCAAGTGGGGCCTCTGGCCCTGTTGGCCTTTTGAAGGCTCTCATCTGGCCTGGACTTAGGATGGAAAGAAAGCCAGGCTTTCAGCAGAGGGTGGGCCTGTTGACACGGCCCTCCGACGGGCGTAGGTTAAGCGTACTCTTCCTCCCACCAGCCGGGAACAGAGGCGCCATTTAAGCCTCACACGCACTGGCAGACGCGAAAAGCAAGTCACCAGCCTTGAAAACATGTCTCTGTTTCCTTTGGCTAATTTGCAAATCCAGGCATATTTTCAGATAAGAAGGTAAACAGTGCGAGGGGAGATTAGGATCTCTCTCTTGGCCAACCTCTTTGTAGAATACTGGGACAGGCCACCACGGCCTTCAGGAGAAAGGGGGTCGCCAAGCTCGGGGCAGCCCCCGCACCCAGGAGGCTGGTGGGTCGAGGGACTTGGCATCTGCATGCAGGAAGACTCAGAACCACAGGATGGGCGGCGGGATCCTGGGCACCGGGCTGAGAGGCAGGGAGCAGGGCTGAGGGATCGGAGAAGCTGGAGCATCTACAGCCTAGGAAGAGAGGTGGCACAGAGCAGCAACTCCCAGCTCCTCCCTAAAACCCCTCCCTCGCTATGAGAACCCCTCTTCGCAAGCACGCAAAGGAATGTCACGGGGGTTTTGGTGAGGCCTCCAGCGGGAAGTAAAGAGAATGGGAGGGGAGCTGAGGCCAGAGGTTCTCAGCACTTTAGGCCTGGTTTGCAGCTTCTGGAATATTCTCAAGGAAGCGGAGCTAAGACAGACCATGCACCCCCAGACCAGGCGGTCTTCAAGGCTTCCCCTTCCACCCAGCTCGAGCCTGGGGATCCGTCGCCTCCCTGACTTCAGGCCTCGCCAAGACTCAGGTGGAGGCGATGAGAGGGGGAGCATGCGGGAGGCCGGCGGCCAGGGGGCCTTCCCCGCTGCCCCTGCCCCTGGCGGGCCCACCCGAGGGCTGCGCAAACGTGTTAGGAATGCGAGCACGTGAGTGAGCCCAAGCCAAAGCCGCTGTTGCCGCTGCTTGGCGTGAGCCACGGACGAAGGCTGTCGGGCCCGGGGCGGTGGAGGAGGCGGGCACCTGACCTGCCCAGGCTCCAGCACCCCGTTCTTCCGGCATCAGGCATCACCCCGTCACCCCCGCATCTACTGCGGCTCGGGCCACTTCCCGAGGGGCCTCCTCTAGGCCTCTCCTGGGTTTAGAGAGGAAGGTGTTAATGCGCGCTGGCCACCAGAGGCCGGACATGAAAGGCTTCCGCTGCCCTTGACTGCGGACCTTCCCATTTGTTGATATTGAAACCTAATTGTGTTGATGTTGGTCTCCAAGGTAAACAAAGCTTTACAGGGGAAATGTTTGGACCTAGAGATTCCTGTTTGCTCCAAGTATGGGCTAATGGCCGGAATAATGAGCGTTTTCATTCATTTCCTTTTAAAGTGCTGCTGATAATGTGGCTGGTCTCGGCCCCCCAAACCCTTCCTATTGGTCGGTGATCAAACACAGCATCTGGAAGACCATCAGGGCCGCCCACCCCTGCGGAATTTCACTGGCGGAAACACCAAGAGCCGCACCTCGGCGAAGGTGCCCGCGGAAGAGGGCGCGGGCGGGCGGAAGCCGACAGCCTCAGCGGGCAGTGGACAGGCGGAGCCCGCAAGAACTCGCGCTCATGGCGTGCCCAGCGCCACAGAGGAAGGTTTTCTTCTCTCATTTTCCAAATGGGAAAACCAAGGCCCCCAGCCTTGTCAAGGTCACCCCGTTGGGGCCGACCCCGCTGGACTAGCCCAAGCGGGCTCTTGGCCTGGCTCGCGGCCTCCCCGCCGCGACCTTCCGTCCCGGAGGACGGCTCCCCAGCGGGCTCCCAGCACACCTGCATCGCCTGTGGCCTGGCCAGAGCAAACGAGCCCTGAAGTCAAGCCTGTAGGCGGCGCCACGGCGGTGGTCAGGGCTGAGAGGGGCGTGTGCGCTGCGGCCCCTGAGCCTGGCCTCTCCTCTGGGCGGGGTCGGCACCGCGGCCAGGGCTGGGTCAGAGGGCACTGAGGGATGGCGCGGACCTGCCAGCCCCCCACGCCCCGTCTTATCTGGGAGTCTGGCCACCGCAGCAGGGAAGGCAGCCTGGCACTGCTGACAGAGACCGGACCTGCAGAAGACAGCAGAGGAGCCCGGTGGCAAGTGCGCTTTTGTGGAAGCTGCTTGACGTCCAGGGACAAGCTCCCCACGTGAGTGGGACACGGCTCATGCTCGAGACCCAGCAGAAAGCCTGGGCTTGCTTTGGTTCATTTTTACATCCGGTTCCTTGGTCTGCCCTCTGTTTACCAACAGCTTCACTCACGCTGCACTGAGGTCCCCGCGAGACGCCAATACGCCATCACCCCCTCTGCCCCTCCTCCTTCACTGCATACTCCTGCTAGCCACCCTATTTTTCACAAAATCCGTGAGTTTTGCTGTTTTTTTCTTTGATTATTTGTATTTCAAATGTAAGCAAGACCATCCTGTAACTGTCTTTCACTTGCTAGCTTCACCTATCACCATCACCTCCAGATATATCTCAGTTGTGGCCAAAGTCATTATTTCAACCTTTTTGACAACTGAGTAGTATTCCCTTGAGGCTACGGGCGACACTTCAGTTACCCGTCAGTGGGCACCTACGTGAGTGCTATGTCTTGGCCATAGCGAATGACACCAAAGAAGCCTTGAAATGTCCTTGGGCCCTCTCTGGTGGCATGGGAGCCACACACTCCCAGGTGCTCCCACAAGTGTCACGTATGCCCTCTGAGGTGGCATGGAAGATGTCCTGTTGATCGGCACCCCATCTACTCTGAAAATGGATCTGGGACAGCTTCAAAACAGAGCAAAGCGTCCACGGTATAGAACAGCAGGACACATGTCCACCCTGGGCACCTGTCCGCACGTCCGGGCTGTGACAGCACCTCACCTCCCACACCAGAGCCCCCCTGCTACTGTCATACATTACACTCAGTAGTCTACGGTCCTGGTGAGCTTTCGGTTGCTTTTCCCAATGACAATCAAGTCTTCTCAATCTACCTCTTAAGAAAATCGTGGCCATGTTGCTCCTCTCCTCCTCCACAGCTGCGTCGCCCTCAACTGCACGCCTGCTGGCCTCTCTGCTTCGCCCCCGGCCCCTCTCATCTCCCCACAACAGCCCTGAGAGTGGCCCAAAGAGGTGCAGATGGTACCCGTCCTGGCCCAGCCTGGAGCTAAGGACCACCTCTAGCGGTTTCCTTTGTCTGCGAGAGCAAATTGTCACAAATAGGGAGACTTAAAGCAACAAAAATGTCTTCTCTTGCAGCTCTGGAGCCCAGAAATCCCCAACCAGTGGCAGCAGGTGGAAATCAGTGTGTTGCCAGGACCCTACACCTGCAGAGCCGCTAGAAGAGAACCCACCCCTCCTTCCTCTGGCTTCTAGAAGTTGCCAACTTTCCTTGGCTTGTGGCTGCATCCCTCCAGTCTTTGTCTGTGACCACCCCCACCACACTCTTTTCTGTGCACATCGATATCCTCTTCCCCTCTATATAAGGACACCTGTGATCAACCTGAGAGCCCTCGGGACAATCCAGAATAATCTCCACATCTCTAGAGCCTTCACCTAATCACATCTGCAAAGGCTACTGCTGTCACGGTGACGGCTGTGATGCTGTTGGCACCAGGGATTGAAGTAATGGTGACAATAGTGAGAGTATCACACTAGAAGGGGTTATGGGGGTACTAGTCATCATCAGGATGCAGCAATGCCACTGTATCGGACAATGTCATTGTAGCCTGTCATGTGCCCAGGCACGTGAGTGGGATTCTGAGTCTTACAGGTCCTGAGTCTCTAGGAAAGAGATGCAGGCTGGGTGAAAGAATCCCATTAAGAAGAGGTGCGCAGGACCCACAGCACATCAAACATAACTCACGGGAGGCAGAGGGACACATGACTCACCCAACGCCCACCTCGGGAGCACGTGGCACAAACTCAGGAGCGCAGCATCATCTCAAGCCACCCCAAGATGCTGCTGAGGGGTCATCCGGGCATTCAGAGTTGTATGCACTCAGGCTGAGTCATCGGAGCGACTCAGTAACCTCTGAAGTGCTGGAAGACAGATGGCCGACTGGCAAGCCTGAGTCACCAGCACCTCCATCCCATCTTGGACCAAACTTAGGTACCACTCCACTGGAAGATGAATCACATCTAAATTAAGCATGATTTCCAAATTAGCTCAAAATAATCTACCATCTAAACAGGACACACATATCACTGAAGTGGAGGAGAGGGGGGAAGAAGGGGGCTGTTCTCTAAGGAAAAAATTTGTTTTGAAATACTGGACCTATTTTTGTAAAAATGACTATTTTGTTGGTCATTGAGAAGGAGAGTGAGTGTGTGCGATAGATCTCCCTGCTACTAAATAAAGACGCCGTGCGGACGTTCGCCCTCTGATTCCCGTTTATCTTATTCTAGCTACATTTGCAACGCACACACGTAGGTAACACTGACTCATGCACGGGCTGGATTGCCTACGGTCTTTCAAATACTACAGGTCACTTCCCATAGAGCTTTCTTATGCCTTCCTGTATCTAGGAGCACCCCATGACGCCCTCTGACCTGGTCGCCCCGAGTCCTCGCTCTTGTCCTGACGGGCCGCGAGCCTCCTGCAGAGCCTGGCCAGTATGGGTCCAAGCCAGGAAGGCCCAGAGGCTCTCTCAGCCCTGAGTGCTCAGTGGCCTTGGCCACGGTCCCTGGCTTAGGTGTGTGGGGTAAGGGCGTGGAAGAAGGAAAGCACTTGAGATTTGCACACGGTGACGTCTGGAGCCAGAAAGACCAGGCTCCAGCTCCTGCTCTGCGTTCACTGCACAGGGCCACCTCCTTGCGCCCCAACCCTGTGCCTAGGGTCCCCGCACAGGCTTAGAGGCAGGGGGAGTGCGGCCACCTCTGGAAGGGACTTGGCTCAGAGCTGGCTGGCTGGCGGAAGCTCTGCAGATGAGGCTGCTCGCTCTTCCCGGCGGAGCAGTGTTTGGGGTTATTTATCTTGAGGTCCTAGAAATTAAGCCATTGGAATCCGATGTTTTAGGCAACAGACACTGGCTCCAGCCAGCCTGAGCTGCTTTCGCCATGGAGCCCTCTGCCTGCCACACAGATCCCCACTCATCACCTTCCATTGGAATCGCTCATTTGACATCTGTCTTCCCTGGGAGAATGGAGCCTAGGAAGCTCTTTTCACAGCTGCAGGCCATTATCCCAGGAGCTCTTAGGACAGAAAAAGATGCGTCTGTGGGAACAGAATGGCTGGTGAACCAATGCAATGGCTGGCTGAGTCCCAGCCCCAGGGGCTGGGTAACCCGGAGGCTGACGCTGTATGGCTGGACCCCATCATGCAAGTTCAGCCACGCGGCTCCTACAGCGAGGTGAATGATGAGACCCCGAAACGCAGGACTGTGACCTGGGCGAGGGAGGTCCTTCAGGGGACAGAAAATGACTGATTTTGGATAGTAGCTTGTGCAATTTCTTTTTCTTGCCCCTGTCAATGACTGGTGGGGCTTGGGGGAGGGGAGTAACAGCCCCTCCTGGAAAGCTTGGCTCAGCCACCCTCACGTGGCTCTGGAAGTGCACCCTGCCCCTCCACCCTCGTCAGGACCTGCTCGCCAGCTCTGGCCTCAGCGTCCACCCGAGTCAGAGGATGTCATGGCCACGTGTCTTCAGCAATGAAAACTGGGGGTGAGCAGGAAGCCCTAGATCATTCACTGCCTAATTTCTGATAACTATGACTCTTTCCTGAAATCTCCCATGCACCCGTCTTCCTAGTGAGGTCATCTGGTCTTTCCAGAAAGCTGATCACCAGCAAGGCATTGCTGGCTTTCGTCAGCGGGATTTGGTGTCTTCATACCTTGTTCGTCAGCCACAGAACACACTCATCTTTCAGAAGCTCTGGAGCCGTGCCCAGGGCCGTCTGGAATGGCATCGGCTCCCAGAGGGACTCTTAGGATGTACACAGCTCACTGGGGACGAGCCCGCGTGTGATTTGATTATTATAACCTGCCTGGAGCACACACACTCAAAATGGCCTTTGAGCAGCATTCAGATATCCTGAGAATCTCTGATGTCACAAAGTAAGGCACTACTCCGCTAATGTCACTTTCCCGTGGCAAGGGAAGAAGGAAGTCCCAAGCCCAGCTGAGCAAAACCTGAAAGGTCACAGGGAAGTTTTGCTAAAACACCTAAGCCTGGCGGCTACCGACATGGAATTGAGCAGAGAAAAAGACGTGAACGCCGGGCGGCATCGCTTCCCCTCCACGCCAGGCACCCTGTCCGCCAGCCCAGCTCATCAGCATTGCTGTCCCGCGAGCCTGGAATTGCTGCTTCCAATTTACAGATGGGTAAACTGAGGTTCCCAAGCAGGCACCGGAACCAAATCTGTCTGACCTCGACACGGCGGCCCCTCCCCTCCACCGTTTACACCACATCCCACCAAGACTGCCTCGGAGTGACCAGGCGTGGTGACCGGGCCATGGGCGGAGTGTGATGGTGTTGGAAGGGGAGAACTGAGGAGCATTTCACAAAGGGGGTTTCAGTAAAGGAGAAAACAGGGGTCCGCGAACCCAAGAGGAAGGAGGACACACCGCAGGGCGGCCACCGCAGACCAGCAGGCCAAGGGAGAGAGCTGACCCCAGGCCAGGAACAGACACACCCACCTCTGCTCTCCCCCCACACCCCACTGCTGCACCAGTGGGTGGCCACAAAGGCGCCTGTCTGTGGGTCGGCCTTCCAGGACAGAGGAGGCGGGAGGAGAGCTCCAGAGAGGGCACGAGCACACCCAGGATTCCTTCAGCCAGCCTGAACATCCCTACAGCCTGAAGGCGGCAGAAGGAACCATGTCTCGGCAGGCTGACAGGGCTCCCCTGAATAGGAGGGGCTCACTGAGGTTAACCTCCCCCTTGGTTGACCTACCAGGGACCTGAACAACTCTGCAAAATGCCTTCACCTTTGCCAGAAGACAGTGACCCCTGGGAGTGACGTCCCACGGCCCCTGCTGCATTCTGTGTCCAGAAACAAGTTACAGACACTCCTGCGATCACAGGGCATGTATACCTAGTCCCAGGTCACTGCGGAGTGTCCTGGAACAATCTCACTACAGAGAGTCTCAGATGAACATGTGGTTGCACTTTGTACAGCAGGAAGGAGAAAGATAATCATCCTCAAGTTTCAGAGACTTAACTATGTCACCCCTCACCCTGAGCTGCAGCCCCCTGCCCAGGTCCTGTGATAGAGAGATTTTATGGGTCTACATGTGTGCCCTTTCACTCCCTGGTTGCCCCGGCTAAAAAGGACACAGCCCTGTCGCACCCTGAGGTGACAGGTACAGTTTCTGTTCAGAGCAAACTGATGATTTGCTCCCAACGAGCAACAATAAATTTGAGTCACAAATGGTCATGCCGGCAATGGCCAGCCACAACATTTTCAGCATAGCCAGGTCATGTGACCTTGTGCTCCTTCACAGAGGGTATGTTCTCCTTGTGGCTTTGCTGTCCCCCTCAGATATCAGCTGGAAGGCACCGGGGGAGGGGTTAAGGATCAGGCTTTGTTTCTGTCCAGATGTTCTGTCCTTTTAGGCAAAGCCTCTTTTGATCTAGGAGGCCATCCACATATCTGGAGAAAATGAAATATAGTTATCCTAAAATTAAATGTAAGAACAGCTGGCAACAAACCAAAAACTCAAAGTTGTACACAACTGACATATTTGAAGGTCCATGGTTCAAGCTGATGCCAGATAAAATATGGTTTTGTGGCACACGATATTTTAAACCAATTAATCCATGTTAAAATATACACTGTGGTTCCTGGGTTACTTATGTGAATGTCCTCTTATGCGATAGGTGTTTTCCATGAACATGGTATGTTATGCCAATCACTAGCAGATAGAAGCGATCCCTCCCTTTTGTGTATTGAAACTGCTTGGGCTACACTTCCTTTGTCATGGCAATAAAAACATTACCCCAGGGAGCCATGAGCACTGGAGATTCCCTAAACGTCTGGCATGAAACCCAAAGGTCTGGGTTCTGGGTTTTGCTTGGCCTCTTTCTAGCTCTGTGGTTTGGTAACTGGTCCCGGCCAGCTTAGGGCTGGAAATAGATTGCAAGCCAGATGTTCCATGCCTGGTTCCCCATCTGATGATGAGGGGGTTGTTAGTTACCAGCCAGGTTTCTGTCAGTACCTCCCAGGTGTCCTTGTTTTAAGTTAAACAATAAATCAGATACAGCCACTCCCTGCTTCAAACGCTCCACCACAGCTCTAGTCTAGTGGTTAGTCTGACCACATGTGACTGTCAAGAATCTGCTATATGTTTGAACTAAGATGTCCACTCAAGGGGAGGCGCCTTCCTGGTGGTGCAGGGAGTTAAGTCGCAGTACTATGAAGCTGTCCACAGCCACTGCTGCGCAAGTTTCATCCCTGGCCTGGGAGCTGACCCATAGGGCGCAGCAGACCTCTCCTCCCTCCCGACTGGACTGCTCCCCTCAGCAGTGTGTTTCAGTCAATTTGCCCGTTCTGTTCCCCACTCTGTCTCTGGTGAATCTTCTCACATACCGCCACCTCTGGCCTACACCCCAGTTCTTGAATGCATACATAAATATATCTTTTTTAAAAGAACATAGAACATCTCGTTAATATCAACCACAGGCGAAAATGACAACATTTAGGGTACACCAGGTTAAGGAAATGTATTATAAATACTTCATCTGCTTCTTTTTACATTATTTTCTATGACTATTAGACCTACAGAACATACCGTGTCTCAGTTGGAGAGGGCTGATCTCTGAATTCCCACTATTCTCAGAAAAGACTTTAAACTCCTCAGCGTCATCGAGAGGGCCCACTAGAATCCAGCCCCTGCCCACCTCCCGCACCCTCCCACCAAGGTAACCTCAAGATCATGCAGACACACGAGCCCCAGCCCCAACCCACCCACCGACCGCTTTGGTCTCATAACTCCACCCTCCTGGAATGTCAGACCTCCTCACAGCTGACTCATTTTCCTTCTTCAGGTCCCAGCTCACATGTCACTAGTGGCGAGGGCCACTGGGCCTAAGGGCACCACACATCCTGGAAACCCTCTTCCATGTTCGTCCCCTGAGGTGCTCGCTACCGCTCCGGTTATCTAAGCAGCTGTTCACCTGCCTGGTGCCTCCCCCCAAACCCCCACAGAATAGAAGCTATGTGAGAGCAGAAACCTCTCCTGTCTCATCACTGTCTGTTCTGTCCTTAACTAGGGCTGCGGTTCTGAACTCAGCGGTATGTGGTTGGGTAGATTTATGGATAAACAAATAGATGGATGATGGATTGATGGATAATGGATGATGGATGATGGATGGGTGGATGGATGGATGGGTGGATGGATGGATGGATGGGTGGATGGATGGATGGGTGGATGGATGGATGGATGGGTGGGTGGGTGGATGGATGGATGGACAAATTAATGAACAGAAGAATGATATAACGAGGAGACTTAAAGACCAGGCTCCCAGTTTAGACAAGCCCACGATGCCACCATCTCACAAGCGGTACTCACCCTTCCCTGCAATCAGTTCCCCAGAATCCTCAGGGTACAGGGTAGAAATGAGGTGAAAGGGTCCAGTGTAGGGGTACAGGGCGTGAGCTGGAATTGCACTCTGCTACTTACTGATTGTATGACTTTGGGTGTAGTCCTTAACGGTCCCCAAGCTCCAAGCAAGATGAGAACTTTGTCAACCAGGGAGCCAAGTGATATTTATTACACCGAGACATTCTTAAAAGAATTCTTATTTCCCAGGGGATTCTCAGCGTTATCACCAGACTTGTGGCCTCTGGCCATCACCAAGTTGGTAAATGAAGCTCCTATTAGGCCCAGCACCACAGAACAGTGAGCCTGGGGGATATCAGATCTCTCCCTGTTCTGACCTGCAAGGAGAGGCCATTTGCTTCCAAGCCGGGGTGAGGCTGAGCAGCAAAGGTCATATGGCCCCATAATCCAGAACAGCGCTAAACCACAACTCTGTCCAGGGGTCTAGCCAGCATCTGAGGGCAGGCGCATCTGAACATCTGCCGGAGGGCAGAGGTTAAAGCGGCCAAGTCCACACTCACTGCCAAAAAGAAAGCAGGCTCCAGCAGGGAGCCGGGGCCACCTCACTGCCCGCCACAGGTCCTTCTCCAAGGAGCACGGGCCACCCCAGCGGTCACTTCTGCCTCCTTAATCAGAACCAGGGCCAAGGAGAAATAAACAGAAGAGACCGAGGTCTTGAGCTTGGAGCTCAACAGCGTGAGGGTTAATAAAATGAGAACTGCTCCACAGAGTAGTATTTGTTCAAGATGGGACAAGAAGGGTGGCTGGGAAGCGAGTGGGAAATGACTTCACCGGGAAGGCTGCTGCCTGGTGTGCGAGGGATAAAGCTCACTTTGTTATTCCACGGGCTTCTGTTCCAGCAGCTCTTGAGCACAAAGCGCCTGGCCTGCCAGCTCAGCCGCGAGCCCTTGCTGCAGAGATTGCAGCAAGGGGCGTGCACGGGACACCTACCTGCAGGCCAGGCCGCTGATGACCACCGTGCTCACTCGCGGGGTCGCATGCAGCCACCCTGGCGGCCTGGGCAAGCCAGACCAGGCCCTCACTCCCTGGTCCAGCCTCACCAGGACGCAGCCTCCTGATTCCACCTGCACCTTCTGCGGATCCAGCCCACCTAGGTGCTGGGGCCACAGCTAATCCCAGTGACACTAGGAACTGCCCCAGAAGAAAAGGCCATGCCCCGGGTCAGAAAAGGGGACTCGCCGCTAGAAAGCCCTTTCCAGGAATGTGGAGAGGAGATCACAACTTGGGGTCACAGGCGAGTTTGAGGTGATGTCCAGAACCACGCTGGAGGAAGCTCTCAAGAGGAAAGAGCCTCGGATAAGAGAACATCTTAGAACGTGCCGGCGGCCACCCATCTCCACACCTCGGCCCCAAATGACCGACTTTGAGGCCGCCCTCCAGCCGCTCTGCGGCCAGGCGGGATGGAGAGCTGGGGCAGAGCAGGGTCCTCAGAGACGCAGGCCTGTGTTGGGGTCCTGGCGGGCAGGGGCGCCTCTGTGGGCACCGAGTCTGTGGCAGCAGACCCAGCCCAGCCAGATGTGTGGGTTCACAGGTAGACCAACCAGGTGAGGGAGGACCTGGACGGTGCACTGGCGGGAGCCGCGCTGTTACAGGTTCCTGGGCTAGAAATCCACAGCGGGTGCCGATGTCCAGACCTGCATGAGCCCGTCTGCACAGCCCCCTCCGTTCCTGCGGTCGGGCGTGTCCACCTGGCCAGGTGAGCCCTGGCAGGAGGTTCCCAAAGATTCTTCTACGAAGAGAAAGGGACCGCCCTGGCGGTCGCCGGCCTCTCAGTGACCCCTGGGACATCCCGACGCCCCCTGGAGACACTGGGTGCAGGGCTGGGCGGTCAAACCGGCCCAGGGGGTGCGTGCGTGCTGGCAGGTGACCCGCGCGTCTAAGTCTCAGCGCGCAGAGCTCCTCTCGGACGTGACTTGCTGGAGCGCGGGCCGGGCGGGGGAAGTCAGCGAGTCAGCACCAGCCTGCTCACGCCCCCGCCGCGGCGCAGCGAGGGTGGGCTGGGGGGCGCGGCCCCGCGTTTATTTTGGGGCCCGGGTCACTAAAAATACCGCGGCCTTCCTGCCGGATCACTCCCGCCTGACCTGAATGGAGGCAGCCGCAGCTGCCCGCCCCACCCTCCGCCTTGGCCTTGAAGGGAGAGGGCGTGGGC
>NW_004567134.1:17105015-17111424 GCF_000260355.1 Condylura cristata | reverse complement strand
GGGGGGCTGGCAGAGTCTCCCCCTTGCTGTCTTCCTAATGTTTTGTGCTGATGCCCCCCTCCCCCAAGTTTCTCTAGTTGGCGGTGGCCCTGGCAGCACAGGGCAGGGAGCGCCCCAGGGTCTGTGTCTGCGTGGTTCCCCTTCAGGAAGGGCTGGCGGGGAGCCCAGAGGTCACCCTGAGCTGTTGCAGGCCGGAGGCTGGGCCCGAGGCGCGGGGCCGGGGCCCGGTGACTCACCTGCGAGTGGCTGGGAGGGCACAGCCCAGGGTTCCGGCACCGGTGAGCGGGCAGGGAGCAGAGAGCAGGTTCCGGCAGGCAGTGGGGTGCTCTTCAAGCCCCCCCACCCCTTCTCACCGCACCTTCTGGGCCAGGTCACGGAGTCTGGCTGTCGGAGGGCCCCGGGGACCCTCCTAGCAGAGAGAGGCGCTGCACTCGGGGGTGAATCTCCCAGCGCTGGCCACCGCACCGTCCGATCTCAGAGGAACTGGCCTTGCAGGACAGGGCCTGCCCCCTCTGCCATTATCTGTGAGGCAGAATGAGAGGCAAACTAAGAAAACGCTCGTCAGAACCAGACGATCGTGCGTCAGCCCCTGAGTGCTGGGCAGCCCCCACCCCCACGGGGTCACTGCACCCCGCACAGCTGCCCTGCCCTGACCCACGAGGGTCTGCGGCCCCTTCTGAAGGTGCGACCGGCCCCACTTCACCGGCCACATCTGAATGCACCGAGCGCCCTGCGTTTGCGGGCTGCTTGCAGACCCAAGCCCTCCCTGCAGACCTCTGCAGGCACCTGTCGGTTTCTACCTGGCAGCGAGGGGCATTATGGCTCTTCCTTCTCTGCACATCGTTCCCAGCTCCGTGGGGGCAAGCCCTTCTCGCGCCCCTCTGCTCCCACGGAGCCGCGATGCGCAGCAGGACTCCGAGTCACGAGTGCCCCCGCCCGCAGCTCGGTGACCGTGTTGGGCACACTGTGTGTCACTGTCGCGAGCCTGGGGCCCTGGGGTGTTTGTGTCTCTGAACCGCCCGCCCAAATTCAAAGTAAAAGACTTCAGAGCCGAACGCTGTGCTCGGGAAGTCAGATTCTGGCAGGGTTTACGACACACTGGTTGGTGGACCCTGTGAGGTGAGGTGGGGTGCGCAGAACCGCGCGGGGGCCTCCCGGGGCTGCGGCTGACACCCCCGCTTGCAGGAAGGCTTGTTTTTAGCCTCCTTTGCATCGGCGTGATCGTCCAGATTAGAGGCGGAGCACGTTCTCCTTGTCACCGCGAGTGCCAACTTCCTTGGCCCGCACAGAGTCTACTTTCCATTCAGATCCAATTACAGGCTTAGAGAAGAATGTGGTGGGTTGAGATGAAAGGGCTAATATTTCTGCCGTCTCAGGACTGGGACAACCAGGAGAAGACCACTTTGTAGCTCAGCCAGTGTCTTCCACTCAGCAAGCCAAGGGCGGGGAGGCCGCGGGGGAGGAGCGGGCCTGCCCGGCGTGACTGCAGCGATCAAGCCCTGTGTCAGCTCAGCAGCATGCTGAAAGCTTTTATTGCATATTTACTTTCTAAATCTGCAACAGCGGCTCGTCTATAACATTTGGCCTCAGGGCCCATGATCACACTCAGGCGGTTGGAAACCATCTCAAAGCTGCAAGGGGCCCATTTGCACCCTGAGATGTGGTTTAAAATGGCATTCAGGCCGTCTCCACTGCCATGGCCCCAAAGGGGAGGGGGTGAAGGGAACCCCCCAGCAACTGGACAGTCATAAAAAGATCTTCAAGAGACAACTGGCTAGGAACCCACCCCGCCAGCCGGACTGTGAGGGCTTCACCACGCCTCACACACACACCATGCAGAGCTCCCGCCCGGCCCCCTCCCCTCCCCTCCTCAGAGCCAAGGCTCTCTGGGCTGCTCTGGGGCCAGTTTGAGTCTATGGGGGGGCAGAGAAGGAATGCCAGCATTCCTGGGCAACAAAGGGCCATTCCCCTTGGTGAAGCCGACGGCTGTTCGGGACCTGTGCTTCTGTGACTTGTGACGTGTCTTGGCAAATCTGGTGGTGAGCATCCGGACCTCCCATCTGGACCCCGCTCTGCCCCCCGACTGGCTGAGTCTGGTCCTCACCGAGAAGTGGGAGCAGCGTCTCCCTCCCAAGGGGTCATGGCCCTCGGGCGAGATGGCACTGGCCGAGTCTCGGCACGCTCCAGGGGCATTGACCCTCCCCGCTCTCTTTAATGCATCTGGCCAGCCGCTTCCACTTCCTGCCACTCACGTGACACTGTGTGATGCTACGGAAGCGTCAGGTGTGCATCGTGGGGAACCATGTGTGCAGCTCTGTGTCAAGTTCGCCGTGGGGCCCAGTGGTGTCCTTCACTGTAGGAGAGCCGGCCACTGTTGCTGTCCACGGCCGCTGTGTGCCGGTGATGGTGTGAGCTCCGAGAGGTGTCTTTGGCGGATGGGGAGACACCCCCTTTTCTTTAAGACCGCCCATCTACGGAGCGATGCGCACAGCATGGGAAGCCAGGGCCGGCTGCTCAGTCCCTATGAGCCAAGGAGGTCGCCCACGAGCTCGTGCTGACTGTGGCCCCGCAGACGCAGAATCGGCTCCCGCCCAGCAGAGCCTCCCCGCTGGCTCAGACCGCAGCCTCGGTCCCCTGGGCCGTGGGCCCCGCGAGCGCTGCTCGGTGTGGACAGGGCCGTGCAGGAGTGAGCCCCAGCGCCAGGCCGGCGGGCAGGCTCTGGGGGAAGGCCAGCCGCAGCTGCCCAGGCCCCTCGGCCAGGACCCGGACACAGAACTGGTGGCGGAGCTTGAGCCGGGGGCAGAGTCACTGGCGGCTCTCTCAGCGCCTGCCAGGCTCGCTGCAGGTCCCCGCACTCCCGCCGCCCTCGGCCCCCTCTGGCTTTCCTGTCCTCCGGCTCACGCCTCCCCCGTCCTCGGCCCTTCCTGCCTTCACCTCCAGTTCCCGCAGCCCGGAGCTCCTGGCACACCGCCCGGGCCAGCCGCGCCAACGTAAACACGGCTTCTCGGGAACCGGCTCCCTAGATCTTAAAAATGTATTAAGCTGTCACTTACTGACCTTAATGGCCAAGGCATTGGCCATAGGCCCGGAGGTGTGTAAGCAGCTCGGTCCGAACACGGCTTATTAACGAGAGCACGAGCGTTTCCCAGTCCCTCTGCAAAGTCTCCCCAGCCACGGCTGACTCTCGGCGTGGCAAGGGGCAGGTGCTGGTCACAGAGGTGCCTGGGCTCGTGGGCCGGGGTGGCCTTCACTTGCGGGGGAGGTGGGGAGCGGTTCACCTGCTGCTCGGCCCAGCTTCCATCTAAGCCACGTCTCCTGCCCAAGGCCAGTGACTCTGCCCAGTAGGGTGGGGGGACCGTGCTTCTCCCCCTGAAGACCCTGGTCACGAAGGCGACCAGGAAGACACAGGTAGGCTGGCTGCAGCCCAGGCTGGGCCCAGGGAGGGGACGGTGCCCCCAATGCTCGCCACCACCACTTCCAAGGAGCATCCGCGAAGGAGCAAGGAAGGGAGGACACAGCTCTTCCTGGCCCACAGGCGTGCACGGGCCTGGGAAAGCACCCAGCTGGGCTCTGGGCAGGAGGATCACCCTTCCCGACGCGGGGCATTCAGAGCGCCAGGGCGTGGCCAGGGGCTGGGCCCGGAAGGCGGAGCACCTTGGGCTTCTGAGTCCTGCCCCGCCAGCCGACACCATCCCGGCACGTAGATGGAGAGGGCTTCCCCGCAGGGCTGTCCTCCGTGTGTCCACTCTGACTCACCAGGCCCTGGACATGCCCCTTTTCCAAGGAAGAGCACAGCTTGGACAAGAACCCAGGCTCCTTCTCCCTGCAGCCCTCAGGCCTTCGCTGCCCCCCAGCCCCTGTCACCCCCCTAAAAAATGGCCATGGGGACATGGCCTAAAACTCTGCTGAGGGCGGGCGTGGGGAGCTGTGCGGGTGCCGCCACAGTGGCCCACAGACATCGCCCGCGGAGGAACAGCTGGCTGGCAGCCGCAGGACCCCCCCGGGGCCGCTCCGCAGGCGTCCCGCCGTGACGCCCCCTTCCCTCCGCCGTGTCCCGGGCACATTCTGAGCTTTGCACGCCCGGCTGCCCCTCGGCAGCGCTCCAGAGGGCTTCAGTAAAGCTTTCATAGAGAGCGCGCGAGAGCTGGTCCCATGTGTGCGTCCGTCTGTTACTAAGCCCAAGACACAGTCCTGCTGCTGACCATTCACAACTCTTCAGTGGCCTCGCTGACTGCTCCTTTCTGTGAGAAACGAGCCCTTTTCACCGTTTTTCTGCCCAGGAGGAACATGCCCGGTCTTACAGGGGTCACCCGTAGGGCCCCGATGAACGCGCGCGTCTGTGCCCTCAGGACGCTCACTCGGGGCCGGCGGGGCGGAGGGGCCGTGGGCAGGGTGTGCTCGGCATCTCCTCGCCGCTCATCTCCTGCCAGACGACGGGTTTGCAAGGAGCTGGCCTCCGATCGCGAGGGCAGCTTGAGAGCTCACGCCCCATCTTCCCTGATTCCCAAACCTGCGCTGGTTCTACTACAAGGAGGAGCCGGAGGGCGCTCTGCTGTCTCCAGCCCTGCACCCCCCAGGTCAGAGCCATTGCCTGGAGCTTTCCTGGTCTCCTGGATTTCTAGAAGGCTGCTAGAGTCTCTCCAGGAGGAGGCTGGCAGAAGCAAGCTAAGAAATCGTAGGTTTTTATCCTGAAATGATTGAACAAGCAGTGTCGCCAAGCCCCAAAAAAAGAAGAAAAATTAAATGCTAGAGATCCCTGTTCTCGAGCTTCCAGGAAATTCTAGCCTGAGGCTGAGCTTGGCCTCCAGAGTGTCTCTTCATGCCTGGCCAGGCTGCTTCATGGTCCACGCGGGAATCAGGACCAGCCGGCCCAGGGGCACCGGCAGGGGGAGAAGAGCGAAGCCTTCGCCTGGAAGTGGCTTAGGAGTCGGGACCCAGCCGCGCCGCCGGGGTCAGACCCACTGACGCTTCCGGGTCGGCTGCGTCTCCAGTCCGCTGCCGCCAGTCTGAGCCTGAGCGTCAGGGAGGGCGCGGCGTCCTCTGGCTCCTGTCCCCTCCGTGCCTGGCCTACCCTGACTTCCTGTCCACCTGGCGCCTTCGCTGCCGAGGGTTTGGACGTGCGGTGAGCACGGGCCTGTGTGCCGTAACGCTCAGTGTGACTTGGCGTCCTGCCGTCCGCCGGGGGCCCGAGCTGTGCCGTGGGGTCGCGCTCCCTGCACCCCCCTTACTTGAGAGAAAGGGTTAAGCCGGGTTTGGCGTGAGATGGTTGAATGGGGCGAAGCGCCCGGGGCGTGGGGCTCAGCGCTGCTGTGCAGTGGGACCGGCCACCCTCCCGCACCGCGTCCCCTGGGTGGCTAAGTGCGGGACGCGGGAGATCAGCGTTTCCTGCGTCACAGGTGGCCCTACGATAGCAGATCGCAGGGCCTTCTCTTTGTAGCTAAACTTGGCCAGAAATACCCTCGCCCACATCACACGCAGAATTGTGACAGTGACAGCAGTTTGCCCTGGGCCACTGGGGGCCGCTTCCCGCAAGGGCCCTGGCTGGGCTCGGCGTCTTCTCCCATGCTCTGCGCTGCGTGCCGAATCCGAGCAGGTTTCGGGCTGCCACGCCCCCTCGCGTCCCGTGGCCGCAGTCCGGCCACCACCGCCACACGCACGCCTCGCTCCACCTTTGCTGTCCGCCTCGGACTCCCAGTGCCGCGGCGCCCAGGCTCCCGGTCGCCTCCGCACGGTGGGGCAGAGTGCGCTGGCGACTGCCAGTGTGGCGTGGGGGGAAGCAAGGCAGTGGGCGAAGAGAAATCTGAGGCCGGCTGACGGGAGCCTCCCGGGCCCCCTCCGCCCCCTGGCAGACACGGGGCTGACCAGCCGTCCACGCGCAGCCCGCGACCCCAGAGGGGACCCAGCACCCCGGCCCTGTCCTTCACGGTGGTGACGTCTCGGGCGCAGCGCTCAGGGAAGGACTTAGCTGACCGATGCCCCCTTAAGAAAGTGCCCGTAAGGTGACAGCAGTGACTCAGTGGCATTCCAGGGACTCATTCCAGGGCTGACCCAAGGATCCGTTGGCCGGAGAAGGTGGCGGGGAGGAACCGGCCTGGCCCTCAGGTGGGGGGGCGCCCTGACCCCCAGGGCAAGCCTGCACCGTTCCCCGGCCCTGGCCCGGCCCGTGTCCTGGTGCCTCTCTGCCTCCCACGGCAACAAGGCAGCATGAGGGCTTCTTACCTCAGAGAACGAGGGGCCGTGTGATCTTTAATCCTATTAGTAGGCAGAAGGGGAGCGGCCGCCCAGGGCTCTGTGCAGGGCACGGAGGGTGTCAAGGGTCATGCAGAGAAACACGCTGGGTCCTCAGCCCAGTCTCCCGCAGCTCTGCCCGGGGGCAGCGGCCCCGGCGCCCGCGCGGAGGGCGGCTGTG
>NW_004567134.1:17101877-17104821 GCF_000260355.1 Condylura cristata | reverse complement strand
GTCAGCACTGGCGGCTCCCTGTGAATCCCCCGGCTGAGCGGCTGGGTGTCCGGGAAGGAACGCTCTGGCGGCAGACAGACCTGACACGGGCAGTGGGGCCTGCAGGCACCTGCAGGCGGCGGAGGCCGGGGCAGCCCAGCGGGGCTCGGGGCGCTTCCGCCACGTGCCCCCCAGGGCCTGCGGCCCCCGACCAGCCTTTCAGCGTCAGTAAAACGGGCCTGAGAGTCGGTCGCCGAAGCCGTCTGCTGGCGTCTTAGCGCAGCAGGGACAAGGGGCGGGCGGGCGGGCGTCAAGCCCGAGAGTGGACGTCGCTGCGTCAGAGACGGGCGGGGTGAGACGGCGGAGAGCCGGAGCAGCACGGAGGGGTCACCTCGGCCGACCGATTGCTCAACGCGGAGAAGCAGGGGCGCCCCGGGGCCGATGGGCTCAGGCCAGGCGCAGCCCCCGGCCAGGAGGCAGGGCGGCCCTGGGGCTCAGCGGGAGGGCCGCCTGGCCCGGTGACGTCTGCTCGGAGCGGGGGAAGACTGGACGGCGCGCCGGGGCCAGCTCGCTGTGCGGCGAGGCCTCGCACCTGCTCGTCAGAGCACCTGCTCTGGCCCCCAGCCGAAGCCCTTCAGGGCGGGAGCCCGAGGGCGCCTGGAGACTCCAGCCGGCTCGCCCTCCCGGGCTTTCAACTTTGGCAGGAAGATGTAGACGTGAAAGGGACCCAAAAGCAAAGTAGCCACGATGCGTGATGTCCACAGAAGCGAAGCCACACCCACACCCGCTGGCGGGCTCGGCAGCGTGGGGGAAGGGAGCCTGCACACAGCGTCAGACACCCTGTTGCACCCCGAGTTTCAGCCCCCTCTCGACTCCGAAGCCGCGTGTATGATAATCGGGGGAAAGTGGAGTCTCTGACCGACTGAAGAAAATCAGTCTCTTGGAAGAGGGGCGCTGGAGGAGCGAGCCCCGAATCTGGCGTCGACACAGCTCCGGTCACCGCAGGCGCCGCCTGTGATATTCGGGTATCAGAAAGCCATGCCGGCCCCCCGCTGTGGGGACGGGTGGGGCCGGGACCCAGGAGGGGGGAGCAGGCGGCTCTCCCGCCCCAGAAAGACCGCAGGCGGGGTGGCGGGAGGGGGCACAGGCGTGGGAGGCCCGTGGCAGCTCTCCAGAGCGTCCGAAGGGGCGGGCAGGCGAGGGGCGGGCAGGCGCCCTGCAGACCCGCCCTGCACGCTGCCGCCCGCTGGCCACAGGCCTCCTCCAGACGCGCCTGCCCGAGGGCCGGCTCGAGGGTGGGGTGAGCCGCATTCGCCGCACCCTCACCTGCACCTGGGACATCCCAGCCAGCCCGCACCAGTGGCCCCAGCGCCCGAGAGGCCGACGCAGAGCTGGCCGCGCCCTCCCTTACACTCCGCCTCCCTCCCCTCGCTTCATTTGTGAACGTCCACGAGGCTCTATAAATATTTTGCTTTGTCGAATCATCCACCATGTAAACACCCAGTATTTGTCTCTGTCCTTCAGACTGGCCTCCCATTTTGCTGTAAATGGCAACATTCTGCCTCTCTGCGGAGCTGAGGCGTGTTTATTCCGTGGCGTGGCTGGACCACCTCTTCTTGTCCCAGCTCTGATTGGTGGGCTCCTAGGTGGTCTCCGTGTCCCGGCTATTATAAGTAACGCCGCGATAAACAGGATAGAGCAGATGACTTCTGGGGTTCACGGCTTCATGGTCTTCCTGGAGACGCCCAAGAGTGGGATGGCCGCCCTGTATGTAACCAGGAGGTTTCCTCCCACACTGACCGGCCTTGAGCTGCTGTCTGGGACCCAGACAGCAGGGCTGGGTGACCAGACAGGCAGGGACCCCGTGACCCCGGGGACCAGGAGGTGTGGGTGGCAAAGAAGATGAGTGGGCAGATGGGCTGGTCCACCTGCAGAGCCTCCAGGAGCCGGATGCGCCTGGAGATGCAGGGGGGACCAGGGGCGGGGACGGCTAAGGCCAGGGGTCCACTCAGCTGAGCCCGTGAGGGGCAGGCGGCCGGGGAGGGGCAGCGAAGGCTGGCCGGAGAGGCTGGGGTGGCCAGGAGTGGCGGGAAGCCTGGAAACCAGGGCGCACCTTTTCCTTCGAACTCCCCCCGGCGTCAGCCTCCACGTAGCAGGCCCGTGATGAGGCTGCCTTTAGGGCGCCCGAAGGGACACCTGAAGGGGTTACAGGGCAGCTCTGCAGGCAGGTGCTGAGGGACACGCTCCTGTGCGCGGGCGTTATTTTAGGAGCCGGCGACCACGGCAGGTGCGCACAGGGCCAGCTCACCGTCTCGCAGGGAGGAGTGCCGCCGGGCGCGGCAGGCGTGCCAGTCACCGTCACCGTGGCTGCTGAGCAGCGCAGATGCAGCGTTTTCCAAGACCGTCCCACGGGGACAGGAAGGACAAGTGATTTGGCAGGTGAAGGGGAAAGGAAGGCCCCACCGAGGGAGCTGCCTGGACAACCTCAGAGGGACCCCAGGCCGGGCACCCCGCCCAAGGAAGAGGGTTAGGGGGCAATTCTAAGTCCACTGGCGGTCATGTTGTAGGAAGGAGCCGGAGCCCTGGGTTCTGGTCGCGTTGTAGTCGATGCGCCTCCCAGGGACACCCTGAAGTCTTTCTCAAGCCCGTGCCTCATCCCTGCTCATTTCTGTGGGAAAACCAGGCCTAGGGAAACAGGCGTCGCCACTCTGCCGGGCCCTTTCCCCCCGGGAGCCCGGGGCCTTGTGTCGGATTTTCTTCTCCACTGGCTTCTGCTCTAGGAGAGGTGGACGGCGGGCGGGTGTAGGCCGGGGTCAGTGCGGACTGCAGCCTCCGGCCAGGTAGAGAGCAGAGGGCTCCAGGAGGGGGCGGCCGGGGCCACGCGACGAGGTCAGCTCGAGGCTCTGCGGCCAGACAAGGGGCCTCTCTCCCCGCGCGGGTGCCGACGGGGCAATGGTGCGGGTGC
>NW_004567134.1:17099088-17101382 GCF_000260355.1 Condylura cristata | reverse complement strand
CATCCGCATCGCCAAGTTTTCCGACTGCCGAGGTCAGCGCCCTCGGTCCCTCTGCAGATTTCCCTGCGAGATACCAGAGCCCAGGGAGGCGACACAGAAAACCGCGTGCGGTGGCTGCTCCAGTCCCCCCATTTCCAAAATTAACTGCACCCAGCGCATGTTTTCCTTGGCAGTACTGGGGTGCTGCACGTGAGGAACTCAGACTCATGCACACAGCACACACGTCCTCCGTGACCTTAAGATGCTCCAACCTCGGGCTGCCACGGTCAGGGCAGTGGGGGGCTGGGTAGAAGCCGGCAGGGGTCAGTCTGTGCCTGGAAGGGTCTGTGAGGCCGAAATCGTGCCGCCCATCAGGTTTTCACTCCCAGGTGTTGCCCGAGGACATTCGGGCTGGGAGCCGCACTGTCCTCACCTAGGGGAGGGCCAGGGGGGACTTTCCTTCATTTTGACCCCCCAAGCGACGAGGTAACTCCCTAGAAGAGACTTCCAGGGCGGCGGGATGGAGTCTGACTCGGCGACTTCACTTTCGTCTTCCAGAAAGTTGGCAGACTCATCCGAGACACAAGAACCTGAGGAAGCACGGGCCTCGGAAGCACTTAGCTTGGCAAGGAGGCCTGGTCCCCTCTAGCCCTCGAGGGCGCCTTCCGTAGCTCCTGAAACCGCGCCCGACCCCGGGAACCTGTGTGGGCTCCCAAGAGGCATCAAGAGCCCAGAGCTGAGGGAGCCACGGGACACGTCCCCTGTGGCTGCCTCAGTGAAGCACCAAGCCCCTCAGACAGGGCGCCGACTTTTCTAGAAACGGGGGCGGTTCTCAAAACAGGACAGAGCGGCTGGGCCTGCAGGCCCGATGCCCTGTGCGTGGCTGGGGCTGTGCCCGAGCTCACTGACCGCAGGGAGCAGGTACCCGAGGAAAACCCCGAGTTCAGTACAAGCCCGTCGCCTGGCCCCCGCGTGCCGGGGGCTGAGTCTGCGCTGGGACACGGCCTAGAGGTGGCCGTCAGCGAGTGGCCGCTTTCGTCCCCCCTCCCCGTGGTCACCTTTCCATACCCTGGGCACATGTGTCCTGGGCCAGGAGGGACAGCGTCCACTGTCCACTCCTGCAGCCCTCCCTGGCTCTACGCAGGGCGGGGAGCGTGGTGCCTCGACCCCGGCGACCTGGCCAGCCCCGCTGAGAGGTCAGAGAGACTGACTGCCCCCGGCCTGCTCCCCGGGGCTCCGGCTGGCCCCACCCGGCCTGTCCAGAAGGGCTGTCCCCTCCAAACACACCAGCTTGACGCTGGTCACCTCTGCACCTCGTTCTCATAAAAGTGCCAAATGTGCGAGGGACTAAAATTATCCACAAGGGAGAGAAATAAAGAGCCAATGGGGCGGCCCTGGGCCAGCTGGGATGTGTGGCCCAGAAGGTGGGGAGCAGACAGGGCGGGGTCGCCTCGAGAAGCTTTTCCTTGGGTCCCTCCCTTGGCTCGTGGGGTTCGCTTTGCTCCTGGGTCTTGTGGCCAGACTCGCCTTTAGGGTGAATATGGAAACCGGGATACGCCCTCCCTGGGGGTTGAGCAGGTGAGTGGGGTAGAAAGCGGCCTCCGGTGGGGTGAGAGCCGCCTGGTCTTCGAAATGCGGAGGCCCCCCAGGAAGGCGAGGGGAGGGGGCACTTGGGCCCGCGGTGGGGAGGCGGCCAGGGCCTCGACACCGGCCTCCTCCCACCTCCCGAAGCCCGCAGCGTCCCCGAGGCTGTCTCTTCGTCCTCGCAGCGCCCCGTCCTGACTTAATTTCACCTGCTAGCAAGGACTCCGGAGGATGTAAGAACCTGGCAGGCTTCACCCAAGTCCAAATTCTGCTGGAGCTGAACCTGGACTGACTGGCTGACCCAAAGCAGTCATGTCTCAGGGAGTAACAAGTGGACATTTGACAACTGCACCGGGGCCCCAGGGCCAGGGGCCGGCCCCCCCACTGCCGGGCCCAGGGCCAGCCTGACACCCCCACAGGAAAGCAGAGGCCTCTCCCCACCTGCTCCCGACACCCCACAGCTCACCCCCGCAGACGTTTCCCGGGCTAAGAGAAGCAGCAGTTCGCACCGCTCGGCCCTGGTGGGGATGAGGCGCGCCCGGCTTCTTTAGTCTGCCCAGCCCTAGCCTCGGACAGCAGGCCGAGGCCGCTCTGCTGCCTGTCCGGGCGGAGGGTGGAAGCGCCCACGGTGGACGGCGGATTTGCACAGACCGCGGCACACACACGTCACACGGCACAAACCGCCCGGCCTGCCCGGCGCCCTGCGCACCCCGGGAACTGGCCAGGCGCGC
>NW_004567134.1:17098157-17098988 GCF_000260355.1 Condylura cristata | reverse complement strand
TGGCCTGCAGCCGCCCCCCCAGCGTGGAGCGCGCGTGGTAGATGATCAGCAGCACGTCCCCCTGCACCGTGACGTCCAGGGGGATGACGGCCTGGCCGTCCTCGACCTTGAAGTCCCTGAGCAGGACGAAGAGCGGCTGTTGGCCGGCCGCGCCCGCCCCCCGCCCCCTGCGGCTCTGCACGCTGCCCGCCGCTCCCGTTTTTAGGGCTTTTCAGACAGGACGGTGTATCAGACAGGGCCCCCTGAAATGGCCTGCAGACCCACTACCCCCTTCGGTCTCCTCTCTGGGGTCCTCCTGGGGGCGGCCCAAAGCCCTGGCGCGGCCCCAGCCAGAGTCTGAGCTCAGGGAGGGTGCGAGCCGGGGCGGGACACAGAGTGGGCTCGCTGACGCCAGGTGGAAAAGGCGCAACTTCTGGCCAGGATGCCATGGCCACCTGACACTGCCACCCCCAGCCTCCTCCTCGGGGCTCACGGGACAGTCGCCGGGAGGGCGGCCGGTGGGAAGCTGCCAGTGTGCACAGTGCGGAGGGCAAGGGGCTGATCTAGGCCCTCTGGTACCGTCGCGTTACCCAGGGTTCACGCGGGACAGCGTCAGAAAGTGGACCCCGGCCCTCTGTGCAGCCCTGAGCAGGGCGGACGGACCCCAGCCCTCTGTGCAGCCCGGAGCAGGGCAGATGGACCCCAGCCCTCTGTGCAGCCCGGAGCAGGGCAGATGGACCCCAGCCCTCTGTGCAGCCCGGAGCAGGGCGGACGGACCCCGGCCCTCTGTGCAGCCCGGAGCAGGGCGGACGGACCCCGGCCCTCTGTGCAGCCCTGAGCAGGGCGGACGGA
>NW_004567134.1:17095835-17097087 GCF_000260355.1 Condylura cristata | reverse complement strand
GGACCCCAGCCCTCTGTGCAGCCCGGAGCAGGGTGGAGGCCCCGGCGAGGCCAGCACCTTAGGAGACACTTCCTAAGGCCAGAACCCGCTGGCAAGCGCCGGGGCCTGAGGTTGGTGGCTGGAAGGCCCCGTCTGGGCAGGAAGGCCTGCGGGCAGCTTGCGCAGGGAACGGCCCAGGGCGAGACCACAGGCCCGGCCCGTGGCCAGTTCGCCTGGGGGCGGGCGGCCGCCAGCCGCTGGCAGCTGTGGGCAGGGAGCTGGCGCCCAGCTGGGCGCGAGGGCCCGAGGGCCGAGCTCACAGCAGAGTCCAGCCACGAGGCCACCCGTGGCCCTCGGACTGGCCTGTGCGGCTATCACCTGGGCCGCGTCTGAGGCAGCGGCCCGTGGCCCATCCTCAGGGCTGAAAGGTCCAGCTGATGGCGAGATGGCGACGTGGGCGCGTTTAGGGGCCCCTGGGCCCCCACCGCCGAACGGGGCTGCCGAGCACAGCTCTGGGCCCCGCTCGCAGGCCACCGCTCGCTTGCTGCCCCAGGCCCAGGGTCTGGCCGGGGCTCGAGGCGCGTCAGCCGGCCTACGCCGAGCCGGCGCCTCTGTGCCCGTCTGGCCGAGCCCCGCGGGGTGCCGTACGCCCGCCTGGCACCCGCGCCAGGGGTCCTACCTGCAGGAGCAGAGGGGGCCCCCGGTCGTCTGGGAAAGGCTCCCGGAGCCGCCCGGAGTGCGCCGTGGGCGCTGGGCACAGGGAGGAGCCAGGCGCGTCACACCTGCGGCCTCGCCCGCCCTCTGGCCTGTGACCCCGTCGCCGGGAGACGGCCGTGCTGGCTTGCCGAGCGCCCTCCCGGCTTGCCGAGCGCCCTCCTGGCGGGGCTCTGGAGCGCCGGCACCCAGGCCCCCGCGTCCAGCAGCGCAGCCAGTTAACTCGGGGCAGCTGGGATTCCAGGCGCCATCAGAGGTCTCGGACTCGCCCTGGGCTTCCAGATCACCTGCGGGCCCCGGCCCGTGTCTGGGTGAGAAGCGCTTGGGCGAAGGCAGGCCTGGCCATGTGGGCGGCTCCCCGGTGCTGTTTGGGGGACCCCAGAAACCCCTGACGTGCTGCAGCACCGTGCTGTCAGTTTTAATGACCCCCCCCCCGCGCGCCATGGGAGGCAGTTTCTGGGCCAGGTGACCCCCCGCGCCCCACGGGAGGCGGTTTCTGGGCCAGGTGACCCCCCGCCCCACGGGAGGCGGTTTCTGGGCCAGGTGACCCCCCGCCCCA
>NW_004567134.1:17093455-17094415 GCF_000260355.1 Condylura cristata | reverse complement strand
GAGGGCGCGGCCCTGTCCGCGTGGCCGGTGGCTCTCCCCGCCCTGCGCCCTTGTCTGTGGGGTGGGTGCAGGCCCCCCGGGAAGACAGAGCCCCGTGTCCCCGTGGCCTGGCGGCCACACACTGGAGGACGCTGGCCCCACAGCCCGCTCAGCCCCCACCCCCGGGGGTCCCCAGAGCTGCGCTTCCTGCTTCTCGTGGAGGAGGCAGACGCAGAGGGAGGGGTGCAGACTGCCCAGCCCGGGAGGAGGGGGCTCGGGGCAGCGGGACACGGCTTTTGCCCCCAGAGGGGCCCCTGGCGCGCATCCGGGCCAGGCGTTCCGGAATGTTCACCTCGGGGAGCCGGCCCTGCTGCCTCCTGAAGCGGCAGTTCCAGAAACGATGGTGGCGCTGAGCTAACTCTTACACTTAAATGTCAGGGGAGCCCTAATCGGGGGTGTCAGCACCCCACTCTGCAGATCGGGGGGCCGAGGGGGTTCTGGTCAGGTGGCTGTGAGGCGGCCCGGTCTGGCCGCAGCCTCACTGTGCGCTGTGCGAGCCGCCGTCCCAGGCACCCCGAAGGCCCCCAGGTCTGGTCAGCACCCCCCCCCCCGCCTGGCGTCCGCCCCCCAAGATGGTCCTTGAGTAAGCTGTCTGACTTTCCAGTTGTGGCCATTGCAGTAGTGGGGGGACCTTTCTGGGGTGCCTGAGCCCCCCGCGGTCTGGGCAACTGGAAACTGGGGTGACTGTAAACCCCAGCGACGTGGCTGCCACGTGGGGGTGGGGGTGGGGCACACTGACGGGGCCTCCAGCCCCGGGGGCTGGTTTCCCGCTAGGAACTGCTTCCCGCTCGCGAGGCGTGGCTGCGTCCAGAGGCCAGGCCTGCGGCCCAGTGTCCCCTCCAGGCCGTGGCCAGCAGGTGAGGGGCGGCCGGGCGCCTCCTCCCCCTCCCCTCCCCCACGGGAGCCTGCTGCTCCCAGTGT
>NW_004567134.1:17092901-17093355 GCF_000260355.1 Condylura cristata | reverse complement strand
CTCCCGCGCGGCTCTGGCCGGAGGGCGCCAGCCTGGGGGCTCTGACCGCGTTAGCGACCCTGGCACGCGGGCCCCGGGGCCTGCGGCCTTTGGTTGGGCACACCCTGTCAGAAACCCAAGTCGGGGGAGAGGACAGTGTCGCTGCAGAGTCCTGCCAGGACGGGCTGGTCAGGGGAGGGGCACGTGACCCCCACAGCGGGTCCAGGCCCGCGTGGCCGGCGCCAGCCGCGGGCACCTCGCCTGCGTGGAGCCGGCGCCCCCCACCGAGGCCCAGGCTCCCCAGAGCAGGGGCTGGCCTCCTCCTGTCGGCCTCCGCCCTGCTGGCTGCCGGGGTCGGCGGGGTCCCGCCCCCGCTCCAAGGCTGAAGGAAACCCCCTTTCTGCTCCTCTTCCAGATGTCGCTGGGCCAGCAGCCGTCAGCCCGAGGCGCCCCGTGCATGCGCTGCCAGGGGACC
>NW_004567134.1:17089633-17090653 GCF_000260355.1 Condylura cristata | reverse complement strand
TCCCGGCCCAGCCCAAGACCTCGCACCCACGGCCCCTCGCGGGGCAGGGGCCTTCTCTCCCCACTGGGCGAGGTTCTCGGCACAGCTGCCACGCCAGGCGGGCTCCTTCGCAGGAGAGGGGACTGTCCGGTGAGCCGCGGGGTGTCGGCAGCACCCTGGGCCCCAGCCTGAGGCAGCTGGTGACGCTCCATGGTGACACAGCCAGGTGCCCCCAGAACGCAGCTCACACCCTCAGGGCCCCCTGAATGGCACCAGCCGCGACCTGTGACACGCGGTGACGGACGTGTGAGTTTGGAAGAGCTTGGGGGTCCGCCTGGCCCGTGTAGGGGTGCGTGGCTGGGGGGCTGAGCTGCTGCTGGGGCGGCTGCCCGGCCTGGCTGCCCACCCCAGGGGGACCCCCCTTCCTTTACCTCTCAAGCTCCTAAATGACCGCCGTGGGTAGCTGACCCACGGCAAGGTCCGGGTGGCAGGCCAGGAAGGGATCGCCCCGCTTTCCACTCTCTGGACTTCTGAACTGAGCACAGGCCCTAAAGCAGCGCAGGGCTCCGGCTGTCCTTGTCAGCAACGCGGCAGGCTTGCGTGAGCCTGAAGCTTCCCCAGAGGCCTCCACCCCCACCCTGACCAAGACGCGGGAACAGCCGTCTGGGGGAGGCGGCGTGGGCTCCCCCGGTCCCTGCCCCTGGGTGCTGGGGCCAGCTGTCCTCTAACTGATGCGGAAGAGTTTAAAAGTCGGTTGCCGAGGCTCCTGCATCTTGGGGGACATTCCTGGTGGCTCTCTGCCAAACCTTGTTGGTGAAAGGCCAAAGAGTGGCTGTCCTGGGCTTTGCGGGCCAGACGGCTTGTAAGAGCCGAGTCTGCCCGGCTCACTGGCAGTGAGCGGACGTGCGTTTGAGCCATAACGCTTTATCGGCAGAGGCAGGTGGTGGGCCAGGTGGCCACGTCTCAAGCCTGAGAGCAGCCTCCTGAGTGAACAGGCCATCGGGAGGGACGTCCGGCCCCCCGCCCCCTGCCCCCCCACAG
>NW_004567134.1:17087035-17087962 GCF_000260355.1 Condylura cristata | reverse complement strand
GGAGACCTCTGTGCACTTTTTTTTTTCTTAAAGCTTTATATACTTGTGCACACAGAACTGGGGTCCAGGCCAGAGGCACAGGGGGTGAGAGGACTCCCCAGAGACAGCGCGGGGAGCAGGACAGGCCGACAGGCCACGCTGAGGGGCGCAGCGGGGAGACAGGCGGGGTCTGCCGCGCCCTGGGGGTCAGCTCCTGGACAAGCGGGGATCGAACTCGCGCGGAGGTGCTTCAGCTTCTTACTGTTGCGCTTCACCCGCCGCGCCAGGGCGGCCCCTCTGTGCACTCTCGCCAACGGCCGTGGCTCGCTCGGGGCCGCGGGGCCGAGGAGTTTCAGCCCACGACTCGGTGACGTGGGACAGTGCGTGGACGCGGTTCCGCTCTGGGGAAAACCCCTCGCGGGAGGCCATCGGGTCGCGGACACCCCGCTCGGGTCCCCACGACCTCGGCGGGAGGTGACCCCGCCACCGGCCCTCGGGTTGGGCCGCTGGACGCTGCCCAGGCAGACACTATTCCTTGCGCACCGTGGCCTCTGCAGAACCAGCCGCCGGGAGCCGGGCGGCCACGGGCCGGGCCTCACGTGTGTCCCCCCCCAGGGCCTGCAGTACATGGAGCACATCCCCAAGGAGCAGCAGCCCGTGACGGGCACCCAGGGCGCCTGGCACCGCCGCCGCCAGCTCATGCACCAGCTGCCCGCCTACGACCAGGACCCCGCTCGCTGCTGCGGACTTTTGGAGAACGAGCTGACGCTGATGGAAGAATTCATCAGGCAGTACAAGAGCGAGGCCCTGGGCGTGGGGGAGGTGGCCCTGCCCGGGCAGGGCGGCATGCCCAAGGAGGAGGGCAAGCAGCAGGGAAAGCCAGAGGCCGCCGACACGGCCGCCCCCACCCCCAACGGCAGCGTCGGGGACCCATCCAAAGACGTGGAA
>NW_004567134.1:17082244-17085288 GCF_000260355.1 Condylura cristata | reverse complement strand
CCCCCCACCTTTCCGCCCGCCGCTCCTGCCCGGTGTCTGGGCACCTGTGCCCAGGAGGCCGTGACCGCCCTGCTGCCCTGACGGCCAGCCCCACAAGCTCCCGCCGCCTTGCGACGGCCTCCCCGAGGCCCGGGAGTGAGAGAGCCTTTCCGGCCTGGCTCTCTACCCCCAGCCCCAGGCTTACAGCTGAAGGGCGGGAAAGACGGGCAGAGCGTGGGTGGCCAGCAGCCTCCACCGACCACTGCAGCCCCTCCTGCCCGCCCCTGCCCAGGAGAGCGGCTCAAAGCGGCAGCGAGGCCTCCCTGCGGTCTCAGGCGTCTTGGCTGGTGCCCAGTTACAGGGTCACCCTCTGCCCCCTTCTCCCCACAGAGGCACGGGAGGGGCAGAGGCCTGGCTGCCCAGCCGGCGCCACCTGCCTCTCAGATGGGAGCTTCTAGGCGCTGGCCGCTCAGCCGTGCCCTGGCCCCCACGAGGGACAGCTTGGCCCAAGACGCTCGGCTCAGCCAGGCCTCTGGGAATCTGAAGCGAGTGCCCCACCCCCACCCCCAGGCCTGGGGGGCCCTGCAGAGAGGTCCCTCTCCCCACCTCCTCCGGCTCCCTGTCCCCAGCATCTCTGGGTGGGTCCCCAGGGAAGCAGCCCCCCCAAATTCACGGTGGTTACCTCGCTTCTCAACATCTGTGACCCCTGTCTTTATGGTGGGAATATTTTAATGACCCTGGAGATTTTTTCCCATAGAAGATCCCCTGTCCCGCTGTTTACACTATAAATACTCTCCCATGCCGCCACCTAGGCTTCGGAAGCATCTTTGTCCTTCTGAGTGGGCAGAAGTATCCCGAGGACTGAAACAGGGTTGGCTGACGGGCTGCACGAGGCAGCTGCTGAGCCTTCGAGATCTCGCGAGCCACATGGTTCGCCCCTGGCACACGGGAGCCGCCGTGGCCAGCAGCTAAGGCGGAGACCGGCGTGGCTGTGTTCCAGGAAATTTTATTTGCAAGCGTGGAAGTAGTGTGCTGACCCCAGAACCAGGAGAACCGTAAGAGCAGCCTTAGCATTGCATGAATGACGGGCTTATCCAGGGCCGGCACACCCCAGCCCCCAGGCAGCCCCGGAGTCATGGGGGGCCCTGGCTCTATTGACAGCCCCCGCCAGGAGCACCCCCTGCAGGCAGGCGGCCCGGCCCAGGCCCCAGGGGCGCGCCTCCTGCAGAAGCACCTTGAGGAAGGCCCCCCTCCCCCTCCAGCCCCCCCCCAAGGAAATACAGGCCCTTCCCCCCCCGCGGCGGGGGCCCCCATTCCAGCCTGCTCGGGAAGCCACCTGCAGACCATGTTCCAGAAGGGTCCGTGGCTCGGGTGGGTCCTAGACGCCAGGGCCTCGCTCCAAAGCCAGCCACCCGCAGGCCGGCCCCGCCCTACGCTGTAAGGAGCCTCCGGAGACGGTGGTGGGGTGTGGGGAGCCGGGCACAGAGCCCTGGCTCCAGAAATGGGCCAGAAAAGAAAACGGGGAGCGCTGGGCTCCCGCTGCCCGCGGACGGAGAATGTCGCACAAGGGGAGGTGGAGAGGCTGATTACAGCTGGGGGGGCCCAGCCTCCCCAAGGCCTTTGCAGGTATCTGTTGTGCTGTGGGCCTGAGCTTGTCCAGGGCTGTGGGCCAGGCTCGGGCAGGAGCCTGCCAGGGCGCGGCCTGGGGGACAGCAGTGCCGGGCAGGGGCCGTACCTGCTGACGGCTCAGCCCTCGCAGCCCGTCCTTGGGCCGCGCCCCCACCCGTCCTTGCTCGGTGACTTGGTGGCCCCGTAGCCCAGGCCATGTCCCCCCTAAGGCCGCAGAGCCGACCGCCCGGAGCTGTGTCCATCCGTGCAGCGGCTGGGTCCTCAGCCACTGGCCCTCCCGCCCTGGCCGGGAGGCTGGGCCTGCCCAGCGGGGGTCCTGGCTGCTCCGTCTCCCAGGACTCCCTGCTGTGGCCCGGCTCCCCGTGCAGGCCAGAGAAAGCCCACGGCCTTTCGTGACCCGCCCGGGGCGCCCAGCACCCCTTCACCACCCTCAGAGAGTGCGCACCTGCGGGGCCCGCCTCCTGGGACGAGTAGACCCCGGGGAGGGGTGTCCAGAACTGTAGCCCCCATTCAGCACACCGGGACCGAGGGCCCCCCAACCCCCAATGCCCTGCTTCTGGGCAGCTGACTCTGGGATGCCCCTGAGCTTTGTCAAAGCCGCGCTTAAGGCTCCCCACGAAGGGTAGGATATTCTCTAGCCTGTCCCTGAGCTCCCTAAGAATCTCACCGTGGGGTCAGGGACAGGGCGGGGTGCCCCTGGCAGGGCGAGGCCCCCACCCACCCACACCCCCCCCGCTCTGGCCGGCCCGTGAGAGGTTGGCGCCCCCAGTGGGTTCCAGTCTCCCGGAGGCGGGGTCGCCTGCACACTGGACCAGGCAGTGTTGGAATCACGGTCCAGCTGGGGCAGGACGGCCCCGCCGGCCACGAGTCTCCACAGGGGCGGCGGGAGAATGACCCCCGGGGCTTCCTAACGCAGGTCTCACGCGGGAGCCGTCCAGGGCCCAGGCTGGCTCTTCGGTCCGAAGTGCGGCGGTGCCACTGCTTTGGCCGAGCTCCGGGGTCCGGTCACTCTTACACGGTGCCCTCAGCGTGCCCGGCGCCGGCCTCCCCAGGAACCTGCCCGCCCCCCGCCTCGCCTCCGACCCGCCAGATGGGGGCGCCAGGGTCTCTGGTCCCCTGCGTGGCCGATGCGCTGTGTCCGCTTGGCTGCGTCCTCAGCGGCGTCCACGGCCAGGCAGTGACCTTGCGCCCTCGGTGGAGGCCCGGGTGGAGAAGGTCCAGGGGCTGTGGCCAGCAGCCCGACCCACGGCCGTGGGGCCCTTGCAAGAAAAGTTTCTGCAAATCTCCTATGGATGGGACGCAAACCACGGCCTGTGCTGACGCCAGGCCACGCGGCTGGTCACTCGGGCTGCCCAGAGGCCTCGGGCGGGCTGGACCTCGCGCGCTCAGCTGGCAGCGTATCGCGCCCTTGGCGGACGGCAACACGGAGGGCCCGC